>NW_028270184.1:11670580-12010293 GCF_037043375.1 Chiloscyllium plagiosum | reverse complement strand
TCCCGTATACGAGTGGGACTCGTATTTATTGGAACAGCACACCATCGGAATCTTGCTTTATTCGGGAATTGTTAGTAGTTAGAAGGGATTTATTTGCTTTGTTAATAGTTTAGTTAATTTGTTCACTGTTTGATAAATAAATTACTTGTTGATTTTAAAGCAAGTGCCAGGGATTTATTTTCTTTAACCACTAGAAGTTGCTGAAAAGCAGCTCACACCACTTTGACCGATTAAAGGGTCTTATTTCTCAGGTGGGGGAGGGGGGAGGGAGAGGTGTGTCAATCTCTGCTTTATAACAAAGGAGAGGTAGAAGGATACAGAAAGAGATGGAGGGAGAGGTACAGTTAGAGAATGGGAAGGAGAGAGAAAACGAGAGTGAGAAAAAAATAGATTGACTGATACGCGGGATGGAGAGAAAGAGAGAGAGTGGGCTGAAGAGGGATATGGAGGAAGGGAATGAGAAAGTGAGACAACACTGGAGAGGGAGAGAGAGAAATTGAGAGGGTAAGAGATCACAGGTCACAGAGGAAGGAGAAGGGTACAGTGAGATTGGAAGAGTGTGTTAATGCACTGACCTTTAGCATCTTGCTGATGGTGCAGCACTGTGACACCGAGGTGATGTTGTGTTTGAACTCACTGGCCAGCAGTACAGAGGACTTGGAGGGAAACGCACTGGATTCACAGTAACCCACACAGGCATGAATCAACTGGGATCCCAGGCACGTCCCCGCTCGGTCACTCTTTATGGTGACGTTGAAAGCTGCAGAAGAGGTAGAGAGGGGAGAGAGAGAGAGGGAGAGGGAGAAGGAGAGGTTCAGGCAGAGGGAGAACTTCATGCAGAGAGAGGGTACAGTTCCCAGAGTGCTCTCCACTCACTAACAGAAATACTGCCCTCTCATTGAAACACCCTCACTACCTCCAATCTCCCACTCCCAGTGCCTCTCCCTCAAACCTTCCCTCCCTCATTCACTCACTCTGCCTCCATCTCTTTCTCTCCTCCCTCCTTGGTCTGTCCACTCCTCCCTCACTGCTCCACCTACATACCAACAATTAATTCTCTCTGTCTGCCACACACACTCCCTCTCTCTACCCCCTCATTCTGACTCCCACACTCCCTCTCCCTCACTTCTGCTTTCCTCATTACCTCTCCTTGTCCCTTTGTCTCTCTCCATTTCTCTTTCTCTCACCCATTCACTCCCTCTCTGATACCCTGTTTACCTCCCTATCCCTTTCTCTCTCTTTCACTCTCTCTTCCTGACTTTCTCTCTCACTCCCTCACTCCCACTGCCTTTCTCCCTCTCCCACACTCCCTCACTTTCTCTCTCTCATTCTCTCTCTCTGTCCATCTCTCTTTTTCCCTCTCCCTGGCTCCTCTCCTTTTCTTTTTCACTGTTACTCCCTCTCTCTCTCCTCCTGTTACACTTCTTTCCTCTCACTCTCATTTCCTCTCATTCATTCTCTTCCTCTCATACCCTATATCAATCACTCTCTCCCTGACCTTCTCTTACACTCTCTTCTCTCCCACTTCATCTCTCCCACTACCTTTCTCCCTCTCCCTCACTCCGTCACATGCTCCCTCCCCTCCCTATAGTCCTCCCCGTCCCTCCCTCCCTCTCTCCCAATAGTCCTTCGCTGTTCCTCCCTCACCCTCTCTCTCTCCCTATAGTCCTCCCCCTGTCCCTCCCTCCCTCCCTCTCTCCCTATAGTCCTCCCCCTGTCCCTCCCTCTCTCCCTATAGTCCTCCCCATCCCTCCCTCCCTCTCTCCCTATAGTCCTCCTCCTGTCCCTCCCTCCCTCCCTCTCCCCCTATAGTCCTCCCCCTGTCCCTCCCTCCCTCCCTCTCCCCCTATAGTCCTCCCCGTCCCTCCCTCCCTCTCTCCCTATAGTCCTCCCCCGTCCCTCCCTCCCTCTCACTCCCTCTCTCCCTATAGTCCTCCCCCTGTCCCTCCCTCTCTCCCTATAGTCCTCCCTTGTCCCTCCCTCCCTCCCTATAGTTCTCCCCTGTCCCTCCCTCCCTCCCTCTCTCTCCCACTTTCCCTCTCCTCCCTCTCCCTCACTCACGGTAACGGTGACAGCCTGGTTCAGGGTCTGTGGGATCCAGACTGAGAGCTCCTGAGGCCAACAGCAGAACCACGACAATGGTGGGCATCATCTCAGAGACAGCGGGTATTCCGGGACTGAATCAGAGAGAGAGAGAGAGAGATTAAACCCCAGGATAGACAGACAGACAGACCCCAGGATAGAGAGAGAGAGAGAGAGAGAATATAATTCCCAGGATAGAGAGAGAGAATATAAATCCCAGGATAGAGAGAGAGAAATTAAACCTCAGGATAGAGAGAGAGAAAAAATAAACCCAGGATAGAGAGAGGGAGGGAATAAATACTAGGATAGAGAGAGATAGACAGACAAAGAGACAGACAGAGAGAGAATAAACCCAGGATCGGAGAGGAAGGGCATAAATACCAGGATAGAGAATGGAATAGATTCTGAGAGAGAGAGAGAGAATAAACCCCAAGATAGAGAGAGAGAATAAACACCAGGCTAAGGAGAGAGAGATAGAGAGCTAGAGAGAGAGAGAAGAATAAAGCCCAGGACAGAGAGAGAGAGAGTGAGAGAGACAGAGGGAAAGAGAGAGTGAGTGAGTGAGACAGAGAGTGAGACAGAGAGTGAGTACAGCTGGAGTGTAGATATACAATGAATATGGTATAAACAGTTCTCACCTCTGCTCTTGTTGTCTCCGCCAATATCTCTGTCTCTCTGGAGAAGATTTTGGGAAATTTTGTTCCTGGCTTAATATTGGTGATAGACACAAGCCATCCCCCTTTCTCCTTGAACCTCCCTCTATCAGTGTCCAATTGGAACGCCTCCGATCATTGAGAGGCTGTGGGTATGGATTTTGACAGGAGCTGGTTTCTGTTTCTGCTTTGAAGTTTGGTGTGTGTGTGTGTCACTCAGTTGTGGTGTACTGGCGCGGTTCCTTTCAAGACCATTGTCTCAGACACTGGGAGAAGTCAGTGTTACTCGCGGGAGTGGGGGGAGCTTCTGAACACAGACTCAGCGATTAAACCAGATCCTCCCCCCGACAACTCACTCAGGGAGTGCTGCAGGGATAAAACTGCTGGGAAACCTCAGCTGGGCGTAAGGCCATAACAGGAGCAAAGGTAGGCCATTCAGCCCATCAATGAGGATTGTGGTTAATCTGAATGTCCTCAAATCATCTTTGATGCCCCTTTCTGATTAAAAACCTGACTGCCTCAGCCTTAACAACCCAGCCTCGACAGCTCTCTGAGGTAAGGAATTAACCCTCTGAAGGTAGAAATTCCTCATCTGTCTTACAAGCCCTTATTTTGAGATGATACCCCCTGGTCCTGGACTGTCCCTCAAGGGAACCAACTTTTCTGTATCTAACCTGTCATTTCCCTTAAGAATCATTTATTTATTTCAATAATAATGCCTCATTCTAAATAAACTCCAATGAGCATGAAACCCAATCTACTTAACCTCTCGTCACCCTGGTATCAACCTCGTGTCTGGATTTCCACCAATGCCAATATATCTTTCAGGGCCTAAAACACGATGGTCTTAGCAAAATTTTACACTCCATTCTCTTTGCACTAAAGGCCACGTGCTATTATCTAGCCAGCAGACTTTTGTGGGGTGAGTACAGAGAGAGGATGAGATGTCTCTCACCACAGATGGTGCCTGAGCCGTTAACTATTTCCCATTTTGTATTTGTAGTCGTCGTGGTAACGGTGATTTTATGAGCATTCCGTCGCCTGGAGTTAGGTGCTCCACTTTCTGTCTATCAGGCGACTGATCAGGAATCTCCTCGAAATTGGCTTCCTGCCTGCCATTGGCTAAAAGGATTGGCAAGTCGCGGCTTCCCTGGCTAACAAGTTCTGGAGTGGGGCTCGAACCCAGAGCTCCTAGCTCTGAGGCCGTGATGCTCCCCACTGTGTCATGAGACCTTTTCCAGCAATGCTGCCTGTCTACACTGGCAGGACAGACGACAACCAAACCAGTCGAAGAGAATTTGTATGGAGTAAATGTGTCAGATTGGGTCAGGGGAGAGGGATGGATATAAGGATATAATTCCTAATGAAAGACTCCGATCTGAAACGTCGATTCTCTTGCTCCTTGGATGCTGCCTGACCTGCTGTGCTTTTCCAGCAACACACTCTCAACAAGTGTGGATATAAGTCCCTATTCTTCTCTGCAAAATTTCTCGAATGAGATGATTGATTCCCAGTTAGAGGGTCAGAGGCAGCGATCACTGAGTGAGTAATCTCCTCATTTTCTTTACCAATCAAGGCTGTGTGGTTTTCTGTGCTATGTGGAACACCTCCCCTGCACTAAGAGTTATGTGTAGAATGGAAACAGACCCTCTGGTCCAACTCATCCATACCAACCAGGTATCCAAAATTAATCGATACCCTTCCTATTCATATACACATCCAGATGCCTTTTAAATGTTGCAATTGTACCAGCCTCCACCACTTCCTCTGGCAGCTCATTCCACACACACACCATCCTCTGCATGAAAAAGTTGCCCCTTAGGTCCCTTTTAAATCTTTCCCCTCTCACTGTAAACCTACGCCCTCTACTTCTGGACTCCACTACCCTGGGGGAAAAGACCTTGTCTATTCACCCTATCCATGCCCCTCATGATTTTATAAACCTCTGTAAGGTCACCCCTCAGCCTCTGACCTCCAGGGAAAACAGCCCCACTCTATTCAGCCTCTCCCTGTAGCTCAAATGCTCCAACCCTGGCAACATCCTTGTAAATCTTTTCTGAACCCTTTCAAGTTTCACAGCATCCTTCCTAGAGCAGAATTGAACATAGTATTCCAAAAGTGGCCTAACCAATGTCCTGTCGAGCCACAAGATGACCTCTCAATTCCTGTACTCAAAGCACTGACCAATAAAGGCCAGCATACCAAATACCTTCTTCACTATCCTGTCTACCTGCGACTCCACTTTCAAGGAGCTAGGAACCTGCACTCCAAGGTCTCTTTGTTCAGCAACACTCCCAGGAGCTTACCATTAAGTGTATAAGTCCTTTCCAAAATGCAACACCTCACATTTAGTCAAATTAAACTCCATCTACCACTCCTCGACCCATACGATCAACATCCACTTGGACTCTGAAGTAACCTTCTTGGCTGTTGACTACACCACCAATTTTGGTGGTAAACTTACTAACCGTATCTCCTATGTTTACATCCAAATCATTTGTATAAATGACAAAAAGTAGTGGACCCAGCACTGATCGTTGTGACTATCGATACAAATATCTCAGCGAGGGGCCCAGCAATCACTTCCCTGGCTTCCCACAAAGTTCCAGGGTACACCTGATCAGGTCCCAGGGATTTATCCACCTTCATGCATTTTAAGACATCCAGCACCTCCTCCTCTGTAATTTGGATATTTTTCAAGATGTCACCATCCATTTCCCCAAGTTCTCTATCTTCCATATCTTTCTCCACAGTAACTACTGAAGCAAAACACTCATTTAGTATCTCCCCATCTCCTGCAGTTCCACACATAGGCAGTCTTGCTGATCTTTACGGGGCCCTATTCAGAGCAGCAGTGAAACACACTGGTACCTTCCCTTAAACAAGATGGTGGTTAATCTCTAACCAATCTCTGTTCATCTCAGATCCCGTTTCTCTTGATATCCGAACCCTACAACTATTTTATCAGCCATGAATGTTTGAATTCACACCTGGTATCTAGTTTTGTAGTGGGGGTGACTGAGTCCCAAATTTCCACTCTCCCTTGAGTGAGGAACAGTTTCTTCATATCAGCTCCCCTTCCGGCTTATAATTAACACTTCTGCCTCCCTTTCAGCCCCTTTATTAATCCCTAAACTAGTTTCACTGCCCCACTCTCTCTGCATGGCCCCGTATCATTCTCCAAACTAATCAATCTGCCCCGCTCTCTCCCCATAGCCCTAAAACAATCCCAAACTAATCCCACTGCCCCACACTCTCCCCATAGCCCTAAATCAATCCCAAACTAATCCCACTGCCCCACTCTCTCTCCATAGCTCTGTACCAATCCCCAAACTAATCCCACTGCCCCACTCTCTCCCCATAGCCCTAAATCAATCCCAAACTAATCCCACTGCCCCACTCTCTCTCCATAGCTCTGTACCAATCCCCAAACTAATCCCACTGCCCCACACTCTCCCCATAGCCCTAAATCAATCCCAAACTAATCCCACTGCCCCACTCTCTCCCCATAGTCCTAAATCAATCCCAAACTAATCCCACTGCCCCACTCTCTCTCCATAGCTCTGTACCAATCCCCAAACTAATCCCACTGCCCCACACTCTCCCCATAGCCCTAAATCAATCCCCAAACCAATCCCACTGCCCCATTCTCTCCCCATAGTTGAAAGGTGTAGTGCTGGAAAAGTGCAGCAGGCCAGGCAGCATCCGAGGAGCAGGAGAATCAACGTTTCTTCAGGAATCTGCATCTGCAGACCTCACTTTCTCCCACTCTCTCCCCATAGCCCTGTATCAATCATCAAACTAGTCCCACTGCCCCACTCTCTCCCATAGCCCTGTATCAATCCCCAAACTAATCCCACGGTCCCACTCTCTCCCCATAGCCCTGTATCAATCCCCAAACTAATCCCACGGTCCCACTCTCTCCCCATCGCCCTGAATCAATCCCCAAACTAATCCCACAGCCTCATTCTCTCCCTATAGCCCTGTATCAATCCCCAAACTAATCCCACTGCCCCGCTCTCCCCATAGCCCTGTATCAATCCCCAAACTAATCCCACTGCCCCGCTCTCTCCCCATAGCCCTGTATTAATCTTCAAACTAATCTCACTGCCCCACTCTCTCCCCATAGCCCTGTATCAATCCCCAAACTAATCCCATGGTCCCACTCTCTCCACATAGCCCTGTATCAATCTTCAAACTAATCCCACTGCCCCAATCTCTCCCCATAGCCCTGTATCAATCCCCAAACTAATCCCACCGTCCCACTCTCTCCCCATAGCCCTGTATCAATCCACAAACTAATCCCACTGCCCTGCTCTCTCCCCATAGCCCTGTATCAATTCCCAACCTAATCCCACTGCCCCGCTCTCTCCCCATAGCCCTAAATCAATCCCAAACTAATCCCACTGCCCCACACTCTCCCCATAGCCCTAAATCAATCCCAAACTAATCCCACTGCCCCACTCTCTCTCCATAGCTCTGTACCAATCCCCAAATTAATCCCACTGCCCCACACTCTCCCCATAGCCCTAAATCAATCCCAAACTAATCCCACTGCCCCACTCTCTCTCCATAGCTCTGTACCAATCCCCAAACTAATCCCACTGCCCCACACTCTCCCCATAGCCCTAAATCAATCTTCAAACTAGTCCCACTGCCCCACTCTCTCCCATAGCCCTGTATCAATCCCCAAACTAATCCCACGGTCCCACTCTCTCCCCATAGCCCTGTATCAATCCCCAAACTAATCCCACTGCCCCACACTCTCCCCATAGCCCTGTATCAATCCCCAAACTAATCCCACTGCCCCGCTCTCTCCCCATAGCCCTGTATCAATCCCCAAACTAATCCCATGGTCCCACTCTCTCCACATAGCCCTGTATCAATCTTCAAACTAATCTCACTGCCCCACTCTCTCCCCATAGCCCTGTATCAATCCCCAAACTAATCCCACGGTCCCACTCTCTCCCCATAGCCCTGTATCAATCCCCAAACTAATCCCACGGTCCCACTCTCTCCCCATAGCCCTGTATCAATCCCCAAACTAATCCCACTGCCCTGCTCTCTCCCCATAGCCCTGTATCAATTCCCAAACTTAAAAGTGAAAAGTTCACTCCTGTTAAAGAAATAGTCTGTGCAGTGATGGGAAAAAGCTTGAAGAAACAAATACAAAACTATGGCAGAGAGTAACAAAGTGGGTTAACACTTTGAGCCCAATATGTTTTTTGTTGAATTCTTAAATAAGTATGCTTTAAAAGGCCACAGACAATTAAAACACTTGTCAGAGATATAAATCACACAACACCAGGTTATAGTCCAGCAGGTTTAATTGGAAGCACTAGCTTTCGGAGCGACGCTCCTTCATCAGGTGACACAGGATGTTTAATTGTGCTTCCAATTAAACCTGCTGGACTATAAACTTGTGTTGTGTGATTTTTAACTTTGTCCACCCCAGTCCAACACCAGCATCTCCAAATCATGACTTGTCAGAGAAACATACTGGAGTGAGTGTGCTCGATAGCACCCTCTTGTGGAGTTGTAGGGTTGAGATTTTAAAACTGGAATTGGAGGGGAGAGAGAATTGGCTTATACTCACTTAGCGCAGTTCTGCACTGGGAGGGTCTGCATGGTTTTAGTGTTGAAATAACTGCTTGGAGGCTAGTATTCCATCACCAGGTCACCCTTTATTTACTTGGGCACTGTACACTGACTCCTGTTAATATTGGTCAGCCAGGGCTTTCCTGACTGGTCTAGATCACCGACCCCAATCAAGGAGCTTGTAGTCCACATGACCCAGCTGGTTCCCATCACGATGTCCCTCCGCCCTCCTTCCCAAGTGCGGGGATGTTGGCCTGGTCTTTCTCTTGTAGCTTTTCCTGCGATGTGTTTGCCCCTGGGTCAGGTTCCTCTGACTGGGACTCTGACACAGGCAGCATGTGCCTGACCATAGCCCGTCTCTTGCGTCCGGAGCATCTCGGGAGAGTTTCCTCGTCTCCTTCCGGCGGTAACGGTCTCGCGGCTGCATCCATCTCGGACTCTGAGGTGTCCTCGACACTAGATGGGAGGAGGTTACTTACTGTTTCTGACTGACCTTCTGGCTGTTCTGAGGGGCCACATATGTTTTGTCCCTACCCCGTTTGTGAGGTAACAGCGTTCAGGTGATCCATGTGTTTGTTCAGGACTACCTGAACTTTGTAAGTCATGGGACCTGACCTCGCATCGACCTGGTCTCATACCCATACAGGACCATTTCCATGGTTCCGGCACCAAACCTCAGCCCCTGCATTAAATTGCCTCTCTTGCTTACAGGAGGCATGTAGGCATTCCTACTGCCCTCCCTCCCTCCCCACCACAAGGTTTGGGAATATCAGGCTTAATCTGGTACAGAGTCTTGGCCCCATTAGCAACTCTTCTAGAGCTATCCCTGTAGTTCCGTACAGGGTGATCCGATAGTTAAACAGGAATGGGAACAGTTTGATATCCAGTGACGCTGTAGGGTGCTTCTTTAAGCCTACCTTCAACATTTCGACCACTCTTTCTGCTTTACCATTGGATGATGGATGGTATGGAGCTGTCCTTATGTACTGAACATCATTTGACTTCAGGAAATATTCAAATTCCCTGCTGGTAAATGACGTCCATGTTTCCCAAGAGTCCACGCTTCACAAACAATGCTCGAAGCTTCTCAATCATCCCTGAGTTTGCAGAACGAACTTTATGCACATCCAACCACTTAGATTGGGCCTGCACAATGACCAGGAACATTGAGCCCATGAATGGATCCGCACGATCGACACGCGACTGGGTCCAGGGTTTACCCAGCCAGTCCCACCGAATGTGGAGGTGCTGCTGGTGATAATGTTTGTCCACCTTGGCACACTGGGGCATTGCTCCACCAATGCAATGATGTCGGCGGCACAGTGGTTAGCACTGCTGCCTTACAGCGCCAGAGACCCGGGTTCAATACCTGCCTCAGGCGACTCTCTGTGTGGAGTTTGCACATTCTACCCCGTGTCTGTGTGGGTTTCCTCCGGGTGCTCCGGTTTCCTCCCACAATCCAAAAAAATGTGCAGGTTAGGTGAATTGGCCATGCTAAATTGCCTGTAGTGTTAGGTGAAGAGGTAAATGTAGGGGAATGGGTCTGGGTGGGTTATGCTTTGGCGGCTCGGTGTGGACTTGTTGGGCCGAAGGGCCTGTTTCCACACTGTAAGTAATCTAATCTAATCAAACCCTGGCCACCAGACCCATAGCTTCTTGCTAGCATCTTCATCTTGGGAGACCCTGGTATCTCATGGTGACCTTTAATCACTCTTGCTCCCCATAGTCATACGCCGTCCTCTACAGTGATCTGGTGTTGCGTGCTCCAAAAGGTTTCAGTCCTGGTTGTGATGGCCCTTCTCTTTTCCTGAATACCATCAGCTGCTTTAGCTTTGCTAGGACATGATGTTTGTGTATCCACAGTCAGATATCGTCAGCGGTGACTGGAAAGCTGTCAAGAGGTTTAAAACCAAAATGGACTCTTCCAAGGGAGGCACCACCGGTGGAGTATCTGTCAGTGGGAGGTGGCTCAAGGCTTCTGCATTAGCCACTTGGATTCCTGGACGATGTTCTAGCTTACACTTGTACAAGCTGAGAATAAGGGCCCAATGATGAGTTCTAGGAAGCTGTGGGTGGCAAAGCCATGTCTTCAAAACAGGACATTTCTTACTCAAGTCAGGGCTTGTAGGACTCCTTTACTGTCCCGAGTCAGCACCTACAATGACTTGTGGTCCAGATGCTGAAGAACTTTTTAGCCACTTGACTGAGGCTTGGATTTGTTGTGAGGTATCTGCTGTGGGCTGGCCTAGGGTCCCTCTGCTCAGGATACGTCCTGCCTGAGGCTCTGGGTTTGCCTACACTCAAGTGGTGTTCCTCAAGCTCAGTCGGACAGGGTGAGGGTGTCCACTTCCATTGAGATGCCCAATAGTTCCCATGCTCCACTTGCCACATCTTCTAAGGACAAAGCCAGCCGTAGTGCCTGTCTGAAGTCCAGTTGAGCCTCAGCTGGTAGCCGCTTCTGTATGGTTACGTCATTAATCTCACATACCAAACCGTCTCTCAGCATCTCATTCAGGGCTAACCCAAAGTCACATGCCTCTGCCAGTCATCTCAACCTCACCAAAAAAACCCAAAACAGATTCCCCCGATTCTCTAACAGCTGAATAAAACCGATGGTGTCTCAGGATTAGAGGAGGTTTGGGGCTGTAATATTCCTTAACCAAATTCGTCAATTCTTAGAAGGTTTTAGTGTCTAGTGCCTCTGGGAAAGTTAAGCCCCTTATAACCAAAAATGCTGTAGCTCCACAAGCAGTCTGAAGGATTACTCATTGCTTTTTTTCCTACCCCAATATCATTTGCCTGGAAAGAAACCCACATCCTTTCCACATATTGGGCCCAGTCTTCAACAGAAGAGAAAATGAGGTCTGCAGATGTTGGAGATCAGAGATGGAAATGTGTTGCTGGAGAAGCAAATGAGTCAAGTTTTCAACAGCAAATGAGTCAAGTTTTCCAAATAAAGGCGTGATGCCAGAAATGCCAACTCCAAGATGACTGCTACGAGCGAATGATCTTCAGGTACATATTGTTTTCTCCCATTGACACTGAAATAACTGCACAGAGGCCTGTATCCCATCACCAAGTCACCCTTTATTTACTCGGGCATCGTATCTGGATCGGAGATGTGTGAATTATTGCTTGTCTGGTTTCTATCAGATGGAAGGGAGAATGGGAAACTGCATATTGATGACGTAAGTTTAGGTTAATGCACGAAGATGGATATAGACAAGCCTCTTGCTGCTCACAGGTGAGATTCTCACCCCAACTTGGGTTGTCGAATCAAACGTCTCTTTCCCACCATCAGGACTCTCACTTTTCCAATCTCGCCACCTTTTCACAACCGACTCACTAGCGGCCACTTTGTTCATGGGTTTGAAAGATTCGGCCCTGAGTGTGGCGAGGGCAAACGGAAGCTAATGTGGAGTGGTTCCATCACACACTGTTGGACAGGCAGAAAGGACCCTCTGAAATGCAGAGCTGCTCGAAATGTTTTCAGTTGTGTGGACGGTAAACTGGACGACAATGTAGAGAGGTATCACTACACATAACACTGTACATCGTGCTCGCAAAGTTTATTGGAAACTACATTGAAAAAAACCTGACATTTTGGATACTCAATCCCTCTGACCTGTGACAACCTGAATGTAACATTACAATCTTGTCTGAACAATAACTGGAGCTTCAAGTTGGGAAAGGTCATGGGTTCGATCCCCTCTGATCCGGGGCACCTACTGACCTACGTCAGGTTTGCTAGATCAACAGTTGAAATAGCCTCAGGATGCTTCGGTGATATGGGGAGAGGGAGAGTGAGGCTTGGATCCAGTCAGGGTCCTGCTCCCCAGTGTTGCTGGGTCACAGAGAGAGGGGGATAGTCAGGGACAGATACAGCAGGACCGGGAGGTTGGGGGAAGGGATAGAATTTAGTCCAGTGTCACAGAAAGAAAGAGAGAGAGAGAGATAAAGTAGAGAGGAGCCAGACTGTCTTCCCCAAAGGTCACAGGGACCGAGAGATTGGTGGTTGGGTGGGAATTCAGCCCCCTATGTCAGAGATAGTGAGAGAGATTGATTAATAAATCAGCCAACCTTCTGCCCCCTGGTGAGAGTGAAGCACTGGGGGAATTGGATAAGTACATACTAAGATGGAACTTGGCTGTGAGATGGTGACATTGAAATTACCTACTGGAGTGCACCCTGCATCTTCAACATCAAACATGTTTGACAGTCAGAGAGTAATAAAACATTACCCAAGGCTGCTGGCAATCCCATTTAACAACTTTAAACCACAGTTATTACATTTCCAAACATATTGAGCAGAACTTATGACAGGAGTCAACATTTTGTAGAACAATGAACATTTTCAATGCCACAGTGAATCGTGGAAGCCTGAATGTGATAGCAAGTTGATACTCGCTGACTTAATCGTTCGAGAGACAGACTGAAGCTGCTATTTCGACTGCCTCCTGGCAAATAGCAAATGGAATGGAAACAAAGCACTGTAAAAAGAGATCAGATCCTCTGGTAATCAGGATAATTCACAGGGCTTTAATGTACTTTATTTGAAAGGCATTGCATCATTCACCCCAGAACACGTGTACATCGTGCTCGCAAAGTTTATTAGAAACTACATTGAAAAAAACCTGACATTTTGGATACTCAATCCCTCTGACCTGTGACAACCTGAATGTAACATTACAATCTTGTCTGAACAATAACTGGAGCTTCAAGTTGGGAAAGGTCATGGGTTCGATCCCCTCTGATCCGAGGCACCCAGCCGGAGAGAGGCTCATCACAGCTCTGGAGATTATTCCAGCTCTTTGAGCTTGTCTTGGGTCTGTCAAGGGGAAACACCCCTGTTTTCAATGCAATAATCAAAGCAAAGCAATGTGGGCAAGAGTCCTACAGGCCAAATACAAGGGATGGAGCACAAGGAGAGGGATGGAGGATGTGGTGAGGGATGGAGCACGCGGTAAGGGATGGAGGATGTGGTGAGGGATGGAGCACGCGGTGAGGGATGGAGGACACGGTGAGGGATGGAACACATGGAGAGGGATGGAGGATGTGGTGAGGGATGGAGGACACGGTAAGGGATGGAGGATGTGGTGAGGGTTGGAGGATGTAGTGAGGGATGGAGCACGCAGTGAGGGATGGAGGACACGGTGAGGGATGGAACACATGGAGAGGGATGGAGGATGTGGTGAGGGATGGAGGACACGGTAAGGGATGGAGGATGTGGTGAGGGATGGAGGACACGGTAAGGGATGGAGGATGTGGTGAGGGATGGAGGATGTAGTGAGGGATGGAGCACGCAGTGAGGGATGGAGCGCACAGTGAGGGATGGAGGATGTGATGAGGGTTAGAGCACATGGTGAGGGATGGAGCACACGGTGAGGGATGGAGCAAGTGGTGAGAGATGGAGCACGCGGTGAGGGATGGAGCACGCGGTGAGGGGTTGTAGCATACGGTGAGGGATGGAGCAAGCGGTGAGAGATGGAGCACGCAGTGAGGGATGGAGGATGTGATGAAGGATGGAGCATGCGGTGAGAGATGGAGCACGCAGTGAGGGATGGAGATGTGATGAAGGATGGAGGATATGGTGAGGGATGGGGCACATGGTGAGGGATGGAGCACACGGTGAGGGATGGAGCATGCGGTGAGAGATTGAGCACGTGGTGAGAGATGGAGCACGCGGTGAGGGGGTGGAGCACACGGTGAGGGATGGAGCACGCAGTGAGGGATGGAGCACACGGTGAGGGATGGAGCACGTGGTGAGGGATGGAGCACACGGTGAGGGATGGAGCACACGGTGAGGGATGGAGCACGCGGTGAGGGATGGAGCACGCGGTGAAGGATGGAGCACGCGGTGAGGGATGGAGCACGTGGTGAGGGATGGAGCACACGGTGAGGGATGGAGGACACGGTGAGGGATGGAGGACACGGTGAGGGATGGAGGATGTGGTGAGAGATGGAGCACACGGTGGGGGATGGAGGACACGGTGAGGGATGGAGCACTCGGTGAGGGATGGAGGATGTGGTGAGGGATGGAGCATGCGGTGAGGGATGGAGCACGCGGTGAGTGATGGAGCACACGGTGAGGGATGGAGGATGTGGTGAGGGATGGAGCACGCGGTGAGGGATGGAGGACAGGGTGAGGGATGGAGGATGTGGTGAGGGATGGAGGACACGGTGAGGGATGGAGCACATGGTGAGGGATGGAGCACGCGGTGAGGGATGGAGGACACAGTGAGGGATGGAGCACGCGGTGAGGGATGGAGGACACGGTGAGGGATGGAGCACATGGTGAGGGATGGAGCACACAATGAGAGAAGGAGCACACGGTGAGGGATGGAGGATGTGGTTAGGGATGGAGGACACGGTGAGCAATGGAGCACGCGATGAGGGATGGAGGACACGGTGAGGGATGGAGGACACGGTGAGGGATGGAGAATGTGGTGAGGGATGGAGGACACGGTGAGCGATGGAGCACACGGTGAGGGATGGAGGACATGGTGAGGGATGGAGGACACGATGAGGAATGGAGCATGCGGTGAGGGATGGAGGATGTGGTGAGGGATGGAGGACACGGTGAGCAATGGAGCACGCGATGAGGGATGGAGGACACGGCGAGGGATGGAGGACACGATGAGGGATGGAGCACGCGGTGAGGGAGGGAGCACGCGGTGAGGGAGGGAGCACTCCTTGAGGGGTGGAGAATGTAGTGAGGGATGGAGGATGTGGTGAGGGAGGGAGCACGCGGTGAGGGAGGGAGCACGCAGTGAGGGATGGAGCACATCATGAGGGATGGAGCATACGATGTGGGATGCAGGACATGGTGAGGATGGAGGACCCGGTGAGGGATGGAGGATGTGGTGAGGAATGGAGGATGTGGTGAGGGATGGAGGATGTGGTGAGGGATGGAGCACACGGTGAGGGATGGAGCACGCGGTGAGGGATGGAGCACGCGGTGAGGGATGGAGCACGCGGTGAGGGATGGAGCGCACGGTGAGGGATGGAGCGCACGGTGAGGGATGGATCACGCGGTGAGGGATGGAGCACTCGGTGAGGGATGGAGCGCACGGTGAGGGATGGAGCGCACGGTGAGGGATGGATCACGCGGTGAGGGGTGGAGCTCTCGGTGAGGGATGGAGCACTCGGTGAGGGATGGAGCACGCGGTGAGGGATGGAAGATGTGATGTGGGATAGAGCACGCAGTGAGTGATGGAGCTCTCGGTGAGGGATGGAGCACTCGGTGAGGGATGGAGCACACGGTGAGGGATGGAGCGCACGGTGAGGGATGGAGCACACGGTGAGGGATGGAGCACGCGGTGAGGGATGGATCACGCGGTGAGGGGTGGAGCTCTCGGTGAGGGATGGATCACGCGGTGAGGGATGGAGCACGCGGTGAGGGATGGAGCACGCGGTGAGGGATGGAGCACATGGTGAGGGATGGAGCACACGGTGAGGGATGGAGGACACGGTGAGGGATGGAGCACGCGGTGAGGGATGGAGGACACGGTGAGGGATGGAGGACGCGGTGAGGGATAGAGCATGCAGTGAGGGATGGAGGACATGGTGAGGGATGGAGCATGTGGTGAGGGATGGAGGACACGGTAAGGGATGGAGCACGTGGTGAGGGATGGAACATGTGGTGAGGGATGGAGCACACAGTGAGGGATGGAGCACACAGTGAGGGGTGGAGCACACGGTGAGAGATGGGGCACATGGTGAGGGATGGAGGATGTGGTGAGGGATGGAGCACGCGGTGAGGGATGGAGCACACGGTGAGGGATGGAGCATGCGGTGAGAGATGGAGCACGCGGTGAGGGGGTGGAGCACACGGTGAGGGATGGAGCACATGGTGAGGGATGGAGCACGTGGTGAGGGATGGAGCACACGGTGAGGGATGGAGCATGCGGTGAGAGATGGAACACACGGTGAGGGATGGAGCACACGGTGAGGGATGGAGGACACGGTGAGGGATGGAGCACGCGGTGAGGGATGGAGCACTCGGTGAGGGATAGAGGATGTGGTGAGGGATGGAGCACGCGGTGAGGGATCGAGCACGCGGTGAGGGATGGAGCGCACGGTGAGGGATGGAGCGCACGGTGAGGGATGGAGCACGCGGTGAGGGATGGATCACGCGGTGAGGGATGGAGCTCTCGGTGAGGGATGGATCACGCGGTGAGGGATGGAGCACGCAGTGAGGGATGGAGCACGCGGTGAGGGATGGAGCGCGCGGTGAGGGATGGAGCACACGGTGAGGGATGGAGGACATGGTGAGGGACGGAGCACGTGGTGAGGGATAGAGCATGCAGTGAGGGATGGAGGACATGGTGAGGGATGGAGCACGCGGTGAGGGATGGAGGACATGGTGAGGGATGGAGCACGTAGTGAGGAATAGAGCATGCAGTGAGGGATGGAGGACATGGTGAGGGATGGAGCACGTGGTGAGGGATGGAGGACACGATGAGGGATGGAGCACATGGTGAGGGATGGAGGACATGGTGAGGGATGGAGGACGCGGTGAGAGATGGAGCACGCAGTGAGGGTTGGTGGACATGGTGAGGGATGGAGGACGCGGTGAGGGATGGAGCATGCAGTGAGAGATGGAGCACACGGTGAGGGATGGAGCACACGGTGAGGGATGGAGGACACGGTGAGGGATGGAGGACGCGGTGAGGGATGGAGCACGCGGTGAGGGATGGAGGACACGGTGAGGGATGGAGGACATGGTGAGGGACGGAGCACGTGGTGAGGGATAGAGCATGCAGTGAGGGATGGAGGACATGGTGAGGGATGGAGCACGCGGTGAGGGATGGAGGACATGGTGAGGGATAGAGCATGCAGTGAGGGATGGAGGACATGGTGAGGGATGGAGCACGTGGTGAGGGATGGAGGACACGATGAGGGATGGAGCACATGGTGAGGGATGGAGGACATGGTGAGGGATGGAGGACGCGGTGAGAGATGGAGCACGCAGTGAGGGTTGGTGGACACGGTGAGGGATGGAGGACGCGGTGAGGGATGGAGCATGCAGTGAGAGATGGAGCACACGGTGAGGGATGGAGCACACGGTGAGGGATGGAGGACACGGTGAAGGATGGAGGACACGGTGAGGGATGGAGCACGCGGTGAGGGATGGAGGACACGGTGAGGGATGGAGGACGCGGTGAGAGATGGAGCACGCAGTGAGGGATGGAGCACGCAGTGAGGGATGGAGCACACTGTGAGGGATGGAGCACACGGTGAGGGATGGAGGACATGGTGAGGGATGGAGCATGTGGTGAAGGATGGAGCACTCTGTGAGGGATGGAGCACACTGTGAGGGATGGAGCACACGGTGAGGGATGGAGCACACAGTGAGGGATGGGGCACATGGTGAGAGATGGAGCACGTGGTGAGGGATGGAGCACGTGGTGAGGGATGGAGCACGTGGTGAGGGATGGAGCACACAGTGAGGGATGGAGCACACAGTGAGGGATGGAGCACACGGTGAGGGATGGGGCACATGGTGAGAGATGGAGCACGTGGTGAGGGATGGAGCACGTGGTGAGGGATGGAGCACGCGGTGAGGGATGGAAGACACAGTGAGGGATGGAGCACACAGTGAGGGATGGAAGACACAGAGAGGGATGGAGGACACGGTGAGGGATGGAGCACGCGGTGAGGGATGGAGCACACGGTGAGGGATGGAGGACACGGTAAGGGATGGAGCACGCGGTGAGGGATGGAACACACGGTGAGGGATGGAACAGACGGTGAGGGATGAAACACACGGTGAGGGATGGAGGATGTGGTGAGGGATGGAGCACTTGGTGAGGGATGGAGCACGCAGTGAGGGATGGAGCACGCGGTGAGGGATGGAGGATGTGGTGAGGGATGGAGGACATGGTGAGGGATGGAGGACATGGTGAGGGATGGAGCACGTGGTGAGGGATAGAGCATGCAGTGAGGGATGGAGGACATGGTGAGGGATGGAGCACGTGGTGAGGGATAGAGCATGCAGTGAGGGATGGAGGACATGGTGAGGGATGGAGCACGCGGTGAGGGATGGAGGACATGGTGAGGGATGGAGCACGTGGTGAGGGATAGAGCATGCAGTGAGGGATGGAGTACATGGTGAGGGATGGAGCACGTGGTGAGGGATGGAGGACACAGTGAGGGATGGAGCACATGGTGAGGGATGGAGGACATGGTGAGGGATGGAGAACGCGGTGAGAGATGGAGCACGCAGTGAGGGATGCTGGACACGGTGAGGGATGGAGGACGCGGTGAGAGATGAAGGATCTGGTGAGGGATGGAGCACACGGTGAGGGATGGAGCACACGGTGAGGGATGGAGGACACGGTAAGGGATGGAGCACGCGGTGAGGGATGGAACACACGGTGAGGGATGGAACACACGGTGAGGGATGGAGGATGTGGTGAGGGATGGAGCACACGGTGAGGGATGGAACACACGGTGAGGGATGGAGCACACGGTGAGGGATGGAGGATGTGGTGAGGGATGGAGCACTTGGTGAGGGATGGAGCACGCAGTGAGGGATGGAGCACGCGGTGAGGGATGGAGGATGTGGTGAGGGATGGAGCACGCAGTGAATGTTGGAGCATGCGGTGAGGGATGGTGCACATGGTAAGGGATGGAGCACGCGGTGAGGGATGGAGCACATGGTGAGGGATGGAGCACGCGGTGAGGGATGGAGCACGCGGTGAGGGATGGAGCACGCGGTGAGGGATGGAGCACACGGTGAGGGATGGAGCACGCGATGAGGGATGGAGCACACGGTGAGGGATGGAGCACACGGTGAGGGATGGAGCACACGGTGAGGTATGGAGCATACGGTGGTGGATGGAGGATGTGGTGAGGGATGGAGCACGCGGTGAGGGATGGAGCACATGGTGAGGGATGGAGCACACGGTGAGATATGGAGCATACGGTGAGGGATGGAGGACATGGTGAGGGATGGAGGACGCGGTGAGGGATGGAACACACGGTGAGGGATGAAACACACGGTGAGTGATGGAGGATGTGGTGAGGGATGGAGCACACGGTGAGGGATGGAACACACGGTGAGGGATGGAGCACACGGTGAGGGATGGAACACATGGTGAGGGATGGAGGATGTGGTGAGGGATGGAACACACGGTGAGGGATGAAACACACGGTGAGGGATGGAGGATGTGGTGAGGGATGGAGCACATGGTGAGGGATGGAACACACGGTGAGGGATGGAACACATGGTGAGGGATGGAGGATGTGGTGAGGGATGGAGCACTTGGTGAGGGATGGAGCACGCGGTGAGGGATGGAGCACACGGTGAGGGATGGAGATGTGGTGAGGGATGGAGCACGCGGTGAGGGAGGGAGCACTCGTTGAGGGATGGAGCACACGGTGAGGGATGAAGGATCTGGTGAGGGATGGAGCACACGGTGAGGGATGGAGCACACGGTGAGGGATGGAGGATGTGGTGAGGGATGGAGCACGCAGTGTATGTTGGAGCATGCGGTGAGGGATGGTGCACATGGTAAGGGATGGAGCACGCGGTGAGGGATGGAGCACATGGTGAGGGATGGAGCACGCGGTGAGGGATGGAGCACGCGGTGAGGGATGGAGCACGCGGTGAGGGATGGAGCATGCGGTGAGGGATGGAGCACACGGTGAGGGATGGAGCACACGGTGAGGTATGGAGCATACGGTGGTGGATGGAGGATGTGGTGAGGGATGGAGCACGCGGTGAGGGATGGAGCACATGGTGAGGGATGGAGCACACGGTGAGGTATGGAGCATACGGTGAGGGATGGAGGACATGGTGAGGGATGGAGGACGCGGTGAGGGATGGAGGATGTGGTGAGGGATGGAGGACACGGTGAGGGATGGAGGACGCGGTGAGGGATGGAGGACACGGTGAGGGATGGAGCACGTGGTGAGGGATGGAGGACGTGGTGAGGGATGGAGGATGTGGTGAGGGTTGGAGCACACGGTGAGGGATGGAGAGGATTTATCTACTTTCACACCTTCTAGAATTGATCACACCACCTCCTTACTGACTTCAATCCTTTACTGTCTAATATCTCGTATCTCATTCTTCTTCTCTACAATATTTTCCTTTTCCTGAGTGAAAACAGATTAGAAATCTTTGTTTAGCACCTGTCTGATCTCCACAGGGTGCACACACAACTTCCCACTTCTGTCTTTGACTGACCCTATTCCTACCCTAGTCATCCTTTTATTCCTCACATACGTATTGAAAGCTTTAGGGTTCTTCTTTATTCTACCTTCTAAAGACTGCTCATGTCCTCTCTTTGCTTTTCTTAACTCTCTCTTTAAATCCTTACGGGATAATCTGTAACTCTCCATCGCCTCATCTGAACCATCTCGTCTCAACGTCACATAGGCCTCCTTCTTCCGCTTACCAAGAGATGCAATTTCTGTCGTAAACCACGGGTTCCCTTACCTTATCACTTCCCCCCTGCCTGACAGGGACGTACCTATCAAGGACATGCAATATCTGTTCCTTAAACCAGCTCCACATTTCAATTGACCCCATCCCCTGCATTTTGCTACGCCATTCTATGCCTCCTAAGTCTTGCCTAATCGCATTATAATTGCCCTTCCCCCATCTATAACTCTTGCCCTGTGGCATGTACCTATCCCTTTCCATCGCTAAACTAAATGTAACTGAATTATGGTCACTCTCTCCAAAGTGCTCACCTACCACTAAATCAAACGCCTGGCCTGGTTCATTACCAAGCACCAGATCCAGTGTGGTCTCCCCTCTTTGTCGGCCCTTCAAACATACTGTGTCAGGGAACCCTCCTGTACACATTGGACAAAAACTGATCCATCCGACACACGAGAGTTATAGCATTTCTAGTCAATTTTGGGGAAGTTAAAGTCTCCCATAATGACAACCCTCTCCCTTTCACTCCTACCCAGAATCGTTTTGCCAATCCTCTCCTTCACATCCCTGGAACTTTGTGGAGGCCTAGAAAAAGCTCCCAGCAGTGTGACCTCTCCTCTCCTGTTTCTAACCTCAGCCCATACCACCTCAGAAGACAAATCCTCGTCAAAAGTTCTTTCAGCCACCATTATACTGTCCTTGACTAACAAGGCCACACCTCCCCCTCTTTTACCGCCTTGCCTGTTTTTAATTAAACATCTAAACACTGGAACCTGCAACATCCATTCCTCAATCTACTCTATCCATGTCCCTGAAATGGCCACAACATCGAAGTCCCAGGTACCTATCCATGCTGCAAGCTCACCTACCTTATTCCAGATACTCCTGGCATTGAAGAAGACACACTTCAAACCAGCTTGCTGCCTGCCAGCACACTCCTATGACTGTGAAATCTTGTCCCTGTCCTCCCTACTCTCATCCTCCTGTGCACTGGAACTACACCATAGGATCCCATCCCCCTGCTGAGCTAGTTTAAACCCACCCGATTAGCATGAGCACATTTCTCACCCAGGATGTTAGTACCCCTTCTGGTTCAAGTGAAGATTGCCCTGTTTGTAGAGGTCCCACCTTCCTCAAAATGAGCCCCAATTATCGATGTACCTGAAACCCTCCCTCCTGCACCATCCTCGCAGCCACGTGTTTAGCTGATACCTCTCCCTATTCCTTGCCTCACTATCACGTGGCACAGGTAACAAACCAGAGATAACAACTCTGTTTGTTCTAGCTCTCAGCTTCCACCCTAGCTCCCTGAAATCCTGCCTAACATTCCCTATCCCTCTTCCTACCTATGTCGTTGGTACCTATGTGGACCACAACTTGGGGTCGGTCGCCCTCTCCCTTCAGGATTCCAAAGATACGAACCGAGACATCACAGACCCTGGCACCTGGGAGGCAACACACCGACCGCGAGTCTCGTTCGTTCCCTACAAACCTTCTATCTGAGCCTCTAAATATTCAGTCTCCAATGACTCACACTCTCCCCTCCTATCCCCCCTTCCCTTCTGTGCAGCAGGGACAGACTCGGTGCCAGAGATCTGCATGCCCCTGGTAAATCGTACCCCCCCCCAAACAGTATCCAAAACAGAATATTTATTTTTCAGCGAAATGACAACAGGGGATCCCTGCACTGACTGTATTTTCCCCCCTTCTAACAGTTACCCAGCTTTCTTTGTGCCTAGGAGTAATAATTCCCTTTAACTCTTAACTATCACAGCCTCTGCCTCCCGAACGATCCAAAGTTCTTCCAGCTTCTACTCCGGTTCCCGAATGCGGTCTTGGAAGAGCAAGAGTTGGATGCACTTCCTGCAGGGACGCCATTAGTGACCCCTTGGATGGGTCACTAATGGCGTCCCTCACCTCAAACATCATGCAGGAGGACCATTCCTCTCCCTGCATTGCCATCCCTGCTAGTCCCCTTATCAGAAAGTAAAAAATGAGAGAAACTTACCTGATGTGTCCCTGGTGTTTAAGGTTAGAGGAGGTGGATGGGCGGGACGCCCTACAAGGGTAGGGTCTTGGGTTTAGAAAACACTCACTTACATTGCTGAGGGGAAAACAAAATCTCTCTTTTCCCAGAAACCTCTGCTCTCCGATGTCAGATGTCAAGATTTAAATGAATGACTCACCTTTCGCAAAGGAGACAGAAACAGAGTTAAGATTTCAAGTCCACTGTTCTGAAGAAGGGTAATTGGATTTGAAATGTTAACATTAACCTTTTTTAAAATTGAATTTTTTTCTCATTTTGAGCAGGTTTGGCTGATGGAGGGAACTGGGGCTAGCATAAAACAGTTATCAAAATCATTGTGTGAGATATGAATTCCCGACTCAAGCAACTGTCTGTGTGGAGTTTGCACATTCGCCCCGTGTCTGCGTGGGTTTCCTCCGGGTGCTCCAGTTTCCTCCCACAGTCCAAAAATGTGCAGGTTAGGGTGAATTGGCCGTGCTAAATTGCCTGTAGTGTTAGGTGAAGTGGTAAATGTAGGGGAATGGGTCTGGGTGGGTTACTCTTCGGAGGGTCGGTGTGGACTTGTTGGGCCGAAGGGCCTGTTTCCACACTGTAGGTCATCTAACCTAATCTAATCTAATATCAACAGTGACAAGGTCATTAACCTAATGTGCTTAATTTGCAATCATCTCAGTTGATTTTCCAAAATCCCCTATTCATTGTATTAAGGTGTTTTAAATTTGAATTAACACAGTCTGGCTCAGACAAGGCTGCTGGATTTGAGATAGCATTTCAAACAGTTAATTTGCAGAAGTCTAAATTGATTACCTGAGTAAACATTGAAGCATTCCTCCTGCGGCTGCCTGTGGTGCATCACACCCCAGTTTCTGATCTGAGGTGGTTTGTTCCTTCACGCCATCGTCATTCCTGTTCGGTGCTGCAATTCCAGGCTTACCTGGTGAGAGTAGAAAAACAGCCCCAGGATAGCTGGTTGGCGGACAGTGTAAACTTAATCCAAACCCCCGTCTGTCGTCCATGTAGTCACTCCAGCCAGGAGATCTGCTGCCGTGGTCTGGCAGTGACTTTGAATAGCTAACCGTGGGGCTTATTCTCAATGGGGCACTGGTCTTCACAGCTGGGACCGCCATGTGCCGGCTTACGCATATGGCTGTGCCCTTGGGTGCATCACAAACCTTGCTGGTCTCTAACCTCTGAGCAAATTGTCCTACAAATTTGTTAGGATCCTTCTGTGTCATCTGCCATTTGCAATCATCTTGTGAGTGAGAAGGGATGACATTCCCACGTGAGTTGAAGCTGATGGCCCTCGATTAGAATCATAGAGTCATAGAGATGTACAGCTCGGAAACAGACCCTTCGGTCCAACCCGTCCATGCCGACCAGATATCCCAACCCAATCTAGTCCCACCTGCCAGCCCCCGGCCCATATCCCTCCAAACCCTTCCTATTCATATACCCATCCAGATGTCTCTTAAATGTTGCAATTGTACCAGCCTCCACCACATCCTCTGGCAGCTCATTCCATACACGTACCACCCTCTGTGTGAAAACGTTGCCCCTTAAGTCTCTTTTATATCTTTCCCCTCTCACCCCAAGCCTATGCCCTCTAGTTCTGGACTCCCCCATCCCAGGGAAAAGACTTTGTCTATTTATCCTGTCCATGCTCCTCATGATTTTGTAAACCTCTATAAGGTCCCCCCTCAGCCTCCGACGCTCCAGGGAAAACAGCCTGTTCAGCCTCTCCCTGTAGCTCAAATCCTCCAACCCTGGCAATATCCTTGTAAATCTTTTCTGAACCCTTTCAAGTTTCACAATATCTTTCCAATAGGAAGGAGACCAGAATTACAAGCAATATTCCAACAGTGGCCTAACCAATGTCCTGTACAGCCGCAACATGACCTCCCAACTCCTGTACTCAATACTCTGACCAATAAATGAAAGCATACCAAATGCTTTCTTCACTATTCTATCTCCCTGCAACTCCACTTTCAAGGAGCTAGGAACCTACACTCCAGGGTCTCTGTTTAGCAACACTCCCTAGGACCTTACCATTAAGTGTATAAGTCCTGATAAGATTTGCTTCCCCAAAATGCAGCACCTCACATTTATCTAGACTAAACTCCATCAGCTACTTCTCAGCCCATTGGGTCCAGATTCTGTTGTAACCTGAGGTAACCCTCTTTGCTGTCCACCACACCTCCAATTTTGGTGTCACCTGCAAACTTACTGACTATACCTCCTATGTTCACATCCAAATCATTTTTATAAATGACAAAAAGTAGTGGACCCAACACCAATCCAAGTCAGGATCTGGGAATATAGCTGCCGGTGTGAGCTGCCCTCACACTACACCAAGATCGAATCAGTGGTGCCCTTCTTTGTTCAGCCAGCCATTGGAAGTAAAATGACAACATCTTGCTTATAGGTGATACCTGTTAGATGCAAATTAACGTTTGCAATGCTGTAATGTTTCTCACAACCTTTGCCTGCCATTTTAGTGGAAGAGTTACCTCAATGGGCTTGGAGAATGTTGTTGCTTAGAAGGCCCCTAAATTATGGAACCAAATTGTGCATTGTCTGCTGTGAACATCAAGTAATCCTCCTGGCCTAAGGAGAGTGTACCAACCTGAACCCCATGAGCCAGGCTGCAGGGTGGTTTCACCTTCAGCTTGGGTAGATGTCTTTGCTCGTTTCTAGATTAAAAAAATAAAAATATTTGAGTCAATGCACAGTTACAGAGCTCTGGAGAACCAGAACGCCCAGGTGCATTAGGGTGTGCAGCAAGACGTTACTGATGGTACGCCAAGTTTGGCTAATTGCTGGAAAATGGTGTGGTAAATATGTGCCAGGTCGTTGGAAAATTAGTTCCTAAACTGGATCAAGGTAAAATCTTGCTAGGTAACTGAGGGAACAGCATCAAACACGATTCCTACTAAATCTATTTCCCCTCCCCCCACTAGCACCATCGGTGCTATCCTTTGCTTCTGCTCTATCTGTTGACATGACCAGTTAGCTTATCTGCACCCTTGCCACTTCTCCACGTTGCTGCCCCTGGTATTTTTCTGGAGTGACAGATCACTGCCTCTCAGTGCAGAAACCCAACCTTCACACCCATTGTTACCAGTGACCATCTACACAAGCTCATTCATTCAGGATTAGGGGGAGGGTGAGCTGCCAGAAATCATGGTCCATATTGATATTGACCAGATTGGTGGAAGGAGGAAGGTTTAGGGAAGCGAGGGAGGAGGCCAGGAATCAGGCCTCAAAAGATCATAATCTCTAGTTATCCCTCAGTACAACGTACAAGTGAAATATAGAAACATAGAAGATAGGAGCAGGGGGAGGAGGCCATTCCGCCCTTCGAGCCTGCTCTGTCAACTCAATAGCCTAATCCTGCTTTCTCCCAATAACCTTTGACCCCATTTGCCCCAAGTGCGAAATCTAGCTGCCTCTTGAATACACTCAATGTTTTGGCATCAACTCCTTCCTGTGGTACTGAGTTCCACAGGCTCACCCCTCTTTGGGTGAAGAAATGTCTCTTCATCTCTGTCCTAAATGGTCTATCCCGAATCCTCAGACTGTGACCCCTGTTCTGGACACACTCACCATCAGGAACATCCTCCCTGCATCTACCCTGACTGGTCCTGTTAGAATTTTATAAATCTCTGTGAGATCCCCCTCATTCATCTGGACTCCAGTAAAAACAATCCTAACCTCATCAATCTCTCCTCATACATCGGTCCCGCCATTCCCGGGATCAGCCTGGGAAACCCTCACTGCACTTACTCGAGAGCAAGAGTATCCTCCCTCAGAAAAGGAGACCAAAACTACATACAATATTCTAGATGTGGCCTCACCAAGGCCCTGTATAACTGCAACAACACATCCCTGCTCCTGCACTCGAAACCTCTCACAGTGAAGGCCAACATACCATTTACCTTATTTACCGCCCGCTGCACCTGCATGCTTACCTTCAGCGACTTGTGCACAGGGACACCCAGGTCCCACAGCACACTCCCCTCTCCCAATGTACAGCCTGTCAGGTAGTAATCTGCCTTCCTGTTTTTGCTTCCAAAGTGAATAACCTCACATTTATCCAAATTTTGCTGCACCTGCCATTGATGTGCCCACTCACCCAACCTGTCCAGATCATGCTGAAGGCTCTCGGCATCTTCATCACTGTTCACCCCTCCCACTTTGAGATGTTACATTCTATTCCCTCATCCAAACCATTAATATATACTGTGAATAGCTGGGCACCCAGCACTGATCCCTGTGGCACCCCACTAGTTATTGCCCATCTATTTGTAAAGGACCCATTAATTCCAACTCTTTGTTTCCTCTCTGCCAACCAATTTTCTTTCCTTTTCAGTGCACTTCCCTCAATCCCACGTGCTTTAATCTGGCCCAATAATCCCTTATGCCGCACTTTGTCAAACGCTTTCTGAAAATCCAAATATACCACATCAACTGGCTCCCCCTTGTCAACTCTACTAGTTACATCTTCATAGAATTCCAACAGATTTGTCAAGCATGATTTCCCCTTCGTAAATCCATGTTGACTCTGTCTGATCCTGCCACTGCTTTCTAAATGCTCTGCTATAAAGTCCTTGATAATGGATTTGAAAATTTTCCCCACTACCGAACTACTGGCTTACTGGTCTGTAATTCTCTGTTTTCTCTTTATCTCCCTTTTGGAGTATTGGAGTGACATTAGCTACCCTCCAATCTGCAGGGACTCTTCTAGAGTCTATAGAATCCTGGAAGATGACCACA
Source organism: Chiloscyllium plagiosum (assembly GCF_037043375.1). Lineage (NCBI taxonomy): Eukaryota > Metazoa > Chordata > Chondrichthyes > Orectolobiformes > Hemiscylliidae > Chiloscyllium > Chiloscyllium plagiosum. Next base: position 11,982,767 of record NW_028270184.1, on the reverse strand, counting down.
AATGCATCCACTATTTCTAGAGCCACTTCCTTAAATACTCTGGGATGTAGATTATCAGGCCCTGGTGATTTATCTGCCTTCAACCCCATCAATTTTCCCAGCACCGTTTCTGTACTAATATTGATCTCCCTCAGTTCTTCCCTCTCATTAAAATCTTTCATTCTCCAACATTTCTGGCTATATGATTTGTGTCCTCTTGTATGAAGATAGAACCAAAGTATGTATTCAGTTGCTCAGCCATTTCTTTGTCACCTATTATACAATCCCCCACTTCTATCTGTACGGGACCTACATTTGTCTTCACCAATCTCTTTCTCTTCACGTACCTATAGAAACTCTTTCTGTCAGTCTTTATGTTCCCTGCAGGCTTACTTTTGTATTATATTTTCCCCTTCCTAATCAATCCCTTGGTCCTTCTTTGCTGAATTCTAAACTGCTCCCAAACCTCAGACCGATTATTTTTCTTGGCCAATCTGCCAGTTTCTTCTTTGGATCGGATACTGTCTCTGAGCCGTAGATTGGCTGTCATCCATTTTGCTTTTGTGCCAGACAGGAATAAACAGTTGTTAGCGAGTTTTTAGAATATTTGTAGCTCAGGTTGAGGTTCTGGATTTAGGTTTGTTTGCTGAGTTGGAAGGTTCATTTTCAGACGTTTCATCACCCTGCTAGGTAACATCTTCTGTTGTTTTTACCAACATCTTCAGTGAGCCTCCAGATGAAGATGGTGGTGTAGCCCGCTTCCTATTTATGTGTTTGAGTTTCCTTGGGTGGTGATGTCATTTCCTGTGCTGACATCATTTCCTATGGTGACATAATTTCCTGTTCTAAATAGGGGGATATGGTAAATGAGATGTTCCTATTTCTCACTACATTGGACAAACAGGCAGAGAACTAGTCACCAGGATACATGAACATCACCTAGCCACAAAACGACATGACTCACTCTCCCTATTATCCTTACATACAGATGAGGAAGGAAACCACTGACTGGGACAACACATCCATCCTAGGACAAGCCAAACGGAGACACGCACAAAAATTCCTAGAAGCAAGCATTCCAACCAGAACTCTATCAACAAACACATTGACCTGTATCCCACAGGAAATGACAACACCAACCCAAGGAAACTCAAACACATAAATAGAAAGGGGCTACACCACTAGTGCTTCATCCGAAGGCTCACTGAAGATGTTACCCAGTATGGTGATGAAACATCTGAAAACGAACCTTCCAGCTCAGTGAGTAAACCTACATCCCTAAACAGTCGTTTGCAGTTCCCCCACGCTTCCCTTGAATGTTTGCCATTACCTATCCACTGTCAAAAAGTGTAGTGCTGGCAAAGGACAGCCGATCAAGCAGCATCTGAGGAGCAGGAGAGTCGACATTTTTGAATCTGATCTCCAGCATCTGCAGTCCTCACTTTCTCCTAATTGCCTATCCACTGTCATCCCTTTAAATAACTCTCCTAAATTTTTCAAGGCGGACTCACGCCTCATATCTTCATGGTTTCTTTTATTAAGTTTCAGCACTCTAGTCTCCAAATCATCTACCTCACTCTCCATCTTGATAAAAAACTTCTACCATGTTATGGTCGCTGATCCCAGAGGAGTCTCACACAGCTAGATTGGCAATAATTCCCTTCTCATTACACAGTACCCAATCTAAGGCCTGCTCTTTGGTTGGTCCCTCCACATATCAGTCAAGAAAACCATCCCGTGCGCACTCCAAGAATTCCTGAGGTTAGACATCAGAGGAATACAGCAGATAAATGCATGCCTGCAGAGATGATGTAGGAGGAAGGGAAGCAGTATAGAGCATACAACAGTACAGCACAGAACAGGCCCTTTAGCCCACGATGTTGTGCCGACCATTGATCCTCATGTATGCACCCTCAAATTTCTGTGTCCAGCAGTCTCTTAAATGTCCCCAATGACCTTGTTTCCACAACTGCTGCTGGCAACGCATTCCATGCTCTCACAACTCTCTGTGTAAAGAACCCGCCTCTGACATCCCCTCTATACTTTCCTCCAACCAGCTTAAAACTATGACCCCTCGTGTTAGCCATTTCTGCCCTGGGAAATAGTCTCTGGCTATCGACTCTATCTATGCCTCTCATTATCTTGTATACCTCAATTTGGTCCCCTCTCCTCCTCATTTTCTCCAATGAAAAAGGTCCGAGCTCACTCAACCTCTCTTCATAAGATAAGCCCTCCAGTCCAGGCAGGATCCTGGTAAACCTCCTCTGAACCCACTCCAAAGCATCCACATCTTTCCTATAATAGGGCGACCAAAACTGGATGCAGTATTCCAAGTGCGGTCTAACCAAAGTTTTATAGAGCTGCAACAAGATCTCATGACTCTTAAACTCAATCCCCCTGTTAATGAAAGTCAAAACACCATATGCTTTCTTCACAACCCTGTCCACTTGGGTGGCCATTTTAAGGGATCTATGTACCTGCATACCAAGATCCCTCTGTTCTTCCACACTGCCAAGAATCCTATCCTTAATCCTGTAATCAGCTTTCAAATTCGACCTTCCAAAATGCATCACCTCGCATTTATCCAGGTTGAACTCCATCTGCCACCTCTCAGCCCATCTCTGCATCCTGTCAATGTCCCGCTGCAGCCTACAACAGCCCTCTATACTGCCAACGGCACCTCCAACCTTTGTGTCATCTGCAAACTTGCTGACCCATCTTTCAATCCCCTCATCCAAGACATTAATAAAAATTACAAACAGTAGAGGCCCAAGGACAGAGCCCTGTGGAACACCACTCACCACTGACTTCCAGGCAGAATATTTTCCTTCTACTACCACTCTCTGTCTTCTGTTGGCCAGCCAATTCTGTATCCCATTCCTCCTGACCTTCTGAATGAGCCTTCCATGGGGAACCTTATCAAATGCCTTGCTGAAGTGTCTTGGGATACAGGGGCCAGTTCTGGGCAAGATACTATTCGTACAGACCAGACAGGTTGCACTTGAACAGAACTGGCGCAAGCATTCTGATGGGGTGGTTGGCTAGCACGATCAGAAAGGCTCCAAACTAGTATGGCAGAATGTGGGAGACAGGAAGCAATATTAGACAGGAAAACCAATGTGTGCAGAGAATTAGAAAAATTATCTTTACAGTAGGAAATAGAAAGGGAATGGGTGAGATCAGGTTAGAAGGGAATGTAATAATGTCAAAATTGTACAACTTGGTAAATGAGTGAAGTGTTGTAAATAAGGTACACACAAATAGTCATGTGGAAATATGCTTTTGTGAAAATATGGAGATTCAATTTTTGAAGAACAGGCCTGGATGCTACATATTGTTGGATAAAAGGTGTTCAGGACGGAGTAGGAAGAAGCAAAACAGGGTGTAACAGTATTGGTTGAAGAGAATGTTCCAAAACTGAAGAATTTTTATTCACTTGTGGGCCATGGGTGTCGCTGACTGGCCAGCATTTACTGCTCGCCCCAAGTTGCCCTTGGGGCAGCACGGTAGCTCAGTAGTTAGCACTGCTGCCTCACTTCGCCAGGGTCCCGGGTTCAATTCCAGCCTTGGGTGACTGTCTGTATGGAGTTTGCACCTTCTCCCCGTGTCTGCGTGGGTTTCCTCCGGGTGCTCCGGTTTCCTCCCACAATCCAAAGATGTGCAGGTTAGGGCCGACTAAGTAGGCCGGCTGTACTTAATGTTGATAGGTCATCAGGGACAGATGGGGTACATCTAATGTTACTGAGAGAAGTAAGTGAAATTGCAGAGACTCTGGCCATAATCCTCTGATCCTCCTCTGACGCAGGGTTATGCCAGGTGACTGGAGAACTGTACGGGTACATCCTTGTTCAAGTAGGGATAAGAGAATAAGTCCAGCCACCACAGGCCAGTCAGATTAACCTTGGTAGAAAAGCTTTTTGGAACAGTAAGTCGGGACAAAATTAACAGAACACTCAAACAAACGTGGATTAATAAAGAAAACCAGCATGAGCTTGAGAAAGGCAGCTAATGTGCTGATTTGGTTGAGTTTTTTGATAGCAGGGAGCACTATGAGAGTACTGTGTTTGTTGTATTGTATATGGACCTCCAAATGCATAAGTTAAGGAATTATAGATCAATAGGGATGCGGTGGCAAAAATATTTAAGGAGTTATCCCAGAAAGTGCAGAGCAGATACATTCCAATAAGTAATAAAAATTTGAAGGGACAAATCTGCCATCCGTGCTTAATCAAAAAAGTCAAAGATAGTTAGCGCGTTTTGTAGCTCAGGTTGAGGTTCTGGATGTAGGTTTGCTCGCTGAGCTGGAAGGTTCGTTTTCAGACATTTCGTCACCAGACTAGGTATCATCTTCAGTGAGCCTCTGGATGAAACACTGGCGGTGTAGCCCACTTTCTATTTATATGTTTCAGTTTCCTTGGGTTGGTGATGCCATTTCTAGTGGTCATGGCATTTCCCATGGCGATGTCATTTCCTGTTCTTTTTCTCAGGAGGTGGTAAATGGGTGCAAGTCTCTGTTTGGCTTGTCCTAGGAGCGACACGCACAAGAATTCCTAGAAGCATGGTATTCCAACCGGAACTCTATCAACAAACACATTGACTTGGATCCCATTTACCAGCCAGAGGAAAAGAACAGGAAATGACATCACCAACCCAAGGAAACTCAAACATATAAACAGAAAGTGGGCTACGCCACCAGTGCTTCAGCCAGAAGCTCACTGAAGATGTTACCTAGTATGGTTACAAAATGTCTGAAAACGAACCTTCCAGCTCAGCGAGCAAACCTACATCCAGAGTCAAAGATAGTATTAAAGAAAAGACATATAATTGTGCAAAGATAGATGGTAGGTCAGAAGATTGGAAATAAGTTTTTAAAAGAATTACCAAACGATCTATGAGGAGGAAATCTTTAGACCACTTTACCTTACCAGGGAAGCCTAGTTCCCTAATCGGGAAACCAGTCATCTTTCTCACCTACTGGGAAAGCAGGAAATCAGGGAGGTGGCGAGTTGACGCCCTTGAGTGGCCCTTAATTGACCACTTAAGGGCCTTACTTGTTGACAGTTCAAGAAGGTTCCCAATGGACTTTTTGCCCGTGACATAATTGACAAGGTGGCAAGTATATGCCCAAGCTAACTCACCCCATCATTCTCCCTTCTCATCACCTCTTTCACCAATTCTGCCCGCAGACTCGACAAAACTCAAGCTCCCAGGAGGACCAGTTCCAATACCGTACAACCCAGATGGCCTCCTTCTTCAAAGACCGCAATTTCCCCCCAGACATGATCGATGATGCCCTCCACCGCATCTCCTCCACTTCCCGCTCCTCCGCACTTAAGCCCCGCCCCTCCAATCGCCACCAGGACAGAACCCCACTGGTCCTCACCTACCACCCCACCAACCTCCATATACAGCGAATCATCCTTCGTCATTTCCGCCACCTCCAAACGGACCCCACCACCAGGGATATATTTCCCTCCCCTCCCCTATCAGCATTCCGAAAAGACCACTCCCTCCGTGACTCCCTCATCAAGTCCACACCCCCCACCAACCCAACCTCCACTCCCGGCACCTTCCCCTGCAACCGCAAGAAATGCAAAACTTGCGCCCACACCTCCCCCCTTACTTCCCTCCAAGGCCCCAAGGGATCCTTCCATATCCGCCACAAATTCACCTGCACCTCCACACACATCATTTACTGCATCTGCTGCATCCGATGTGGCCTCCTCTATATTGGGGAGACAGGCCGCCTACTTGCGGAGCGTTTCAGAGAACACCTCTGGGATACCCGGACCAACCAACCCAACCACCCCGTGGCTCAACACTTCAACTCCCCCTCCCACTCCACCAAGGACATGCAGGTCCTTGGACTCCTCCATCGCCAGACCGTAGCAACACGACTGTTGGAGGAAGAGCGCCTCATCTTCCACCTGGGAACCCTCCAACCACAAGGGATGAACTTGGATTTCACCAGTTTCCTCATTTCCCCTCCCCCCACCTTGTCTCATTCAAATCCCTCGAACTCAGCACCGCCTTCCTAACCTGCAATCTTCTTCCTGACCTCTCCGCCCCCACCCCCCACTCCGGCCTATCACCCTCACCTTGACCTCCTTCCACCTATCGCATTTCCAACGCCCCTCCCCCAAGTCCCTCCTCCCTACATTTTATCTTAGCCTGCTGGACACACTTTCCTCATTCCTGAAGAAGGGCTCATGCCCGAAACGTCGATTCTCCTGCTCCTTGGATGCTGCCTGACCTACTGCGCTTTTCCAGCAACACATTTAAAACTCAAGCTCAGCCTGTCAGAGTCAGAGCACAGAAACAAACCATTCTATCCTCTTCCTTCTTTCGCCTCCTAGGATCACTTACCCTTACACTTCTCATAAGCTCTCTCTCCATCTTAGCTCTAAAAATTTCAGCGTCTTTGCAGGATTGGATATCTTCCTGGAACTTCTGCTGTCCTGTAGCAGGGTGGAGGTAACACTGTTTCCATTACATAGTCAGTAAAGTGACAGCAACAAACCAGGCGCCACACCAAGGCAATTTACCCGATCCCTCTCTGTGCTCCTGAGCTGTCAACCTTTGGCAAGGATGTCTCTGAACATTTCTTTGTTTCCTATTACATCCAGAACACCAACCCTCTCTGGTCCCAATACTTGAGTTGACTGCCCGCAGAATCCTAGCCATTGTTGCTTCTCCTGTAGTGATCTCAAGAGAGTTATAAACAAATGAGCATCCGACCCATGGTTTAGTGATTCACGATTCAGTTTTGTTTGGACGTGTCATGCATTGTTGTAAAAAAAAACTGCAGACACTGAAAATGTGAAATAAGAGGTTAATAAATTATCATCAAAACTGGGATGTGACAAAAAAAGCAGGGAAGGGAATGGAAAAAGAAAAGGGAAAGGTTGGAAGTGAAGAGCTGTTAAATGAGTTTGTTCAGAATTACCTGTTTATATGTCAAATTTCCAGCATCTGGTATTTTGCTTTTTGTTGCTAATATGAAACAGAATGCTGACAGTGTGTATATGATAAGAAATCAGAACTAGTACAAATTAATTAAATGTAACCATACAGTTCTAATGTTTAAATTGAATTGTGCACAGTTACATGGTCACTGAGGAAGGGATAAATCCCAGTTGCCACACATTTGAAATAGTTCCAAAACAGTACTGAATAAAGCTAAATATCACTTTTCAGTTGGTCAGGCCAGTTGAACAAGATGCAAACACTAAAGGTTCAGGAATATTAAATTTTCCACTGATTTTGAAAAGATTTTGTTACTCAGTATGCTGAGAATTTGGAATATAAATCTCACAAAGTAGTGTTACATAAACCATGGATAGATTGGCTCTTTGACAAACCTACCTTCCTCTTCTTTTCACTCATTGTCCCAGAGTCGACCATGTTTTCTTTATTGATGCTTTTCATCAAGGCATTTTTACTCCTTTAAGTTAATTTTTTTTTATTAGTCTCATCCAATCCAAAGTCTTTTGAAAAGAAATCCAGCATAATTCACAGTGAATGTATGATTAAATGAAGATTTGTGCGAACAGTAAAAAAAAACACCCAGCTAAACCACAATGAAAACAGTAAACAGTAAAATTAGATAATACACCATTAAAGTTTGTGAGAAAAATCTGAACAAGTAAACAGTAACACCAGACTAGGGTTCACGGTGACAGTAACACCAGACTAGGGTTCACGGTGACAGTATCCCCAGACCAGGGTTCACGGTGACAGTAACACCAGACTAGGGTTCACGGTGACAGTATCCCCAGACCAGGGTTCACGGTGACAGTATACCCAGACCAGGGTTCACGGTGACAGTAACACCAGACTAGGGTTCACGGTGACAGTATCCCCAGACCAGGGTTCACGGTGACAGTAACACCAGACTAGAGTTCACGGTGACAGTATCCCCAGACCAGGGTTCACGGTGACAGTAACACCAGACTAGGGTTCACGGTGACAGTATCCCCAGACTAGAGTTCACGGTGACAGTAACTCGAGGCTAGAGTTCACGGTGACAGTAACTCGAGGCTAGAGTTCACGGTGACAGTAACCCCAGTCTAGGGTTCACGGTGACAGTAACCCCAGACTAGAGTTCACGGTGACAGTAACCCCAGACGAGAGTTCACGGTGACAGTAACTCCAGACTAGGGTTCACGGTGACAGTAACCCCAGACTAGAGTTCACGGTGACAGTAACCCCAGACGAGAGTTCACGGTGACAGTAACTCCAGACTAGAGTTCACGGTCACAGTAACACCAGACTAGGGTTCACGGTGACAGTAACCCCAGACTAGAGTTCACGGTCACAGTAACCCCAGACTAGAGTTCACGGTGACAGTAACTCCAGACTAGAGTTCACGGTCACAGTAACACCAGACTAGGGTTCACGGTGACAGTATCCCCAGACCAGGGTTCACGGTGACAGTAACACCAGACTAGGGTTCACGGTGACAGTATCCCCAGACTAGAGTTCACGGTGACAGTAACTCGAGGCTAGAGTTCACGGTGACAGTAACTCGAGGCTAGAGTTCACGGTGACAGTAACCCCAGTCTAGGGTTCACGGTGACAGTAACCCCAGACTAGGGTTCACGGTGACAGTAACCCCAGACTAGAGTTCACGGTGACAGTAACCCCAGACGAGAGTTCACGGTGACAGTACCTCCAGACTAGAGTTCACGGTGACAGTAACTCCAGACTAGAGTTCACGGCGTCAGTAACACCATACTAGAGTTCACGGTGACAGTAACTCCAGACTAGAGTTCACGGTGACAGTAACTCCAGACTAGAGTTCACGGCGTCAGTAACACCATACTCGAGTTCACGGTAACAGTAACCCCAGACTAGAGTTCACGGTGACAGTAACTCCAGGCTAGAGTTCATGGTGTCAGTAACACCAGACTCGAGTTCACGGTGACAGGAACTCCAGACTAGAGTTCACGGTGACAGTAACACCAGACTCGAGTTCACGGTGTCAGTAACTCCAGACTAGAGTTCACGGTGACAGTAACACCAGTCTAGAGTTCACGGTGACAGTAACCCCAGTCGAGAGTTCATGGTGTCAGTAACACCAGACTCGAGTTCACGGTGACAGTAACTCCAGACGAGAGTTCACGGTGACAGTAACCCCAGACTAGAGTTCATGGTGACAGTAACTCCAGACTAGAGTTCACGGTGACAATAACCCCAGACTAGAGTTCACGGTCACAGTAACACCAGACTAGAGTTCACGGTCACAGTAACACCAGACTTGAGTTCACGGTAACAGTAACTCCAGACTAGAGTTCATGGTAACAGTAACTCCAGACTAGAGTTCACGGTGACAATAACAACGGACTAGAGTTCACGGTGACAGTAACTCCAGACTAGAGTTCACGGTCACAGTAACACCAGACTCGAGTTCATGGTGACAGTAACAGCAGACTAGAGTTCATGGTCACAGTAACCCCAGACTAGAGTTCACAGTGACAGTAACGCCAGACTAGAGTTCACGGTGACAGTAACTCCAGACTAGAGTTCACGGTCACAGTAACACCAGACTAGAGTTCACGGTCACAGTAACTCCAGACTAGAGTTCACGGTCACAGTAACACCAGACTAGGGTTCACAGTGACAGTAACAGCAGACTAGAGTTCACGGTCACAGTAACTCCAGACTAGGGTTCACGGTCACAGTAACACCAGACTAGGGTTCACAGTGACAGTAACCCCAGTCTAGGGTTCACGGTGACAGTAACCCCAGACTAGGGTTCACGGTGACAGTAACCCCAGACTAGAGTTCACGGTGACAGTAACCCCAGACGAGGGTTCACGGTGACAGTACCTCCAGACTAGAGTTCACGGTGACAGTAACTCCAGACTAGAGTTCACGGCGTCAGTAACACCATACTAGAGTTCACGGTGACAGTAACTCCAGGCTAGAGTTCATGGTGTCAGTAACACCAGACTCGAGTTCACGGTGACAGTAACTCCAGACTAGAGTTCACGGTCACAGTAACTCCAGACTAGAGTTCACGGCGTCAGTAACACCATACTCGAGTTCACGGTAACAGTAACCCCAGACTAGAGTTCACGGTGACAGTAACTCCAGGCTAGAGTTCATGGTGTCAGTAACACCAGACTCGAGTTCACGGTGACAGGAACTCCAGACTAGAGTTCACGGTGACAGTAACACCAGACTCGAGTTCACGGTGTCAGTAACTCCAGACTAGAGTTCACAGTGACAATAACTCCAGACTAGAGTTCACGGTGACAGTAACACCAGTCTAGAGTTCACGGTGACAGTAACCCCAGTCGAGAGTTCATGGTGTCAGTAACACCAGACTCGAGTTCACGGTGACAATAACCCCAGACTAGAGTTCACGGTCACAGTAACACCAGACTAGAGTTCACGGTCACAGTAACACCAGACTTGAGTTCACGGTAACAGTAACTCCAGACTAGAGTTCATGGTAACAGTAACTCCAGACTAGAGTTCACGGTGACAATAACAACGGACTAGAGTTCACGGTGACAGTAACTCCAGACTAGAGTTCACGGTCACAGTAACACCAGACTCGAGTTCATGGTGACAGTAACAGCAGACTAGAGTTCATGGTCACAGTAACCCCAGACTAGAGTTCACAGTGACAGTAACGCCAGACTAGAGTTCACGGTGACAGTAACTCCAGACTAGAGTTCACGGTCACAGTAACACCAGACTAGAGTTCACGGTCACAGTAACTCCAGACTAGAGTTCACGGTCACAGTAACACCAGACTAGGGTTCACAGTGACAGTAACAGCAGACTAGAGTTCACGGTCACAGTAACTCCATACTAGGGTTCACGGTGACAGTAACTCCAGACTAGAGTTCACGGTGACAGTAACCCCAGACTAGAGTTCAGGGTGACAGTAACTCCAGACTAGAGTTCACGGTGACAGTAACTCCAGACTAGAGTTCACGGTCACAGTAACACCAGACTAGAGTTCACGGTGGCAGTAACACCAGACTAGAGTTCACGGTGACAGTAACACCAGACTAGAATTTACGGTAACAGTAACTCCAGACTAGGGTTCACGGTCACAGTAACACCAGACTAGGGTTCACAGTGACAGTAACCCCAGACTAGAGTTCACGGTCACAGTAACTCCAGACTAGGGTTCACGGTGACAGTAACTCCAGACTAGAGTTCACGGTGACAGTAACCCCAGACTAGAGTTCAGGGTGACAGTAACTCCAGACTAGAGTTCACGGTCACAGTAACACCAGACTAGAGTTCACGGTGACAGTAACACCAGACTAGGGTTCACAGTGACAGTAACCCCAGACTAGAGTTCACAGTAACAGTAACGCCAGACTAGAGTTCACGGTAACAGTAACAGCAGACTAGAGTTCAAGGTGACAGTAACTCCAGACTAGAGATCACGGTGACAGTAACACCAGACTAGAGTTCACGGTAACAGTAACAGCAGACTAGAGTTCAAGGTGACAGTAACTCCAGACTAGAGTTCACGGTGACAGTCACACCAGACTAGAGTTCACGGTGACAGTAACCCCAGACTAGAGTTCACGGTCACAGCAACCCCAGACTAGAGTTCACGGTGACAGTACCCCCAGACTAGAGTTCATGGTGACAGTAATACCATACTAGAGTTCACGGTCACAGTAACACCAGACTAGAGTTCACGGTGACAGTAACACCAGAATAGAGTTCACGGTAACTGTAACTCCAGACTAGAGTTCACGGTGACAGTAACTCCAGACTAGAGTTCACGGTGACAGTAACCCCAGACTAGGGTTCATGGTGACAGTAACACCAGACTAGAGTTCACGGTGACAGTAACTCCAGACTAGAGTTCACGGTCTCAGTAACCCAGGACTAGAGTTCATGGCCACAGTAACAACAAACTAGGGTTCACGGTCACAGTAACACCAGACTAGAGTTCACGGTGACAGTAACCCCAGACTAGAGTTCACGGTGACAGTAACACCAGACTAGAGTTCACGGTGACAGTAACACCAGACCAGAATTCACGGTAACAGTAACCCCAGACTAGGGTTCACGGTCACAGTAACACCAGACTAGAGTTCACGGTGACAGTTACCCCAGACTAGAGTTCACGGTCACAGTAACTCCAGACTAGGGTTCACGGTGACAGTAACAGCAGACTAGAGTTCACGGTGACCGTAACTCCAGACAAGAGTTCACGGTCACAGTAACTCCAGACTAGAGTTCACGGTGGCAGTAACTCCAGACTAGAATTCACGGTAACAGTAACTCCAGACGAGAGTTCACGGTGACAGTAACACCAGACTAGAGTTCACGGTGACAGTAACCCCAGTCTAGAGTTCACGGTGACAGTAACTCCAGACTAGAGTTCACGGTGACAGTAACTCCAGACTAGAGTTCACGGTCACAGTAACTCCAGACTAGGGTTCACGGTGACAGTAACAGCAGACGAGAGTTCACGGTGACAGTAACTCCAGACTAGAGTTCACGGTCACAGTAACTCCAGACTTGAGTTCACGGTCACAGGAACCCCAGACTAGAGTTCACGGTCACAGTAACTCCAGACTAGAGTTCACGGTGACAGTAACCCCAGACTAGAGTTCACGGTGACAGTAACGCCAGACTAGGGTTCATGGTGACAGTAACCCCAGACTAGAGTTCACGGTCACAGTAACCCCAGACTAGAGTTCACGGTGACAGTAACTCCAGACTAGAGTTCACGGTGACAGTAACACCAGACTAGAGTTCACGGTGACAGTAACCCCAGACTAGGGTTCATGGTGACAGTAACCCCAGACTAGAGTTCATGGTCACAGTAACACCAGTCTAGGGTTCACGGTGACAGTAACCCCAGACTAGAGTTCACGGTCACAGTAACCCCAGACTAGAGTTCACGGTGACAGTAACACCAGACTAGAGTTCACAGTGACAGTAACATCGGACTAGGGTTCACGGTGACAGTAACTCCAGACTAGAGTTCACAGTGACAGTAACATCGGACTAGGGTTCACGGTGACAGTAACTCCAGACTAGAGTTCACGGTCACAGTAACTCCAGACTAGAGTTCACGGCGACAGTAATTCCAGACTAGAGTTCACGGTGACAGTAACCCCAGTCTAGAGTTCACGGTGACAGTAACCCCAGTCGAGAGTTCACGGTGACAGTAACACCAGACTAGAGTTCACGGTGACAGTAACCCCAGACTAGAGTTCACGGTGACAGTAACTCCAGACTAGAGTTCACGGTCACAGTAACTCCAGACTAGGGTTCACGGTGACAGTAACAGCAGACTAGAGTTCACGGTGACAGTAACTCCAGACTAGAGTTCACGGTCACAGTAACTCCAGACTTGAGTTCACGGTCACAGTAACCCCAGACTAGAGTTCACGGTCACAGTAACTCCAGACTAGAGTTCACGGTGACAGTAACCCCAGACTAGAGTTCACGGTGACAGTAACCCCAGACTAGGGTTCATGGTGACAGTAACCCCAGACTAGAGTTCACGGTCACAATAACCCCAGACTAGAGTTCACGGTGACAGTAACACCAGACTAGAGTTCACGGTGACAGTAACACCAGTCTAGGGTTCACGGTGACAGTAACATCGGACTAGGGTTCACGGTGACAGTAACTCCAGACTAGAGTTCACGGTCACAGTAACTCCAGACTAGAGTTCACGGCGACAGTAATTCCAGACTAGAGTTCACGGTGACAGTAACCCCAGTCTAGAGTTCACGGTGACAGTAACCCCAGTCGAGAGTTCACGGTGACAGTAACACTAGACTAGAGTTCACGGTGACAGTAACCCCAGACTAGAGTTCATGGTAACTGTCACCCCAGACTAGAGTTCACGGTGACAGTAACCCCAGACTAGAGTTCATGGTAACCGTCACCCCAGACTAGAGTTCACGGTGACAGTAACTCCAGACTAGAGTTCATGGTCACAGTAACTCCAGACTAGAGTTCACGGTCACAGTAACTCCAGACTAAAGTTCACGGTGACAGTAACACCAGACTAGAGTTCACGGTGACAGTAACCTCAGTCTAGAGTTCATGGTGACAGTAACCCCAGACTAGAGTTCACGGTGACAGTAACACCAGACTAGGGTTCACGGTGACAGAAACACCAGACAAGAGTTCACGGTAACAGGAACTCCAGACGAGAGATCACGGTGACAGTAACACCAGACAAGAGTTCACGGTAACAGTAACACCAGACTAGAGTTCACGGTGACAGTAACACCAGACTAGAGTTCACGGTAACCGTCACCCCAGACTAGAGTTCACGGCGACAGTAACACCAGACTAGAGATCACGGTGACAGAAACACCAGACTAGAGTTCACGGTGACAGTAACTCCAGACAAGAGATCACGGTGACAGTAACACCAGACAAGAGTTCACGGTAACAGTAACACCAGACTAGGGTTCACGGTCACAGTAACACCAGACTAGAGTTCACGGTGACAGTAACACCAGACTAGAGTTCACGGTAACCGTCACCCCAGACTAGAGTCACGGCGACAGTAACACCAGACAAGAGTTCACGGTGACAGTAACATCAGACTAGGGTTCACGGTCACAGTAACTCCAGACTAGGATTCACGGTGACAGTAACACCAGACTAGAGTTCACGGTGACAGTAACACCAGACTAGAGTTCACAGTGACAGTAACGCCAGACTAGAGTTCACGGTGACAGTAACCCCAGACTAGAATTCACGGTAACAGTAACTCCAGACTAGAGTTCACGGTCACAGTAACACCAGACTAGGGTTCACAGTGACAGTAACCCCAGACTAGAGTTCACAGTGACAGTAACGCCAGACTAGAGTTCACGGTAACAGTAACAGCAGACTAGAGTTCAAGGTGACAGTACCTCCAGACTAGAGTTCACGGTCACAGTAACCCCAGACTAGAGTTCACGGTGACAGTAACACCAGACTAGAGTTCACGGTGACAGTAACCCCAGACTAGAGATCACGGTGACAGTAACTCCAGACTAGAGTTCATGGTGACAGTAACACCAGACTCGAGTTCACAGTGACAGTAACCCCAGACTAGAGTTCATGGTGACAGTAACTCCTGACTAGAGTTCACGGTGACATTAACCCCAGACTAGAGTTCAGGGTGACAGTAACCCCAGACTAGAGTTCAGGGTGACAGTAACTCCAGACTAGAGTTCACGGTGACAGTAACACCAGACTAGAGTTCACGGTGACAGTAACCCCAGACTAGAGTTCACGGTGACAGTAACTCCAGACTCGAGTTCACGGTGACAGTAACACCAGACTCGAGTTCACGGTGACAGTAACTCCAGACTAGAGTTCACGGTGACAGTACCTCCAGACTAGAGTTCACGGTCACAGTAACCCCAGACTAGAGTTCACGGTGACAGTAACACCAGACTAGAGTTCACGGTGACAGTACCTCCAGACTAGAGTTCACGGTCACAGTAACCCCAGACTAGAGATCACGGTGACAGTAACTCCAGACTAGAGTTCACGGTCACAGTAACACCAGAATAGAGTTCACGGTAACTGTAACTCCAGACTAGAGTTCACGGTGACAGTAACTCCAGACTAGAGTTCACGGTCTCAGTAACCCAGGACTAGAGTTCATGGCCACAGTAACAACAAACTAGGGTTCACGGTGACAGTAACACCAGACTAGAGTTCACGGTGACAGTAACTCCAGACTAGAGTTCACGGTCACAGTAACTCCAGACTAGAGTGCACGCTGGCAGTAACTCCAGACTAGAGTTCACGGTCACAGTAACTCCAGACTAGAGTTCACGGTGACAGTAACCCCAGACTAGAGTTCACGGTGACAGTAACCCCAGACTAGGGTTCATGGTGACAGTAACCCCAGACTAGAGTTCACGGTCACAGTAACCCCAGACTAGAGTTCACGGTGACAGTAACTCCAGACTAGAGTTCACGGTGACAGTAACACCAGACTAGAGTTCACGGTGACAGTAACCCCAGACTAGGGTTCATGGTGACAGTAACCCCAGACTAGAGTTCATGGTCACAGTAACACCAGTCTAGGGTTCACGGTGACAGTAACCCCAGACTAGAGTGCACGGTGGCAGTAACTCCAGACTAGAGTTCACGGTCACAGTAACTCCAGACTAGAGTTCACGGTGACAGTAACCCCAGACTAGAGTTCACGGTCACAGTAACCCCAGACTAGAGTTCACGGTCACAGTAACTCCAGACTAGAGTTCACGGTGACAGTAACCCCAGACTAGAGTTCACGGTCACAGTAACCCCAGACTAGAGTTCACGGTGACAGTAACTCCAGACTAGAGTTCACGGTGACAGTAACCCCAGACTAGGGTTCATGGTGACAGTAACCCCAGACTAGAGTTCATGGTCACAGTAACACCAGTCTAGGGTTCACGGTGACAGTAACCCCAGACTAGAGTTCACGGTCACAGTAACCCCAGACTAGAGTTCACGGTGACAGTAACACCAGACTAGAGTTCACAGTGACAGTAACATCGGACTAGGGTTCACGGTGACAGTAACTCCAGACTAGAGTTCACAGTGACAGTAACATCGGACTAGGGTTCACGGTGACAGTAACTCCAGACTAGAGTTCACGGTCACAGTAACTCCAGACTAGAGTTCACGGCGACAGTAATTCCAGACTAGAGTTCACGGTGACAGTAACCCCAGTCTAGAGTTCACGGTGACAGTAACCCCAGTCGAGAGTTCACGGTGACAGTAACACTAGACTAGAGTTCACGGTGACAGTAACCCCAGACTAGAGTTCATGGTAACTGTCACCCCAGACTAGAGTTCACGGTGACAGTAACCCCAGACTAGAGTTCATGGTAACCGTCACCCCAGACGAGAGTTCACGGTGACAGAAACACCGGACGAGAGTTCACGGTCACAGTAACACCAGATTAGAGTTCACGGTGACAGTAACACCAGACTAGAGTTCACGGTGACAGTAACCCCAGACTAGAGTTCATGGTCACAGTAACTCCAGACTAGAGTTCACGGTGACAGTAACACGAGACTAGAGTTCACGGTGACAGTAACCCCAGACTAGAGTTCATGGTAACTGTCACCCCAGCCTGGAGTTCACGGTGACAGTAACCCCAGACTAGAGTTCATGGGAACCGTCACCCCAGACTAGAGTTCACGGTGACAGTAACTCCAGACTAGAGTTCACGGTGACAGTAACACCAGACTAGAGTTCACGGCGTCAGTAATACCATACTTGAGTTCACGGTGACAGTAACTCCAGGCTCGAGTTCACGGTGTCAGTAACACCAGACTAGAGTTCACGGTGACAGTAACCCCAGACTAGAGTTCATGGTGACAGTAACTCCTGACTAGAGTTCACGGTGACAATAACCCCAGTCGAGAGTTCACGGTGACAGTAACCCCAGACTAGAGTTCACGGTCACAGTAACACCAGACTCGAGTTCACGGTGACAGTAACACCAGACTAGAGTTCACGGTCACAGTAACACCAGACCCGAGTTCACGGTGACAGTAACTCCAGACTAGTGTTCACGGTGACAGTAACACCAGACTAGAGTTCACAGTGACAGTAACTCCAGACTAGAGTTCACGGTGACAGTAACACCAGACTAGAATTCACGGTCACAGTAACCCCAGACTAGAGTTCACGGTGACAGTAACACCAGACTAGAATTCACGGTCACAGTAACACCAGACTAGAGTTCACGGTGACAGTACCCCCAGACTAGAGATCACGGTGACAGTAACTCCAGACTAGAGTTCACGGTCACAGTAACACCAGAATAGAGTTCACGGTAACTGTAACTCCAGACTAGAGTTCACGGTGACAGTAACCCCAGACTAGGGTTCATGGTGACAGTAACAGCAGACGAGAGTTCACGGTCTCAGTAACCCAGGACGAGAGTTCATGGCCACAGTAACAACAAACTAGGGTTCACGGTGACAGTAACACCAGAGTAGAGTTCACGGTGACAGTAACCCCAGACTAGAGTTCACGGTCACAGTAACTCCAGACTAGAGTTCACGGTGACAGTAACACCAGAGTAGAGTTCACGGTGACAGTAACCCCAGACTAGAGTTCACGGTCACAGTAACACCAGACTAGAGTTCACGGTGACAGTAACTCCAGACTAGGGTTCACGGTGACAGTAACAGCAGACTAGAGTTCACGGTGACAGTAACTCCAGACTAGAGTTCACGGTCACAGTAACTCTAGACTAGAGTTCACGGTGACAGTAACCCCAGACTAGAGTTCATGGTGACAGTAACCCCAGACTAGAGTTCACGGTGACAGTAACCCCAGACTAGAGTTCACGGTCACAGTAACTCCAGACTAGGGTTCACGGTGACAGTAACAGCAGACTAGAGTTCACGGTGGCAGTAACTCCAGACTAGAGTTCACGGTCACAGTAACTCCAGACTAGAGTTCACGGTGACAGTAACCCCAGACTAGAGTTCATGGTGACAGTAACCCCAGACTAGGGTTCATGGTGACAGGATCCGCAGACTAGAGTTCACGGTCACAGTAACCCCAGACGAGAGTTCACGGTGACAGTAACACCAGACTAGAGTTCACGGTGACAGTAACACCAGTCTAGGGTTCACGGTGACAGTATCACCAGACTAGAGTTCATGGTAACTGTCACCCCAGACTAGAGTTCACGGTGACAGTCACACCAGACTAGAGTTCACAGTGACAGTAACAACGGACTAGGGTTCACGGTGACAGTAACTCCAGACTAGAGTTCACGGTCACAGTAACTCCAGACTAGAGTTCACGACGACAGTAATTCCAGACTAGAGTTCACGGTGACAGTAACCCCAGTCTAGAGTTCACGGTGACAGTAACACTAGACTAGAGTTCACGGTGACAGTAACACTAGACTAGAGTTCACGGTGACAGTAACCCCAGACTAGAGTTCATGGTAACCGTCACCCCAGACTAGAGTTCACGGTGACAGTAACTCCAGACTAGAGTTCACGGTGACAGTAACTCCAGACTAGAGTTCATGGTCACAGTAACTCCAGACTAGAGTTCACGGTGACAGTAACACCAGACTAGAGTTCACAGTGACAGTAACATCGGACTAGGGTTCACGGTGACAGTAACTCCAGACTAGAGTTCACGGTCACAGTAACTCCAGACTAGAGTTCACGGCGACAGTAATTCCAGTCTAGAGTTCACGGTGACAGTAACCCCAGTTGAGAGTTCACGGTGACAGTAACCCCAGACTAGAGTTCACGGTGACAGTAACCCCAGACTAGGGTTCATGGTGACAGTAACCCCAGACTAGAGTTCACGGTCACAGTAACCCCTGACTAGAGTTCACGGTGACAGTAACTCCAGACTAGAGTTCACGGTGACAGTAACACCAGACTAGAGTTCACGGTGACAGTAACCCCAGACTAGGGTTCATGGTGACAGTAACCCCAGACTAGAGTTCATGGTCACAGTAACACCAGTCTAGGGTTCACGGTGACAGTAACCCCAGACTAGAGTGCACGGTGGCAGTAACTCCAGACTAGAGTTCACGGTCACAGTAACTCCAGACTAGAGTTGACGGTGACAGTAACCCCAGACTAGAGTTCACGGTGACAGTAACCCCAGACTAGGGTTCATGGTGACAGTAACCCCAGACTAGAGTTCACGGTCACAGTAACCCCAGACTAGAGTTCACGGTGACAGTAACTCCAGACTAGAGTTCACGGTGACAGTAACACCAGACTAGAGTTCACGGTGACAGTAACCCCAGACTAGGGTTCATGGTGACAGTAACCCCAGACTAGAGTTCATGGTCACAGTAACACCCGTCTAGGGTTCACGGTGACAGTAACCCCAGACTAGAGTTCACGGTCACAGTAACCCCAGACTAGAGTTCACGGTGACAGTAACACCAGACTAGAGTTCACAGTGACAGTAACATCGGACTAGGGTTCACGGTGACAGTAACTCCAGACTAGAGTTCACGGTGACAGTAACATCGGACTAGGGTTCACGGTGACAGTAACTCCAAACTAGAGTTCACGGTCACAGTAACTCCAGACTTGAGTTCACGGCGACAGTAATTCCAGACTAGAGTTCACGGTGACAGTAACCCCAGTCTAGAGTTCACGGTGACAGTAACCCCAGTCGAGAGTTCACGGTGACAGTAACACTAGACGAGAGTTCACGGTGACAGTAACCCCAGACTAGAGTTCATGGTAACTGTCACCCCAGACTAGAGTTCACGGTGACAGTAACCCCAGACTAGAGTTCATGGTAACCGTCACCCCAGACTAGAGTTCACGGTGACAGAAACTCCAGACTAGAGTTCACGGTGACAGTAACACCAGACTAGAGTTCACGGTGACAGTAACCCCAGACTAGGGTTCATGGTGACAGTAACCCCAGACTAGAGTTCATGGTCACAGTAACACCAGTCTAGGGTTCACGGTGACAGTAACCCCAGACTAGAGTGCACGGTGGCAGTAACTCCAGACTAGAGTTCACGGTCACAGTAACTCCAGACTAGAGTTGACGGTGACAGTAACCCCAGACTAGAGTTCACGGTGACAGTAACCCCAGACTAGGGTTCATGGTGACAGTAACCCCAGACTAGAGTTCACGGTCACAGTAACCCCAGACTAGAGTTCACGGTGACAGTAACTCCAGACTAGAGTTCACGGTGACAGTAACACCAGACTAGAGTTCACGGTGACAGTAACCCCAGACTAGGGTTCATGGTGACAGTAACCCCAGACTAGAGTTCATGGTCACAGTAACACCCGTCTAGGGTTCACGGTGACAGTAACCCCAGACTAGAGTTCACGGTCACAGTAACCCCAGACTAGAGTTCACGGTGACAGTAACACCAGACTAGAGTTCACAGTGACAGTAACATCGGACTAGGGTTCACGGTGACAGTAACTCCAGACTAGAGTTCACGGTGACAGTAACATCGGACTAGGGTTCACGGTGACAGTAACTCCAAACTAGAGTTCACGGTCACAGTAACTCCAGACTAGAGTTCACGGCGACAGTAATTCCAGACTAGAGTTCACGGTGACAGTAACCCCAGTCTAGAGTTCACGGTGACAGTAACCCCAGTCGAGAGTTCACGGTGACAGTAACACTAGACTAGAGTTCACGGTGACAGTAACCCCAGACTAGAGTTCATGGTAACTGTCACCCCAGACTAGAGTTCACGGTGACAGTAACCCCAGACTAGAGTTCATGGTAACCGTCACCCCAGACTAGAGTTCACGGTGACAGAAACTCCGGACGAGAGTTCACGGTCACAGTAACACCAGATTAGAGTTCACGGTGACAGTAACACCAGACTAGAGTTCACGGTGACAGTAACACCAGACTAGAGTTCACGGTGACAGTAACCCCAGACTAGAGTTCATGGTAACTGTCACCCCAGACTAGAGTTCACGGTGACAGTAACCCCAGACTAGAGTTCATGGGAACCGTCACCCCAGACTAGAGTTCACGGTGACAGTAACTCCAGACTAGAGTTCACGGTGACAGTAACACCAGACTAGAGTTCACGGCGTCAGTAATACCATACTTGAGTTCACGGTGACAGTAACACCAGACTAGAATTCACGGTGACAGTAACTCCAGGCTAGAGTTCACGGTGTAAGTAACACCAGACTAGAGTTCACGGTCACAGGAACCCCAGACTAGAGTTCATGGTGACAGTAACTCCTGACTAGAGTTCACGGTGACAATAACCCCAGTCGAGAGTTCACGGTGACAATAACATCAGACTAGAGTTCACAGCGTCAGTAATACCATACTAGAGTTCACGGTGACAGTAACTCCAGGCTAGAGTTCATGGTGTCAGTAACACCAGACTCGAGTTCACGGTGACAGTAACCCCAGACTAGAGTTCATGGTGACAGTAACCCCTGACTAGAGTTCATGGTGACAATAACCCCAGTCGAGAGTTCACGGTGACAGTAACCCCAGACTAGAGTTCACGGTCACAGTAACACCAGACTCGAGTTCACGGTGACAGTAACACCAGACTAGAGTTCACGGTCACAGTAACACCAGACTCGAGTTCACGGTGACAGTAACTCCAGACTAGTGTTCACGGTGACAGTAACACCAGACTAGAGTTCACAGTGACAGTGACTCCAGACTAGAGTTCACGGTGACAGTAACACCAGACTAGAATTCACGGTCACAGTAACACCAGACTAGGGTTCACAGTGACAGTAACCCCAGACTAGAGTTCACAGTGACAGTAACGCCAGACTAGAGTTCACGGTAACAGTAACAGCAGACTAGAGTTCAAGGTGACAGTACCTCCAGACTAGAGTTCACGGTCACAGTAACCCCAGACTAGAGTTCACGGTGACAGTAACCCCAGACTAGAGTTCACGGTCACAGTAACTCCAGACTAGAGTTCACGGCGGCAGTAACTCCAGACTAGAGTTCACGGTCACAGTAACTCCAGACTAGAGTTCACGGTGACAGTAACCCCAGACTAGAGTTCATGGTGACAGTAACCCCAGACTAGGGTTCATGGTGACAGTAACCCCAGACTAGAGTTCACGGTCACAGTAACCCCAGACGAGAGTTCACGGTGACAGTAACACCAGACTAGAGTTCACGGTGACAGTAACTCCAGTCTAGGGTTCACGGTGACAGTAACACCAGACTAGAGTTCATGGTAACTGTCACCCCAGACTAGAGTTCACGGTGACAGTCACACCAGACTAGAGTTCACAGTGACAGTAACATCGGACTAGGGTTCATGGTAACCGTCACCCCAGACTAGAGTTCACGGTGACAGTAACTCCAGACTAGAGTTCACGGTGACAGTAACTCCAGACTAGAGTTCATGGTCACAGTAACTCCAGACTAGAGTTCACGGTGACAGTAACACCAGACTAGAGTTCACAGTGACAGTAACATCGGACTAGGGTTCACGGTGACAGTAACTCCAGACTAGAGTTCACGGTCACAGTAACTCCAGACTAGAGTTCACGGCGACAGTAATTCCAGACTAGAGTTCACGGTGACAGTAACCCCAGTCTAGAGTTCACGGTGACAGTAACCCCAGTCGAGAGTTCACGGTGACAGTAACACTAGACTAGAGTTCACGGTGACAGTAACCCCAGACTAGAGTTCATGGTAACTGTCACCCCAGACTAGAGTTCACGGTGACAGTAACCCCAGACTAGAGTTCATGGTAACCGTCACCCAGACTAGAGTTCACGGTGACAGTAACTCCAGACTAGAGTTCACGGTGACAGTAACTCCAGACTAGAGTTCATGGTCACAGTAACTCCAGACTAGAGTTCACGGTCACAGTAACTCCAGACTAAAGTTCACGGTGACAGTAACACCAGACTAGAGTTCACGGTGACAGTATCCCCAGTCTAGAGTTCATGGTGACAGTAACCCCAGACTAGAGTTCACGGTGACAGTAACACCAGACTAGGGTTCACGGTGACAGAAACACCAGACTAGAGTTCACGGTGACAGTAACTCCAGACTAGAGATCACGGTGACAGTAACACCAGACAAGAGTTCACGGAAACAGTAACACCAGACTAGGGTTCACGGTCACAGTAACACCAGACTAGAGTTCACGGTGACAGTAACACCAGACTAGAGTTCACGGTAACCGTCACCCTAGACTAGAGTTCACGGCGACAGTAACACCAGACTAGAGTTCACGGTGACAGTAACATCAGACTAGAGTTCACGGTGACAGTAACACCAGACTAGAGTTCAAGGTGACAGTAACTCCAGACTAGAGTTCACGGTGACAGTAACACCAGACTAGAGTTCACGGTGACAGTAACTCCAGACTAGAGTTCACGGTAACAGTAACATCAGACTAGGGTTCACGGTCACAGTAACTCCAGACTAGAGTTCACGGTGACAGTAACTCCAGACTAGAGTTCACGGTAACAGTAACACCAGAATAGAGTTCACAGTCACAGTAACTCCAGACTAGTGTTTACGGTGACAGTAACCCCAGACTAGAGTTCACGGTGACAGTAACTCCAGACTAGAGTTCACGGTCACAGTAACTCCAGACTAGAGTTCACGGTGGCAGTAACTCCAGACTAGAGTTCACGGTCACAGTAACGCCAGACTAGAGTTCACGGTGACAGTAACTCCAGACTAGAGTTCACGGTGACAGTAACACCAGATTAGAGTTCACGGTGACAGTAACCCCAGACTAGAGTTCACGGTGACAGTAACACCAGACTAGAGTTCACGGCGACAGTAACTCCAGACTAGAGTTCACGGTGACAGTAACCCCAGTCTAGAGTTCACGGTGACAGTAACACTAGACTAGAGTTCACGGTGACAGTAACTCCAGACTAGAGATCACGGTGACAGTAACACCAGACAAGAGTTCACGGAAACAGTAACACCAGACTAGGGTTCACGGTCACAGTAACACCAGACTAGAGTTCACGGTGACAGTAACACCAGACTAGAGTTCACGGTAACCGTCACCCTAGACTAGAGTTCACGGCGACAGTAACACCAGACTAGAGTTCACGGTGACAGTAACATCAGACTAGAGTTCACGTTGACAGTATCTCCAGATTAGAGTTCACGGTGACAGTAACTCCAGACTAGAGTTCACGGTGGCAATACCCCCAGACTAGAGTTCACGGTGACAGTAACCCCAGACTAGAGTTCACGGTGACAGTACCCCAAGACTAGAGTTCACGGTCACAGTAACTCCAGACTAGAGTTCACGGTGACAGTAACTCCAGACTAGAGTTCACGGTGACAGTAACTCCAGACAAGAGTTCACGGTGACAGTAACTCCAGACTAGAGTTCATGGTGACAGTAACTCCTGACTAGAGTTCACGGTGACAATAACCCCAGACTAGAGTTCACGGTGACAGTAACACCAGACTAGAGTTCACGGTCACAGTAACACCAGACTAGAGTTCACGGTCACAGTAACACCAGACTCGAGTTCACGGTGACAGTAACTCCAGACTAGAGTTCACGGTGACAGTAACACCAGACTAGAGTTCACGGTGACAGTAACTCCAGACTCGGGTTCACAGTGACAGTAACGCCAGACTAGAGTTCACGGTGACAGTAACACCAGACTAGAGTTCATGGTCACAGTAACTCCAGACTAGAGTTCACGGTGACAGTAACACCAGACTAGAGATCACAGTGACAGTAACGCCAGACTAGAGTTCACGGTGACAGAAACACCAGACTAGAATTCACGGTAACAGTAACTCCAGACTAGAGTTCACGGTCACAGTAACACCAGACTAGGGTTCACAGTGACAGTAACCCCAGACTAGAGTTCACAGTGACAGTAACTCCAGACTAGAGTTCACGGTAACAGTAACAGCAGACGAGAGTTCAAGGTGACAGTACCTCCAGACTAGAGTTCACGGTCACAGTAACCCCAGACGAGAGTTCATGGTGACAGTAACCCCAGACTAGAGATCACGGTGACAGTAACCCCAGACTAGAGTTCACGGTGACAGTAACACCAGGCTAGAGTTCACGGTCACAGTAACACCAGAATAGAGTTCACGGTAACTGTAACTCCAGACTAGAGTTCACGGTGACAGTAACTCCAGACTAGAGTTCACGGTGACAGTAACTCCAGACTAGAGTTCACGGTCTCAGTAACCCAGGACTAGAGTTCATGGCCACAGTAACAACAAACTAGGGTTCACGGTCACAGTAACCCCAGACTAGGGTTCACGGTGACAGTAACAGCAGACTAGAGTTCACGGTGACAGTAACTCCAGACTAGAGTTCACGGTCACAGTAACTCCAGACTAGAGTGCACGGTGGCAGTAACTCCAGACTAGAGTTCACGGTCACTGTAACCCCAGACTAGGGTTCATGGTGACAGTAACCCCAGACTAGAGTTCACGGTCACAGTAACCCCAGACTCGAGTTCACGGTGACAGTAACACCAGACTAGAGTACACGGTGACAGTAACACCAGTCTAGGGTTCACGGTGACAGTAACACCAGACTAGAGTTCATGGGAACTGTCACCCCAGACTAGAGTTCACGGTGACAGTAACACCAGACTAGAGTTCACAGTGACAGTAACATCGGACTAGGGTTCACGGTGACAGTAACTCCAGACTAGAGTTCACGGTCACAGTAACTCCAGACTAGAGTTCACGGCGACAGTAATTCCAGACTAGAGTTCACGGTGACAGTAACCCCAGTCTAGAGTTCACGGTGACAGTAACCCCAGTCGAGAGTTCACGGTGACAGTAACACTAGACTAGAGTTCACGGTCACAGTAACTCCAGACTAGAGTTCATGGTAACTGTCACCCCAGACTAGAGTTCACGGTGACAGTAACCCCAGACTAGAGTTCATGGTAACTGTCACCCCAGACTAGAGTTCACGGTGACAGTAACCCCAGACTAGAGTTCATGGTAACCGTCACCCCAGACTAGAGTTCACGGTGACAGAAACTCCGGACGAGAGTTCACGGTCACAGTAACACCAGATTAGAGTTCACGGTGACAGTAACACCAGACTAGAGTTCACGGCGTCAGTGACACCATACTTGAGTTCACGGTGACAGTAACTCCAGGCTAGAGTTCACGGTGACAGTAACACCAGACTAGAGTTCACGGCGACAGTAATTCCAGACTAGAGTTCACGGTGACAGTAACCCCAGTCTAGAGTTCACGGTGACAGTAACCCCAGTCGAGAGTTCACGGTGACAGTAACACTAGACTAGAGTTCACGGTGACAGTAACCCCAGACTAGAGTTCATGGTAACTGTCACCCCAGACTAGAGTTCACGGTGACAGTAACCCCAGACTAGAGTTCATGGTAACCGTCACCCAGACTAGAGTTCACGGTGACAGTAACTCCAGACTAGAGTTCACGGTGACAGTAACTCCAGACTAGAGTTCATGGTCACAGTAACTCCAGACTAGAGTTCACGGTCACAGTAACTCCAGACTAAAGTTCACGGTGACAGTAACACCAGACTAGAGTTCACGGTGACAGTAACCCCAGTCTAGAGTTCATGGTGACAGTAACCCCAGACTAGAGTTCACGGTGACAGTAACACCAGACTAGGGTTCACGGTGACATAAACACCAGACTAGAGTTCACGGTGACAGTAACTCCAGACTAGAGATCACGGTGACAGTAACACCAGACAAGAGTTCACGGTAACAGTAACACCA
Source organism: Chiloscyllium plagiosum (assembly GCF_037043375.1). NCBI lineage: Eukaryota > Metazoa > Chordata > Chondrichthyes > Orectolobiformes > Hemiscylliidae > Chiloscyllium > Chiloscyllium plagiosum. The sequence continues at coordinate 11,955,613 of NW_028270184.1, read as the reverse complement.
GACTAGGGTTCACGGTCACAGTAACACCAGACTAGAGTTCACGGTGACAGTAACACCAGACTAGAGTTCACGGTAACCGTCACCCTAGACTAGAGTTCACGGCGACAGTAACACCGGACTAGAGTTCACGGTGACAGTAACATCAGACTAGAGTTCACGGTGACAGTAACACCAGACTAGAGTTCACGGTCACAGTAACACCAGACTAGAGTTCACGGTGACAGTAACACCAGACTAGAGCTTACGGTGACAGTAACTCCAGACTAGAGTTCACGGTAACAGTAACATCAGACTAGGGTTCACGGTCACAGTAACTCCAGACTAGAGTTCACGGTGACAGTAACACCAGACTAGAGTTCACGGTGACAGTAACTCCAGACTAGAGTTGACGGTGACAGTAACCCCAGACTAGAGTTCACGGAAACAGTAACAGCAGACTAGAGTTCAAGGTGACAGTACCTCCAGACTAGAGTTCACGGTGACAGTAACTCCAGACTAGAGTTCTCGGTCACAGTAACTCCAGACTAGAGTTCACGGTCACAGTAACTCCAGACTAGAGTTCACGGTGGCAGTAACTCCAGACTAGAGTTCACGGTCACAGTAACTCCAGACTAGAGTTCACGGTGACAGTAACACCAGATTTGAGTTCTCGGTGACAGTAACCCCAGACTAGAGTTCACGGTGACAGTAACACCAGACTAGAGTTCACGGCGACAGTAACTCCAGACTAGAGTCCACGGTGACAGTAACCCCAGTCTAGAGTTCACGGTGACAGTAACACTAGACTAGAGTTCACGGTGACAGTAACCCCAGACTAGAGTTCACGGTAACAGTAACTCCAGACTAGAGTTCACGGTGACAGTAACTCCAGACTAGAGTTCACGGTGGCAGTACCCCCAGACTAGAGTTCACGGTGACAGTAACCCCAGACTAGAGTTCACGGTGACAGTACCCCCAGACTAGAGTTCACGGTCACAGTAACTCCAGACAAGAGTTCACGGTGACAGTAACTCCAGACTAGAGTTCACGGTGACAGTAACTCCAGACAAGAGTTCACGGTGACAATAACCCCAGACTAGAGTTCACGGTAACAGTAACTCCGGACTGGAGTTCATGGTCACAGTAACTCCAGACTAGAGTTCACGGTGACAGTAACACCAGACTAGAGTTCACAGTGACAGTAACGCCAGACTAGAGTTCACGGTGACAGTAACACCAGACTAGAATTCACGGTAACAGTAACTCCAGACTAGAGTTCACGGTCACAGTAACAGCAGGCTAGAGTTCAAGGTGACAGTACCTCCAGACTAGAGTTCACGGTGACAGTAACCCCAGACTAGAGTTCACGGTCACAGTAACCCCAGACTAGAGTTCACGGTGACAGTAACACCAGACTAGAGTTCACGGTGACAGTACCCCCAGACTAGAGATCACGGTGACAGTAACTCCAGACTAGAGTTCACGGTCACAGTAAAACCAGAATAGAGTTCACGGTAACTGTAACTCCAGACTAGAGTTCACGGTGACAGTACCTCCAGACTACAGTTCACGGTCACAGTAACCCCAGACTAGAGTTCACGGTCACAGTAACACCAGACTAGGGTTCACAGTGACAGTAACCCCAGACTAGAGTTCACAGTGACAGTAACTCCAGACTAGAGTTCACGGTAACAGTAACAGCAGACTAGAGTTCAAGGTGACAGTACCTCCAGACTAGAGTTCACGGTCACAGTAACCCCAGACTAGAGTTCACGGTCACAGTACCTCCAGACTAGAGTTCACGGTGACAGTAACCCCAGACTAGAGTTCACGGTGACAGTAACACCAGTCTAGGGTTCACGGTGACAGTAACATCGGACTAGGGTTCACGGTGACAGTAACTCCAGACTAGAGTTCACGGTCACAGTAACTCCAGACTAGAGTTCACGGCGACAGTAATTCCAGACTAGAGTTCACGGTGACAGTAACCCCAGTCTAGAGTTCACGGTGACAGTAACCCCAGTCGAGAGTTCACGGTGACAGTAACACTAGACTAGAGTTCACGGTGACAGTAACCCCAGACTAGAGTTCATGGTAACTGTCACCCCAGACTAGAGTTCACGGTGACAGTAACCCCAGACTAGAGTTCATGGTAACCGTCACCCCAGACTAGAGTTCACGGTGACAGTAACTCCAGACTAGAGTTCATGGTCACAGTAACCCCAGACTAGAGTTCATGGTAACCGTCACCCCAGACTAGAGTTCACGGTGACAGTAACTCCAGACTAGAGTTCATGGTCACAGTAACTCCAGACTAGAGTTCACGGTCACAGTAACTCCAGACTAAAGTTCACGGTGACAGTAACACCAGACTAGAGTTCACGGTGACAGTAACCTCAGTCTAGAGTTCATGGTGACAGTAACCCCAGACTAGAGTTCACGGTGACAGTAACACCAGACTAGGGTTCACGGTGACAGAAACACCAGACAAGAGTTCACGGTAACAGGAACTCCAGACGAGAGATCACGGTGACAGTAACACCAGACAAGAGTTCACGGTAACAGTAACACCAGACTAGAGTTCACGGTGACAGTAACACCAGACTAGAGTTCACGGTAACCGTCACCCCAGACTAGAGTTCACGGCGACAGTAACACCAGACTAGAGATCACGGTGACAGAAACACCAGACTAGAGTTCACGGTGACAGTAACTCCAGACAAGAGATCACGGTGACAGTAACACCAGACAAGAGTTCACGGTAACAGTAACACCAGACTAGGGTTCACGGTCACAGTAACACCAGACTAGAGTTCACGGTGACAGTAACACCAGACTAGAGTTCACGGTAACCGTCACCCCAGACTAGAGTCACGGCGACAGTAACACCAGACTAGAGTTCACGGTGACAGTAACATCAGACTAGGGTTCACGGTCACAGTAACTCCAGACTAGGATTCACGGTGACAGTAACACCAGACTAGAGTTCACGGTGACAGTAACACCAGACTAGAGTTCACAGTGACAGTAACACCAGACTAGAGTTCACGGTGACAGTAACGCCAGACTAGAGTTCACGGTGACAGTAACCCCAGACTAGAATTCACGGTAACAGTAACTCCAGACTAGAGTTCACGGTCACAGTAACACCAGACTAGGGTTCACAGTGACAGTAACTCCAGACTAGAGTTCACGGTAACAGTAACAGCAGACTAGAGTTCAAGGTGACAGTACCTCCAGACTAGAGTTCACGGTCACAGTAACCCCAGACTAGAGTTCACGGTGACAGTAACACCAGACTAGAGTTCACGGTGACAGTAACCCCAGACTAGAGATCACGGTGACAGTAACTCCAGACTAGAGTTCATGGTGACAGTAACTCCCGACTAGAGTTCACGGTGACATTAACCCCAGACTCGAGTTCACAGTGACAGTAACCCCAGACTAGAGTTCATGGTGACAGTAACTCCTGACTAGAGTTCACGGTGACATTAACCCCAGACTAGAGTTCAGGGTGACAGTAACCCCAGACTAGAGTTCAGGGTGACAGTAACTCCAGACTAGAGTCCACGGTCACAGTAACACCAGACTAGAGTTCACGGTGACAGTAACCCCAGACTAGAGTTCACGGTGACAGTAACTCCAGACTCGAGTTCACGGTGACAGTAACACCAGACTCGAGTTCACGGTGACAGTAACTCCAGACTAGAGTTCACGGTGACAGTACCTCCAGACTAGAGTTCACGGTCACAGTAACCCCAGACTAGAGTTCACGGTGACAGTAACACCAGACTAGAGTTCACGGTGACAGTACCTCCAGACTAGAGTTCACGGTCACAGTAACCCCAGACTAGAGATCACGGTGACAGTAACTCCAGACTAGAGTTCACGGTCACAGTAACACCAGAATAGAGTTCACGGTAACTGTAACTCCAGACTAGAGTTCACGGTGACAGTAACTCCAGACTAGAGTTCACGGTCTCAGTAACCCAGGACTAGAGTTCATGGCCACAGTAACAACAAACTAGGGTTCACGGTGACAGTAACACCAGACTAGAGTTCACGGTGACAGTAACTCCAGACTAGAGTTCACGGTCACAGTAACTCCAGACTAGAGTGCACGCTGGCAGTAACTCCAGACTAGAGTTCACGGTCACAGTAACTCCAGACTAGAGTTCACGGTGACAGTAACCCCAGACTAGAGTTCACGGTGACAGTAACCCCAGACTAGGGTTCATGGTGACAGTAACCCCAGACTAGAGTTCACGGTCACAGTAACCCCAGACTAGAGTTCACGGTGACAGTAACTCCAGACTAGAGTTCACGGTGACAGTAACACCAGACTAGAGTTCACGGTGACAGTAACCCCAGACTAGGGTTCATGGTGACAGTAACCCCAGACTAGAGTTCATGGTCACAGTAACACCAGTCTAGGGTTCACGGTGACAGTAACCCCAGACTAGAGTGCACGGTGGCAGTAACTCCAGACTAGAGTTCACGGTCACAGTAACTCCAGACTAGAGTTCATGGTCACAGTAACTCCAGACTAGAGTTCACGGTCACAGTAACTCCAGACTAAAGTTCACGGTGACAGTAACACCAGACTAGAGTTCACGGTGACAGTAACCTCAGTCTAGAGTTCATGGTGACAGTAACCCCAGACTAGAGTTCACGGTGACAGTAACACCAGACTAGGGTTCACGGTGACAGAAACACCAGACAAGAGTTCACGGTAACAGGAACTCCAGACGAGAGATCACGGTGACAGTAACACCAGACAAGAGTTCACGGTAACAGTAACACCAGACTAGAGTTCACGGTGACAGTAACACCAGACTAGAGTTCACGGTAACCGTCACCCCAGACTAGAGTTCACGGCGACAGTAACACCAGACTAGAGATCACGGTGACAGAAACACCAGACTAGAGTTCACGGTGACAGTAACTCCAGACAAGAGATCACGGTGACAGTAACACCAGACAAGAGTTCACGGTAACAGTAACACCAGACTAGGGTTCACGGTCACAGTAACACCAGACTAGAGTTCACGGTGACAGTAACACCAGACTAGAGTTCACGGTAACCGTCACCCCAGACTAGAGTTCATGGTAACTGTCACCCCAGACTAGAGTTCACGGTGACAGTAACCCCAGACTAGAGTTCATGGTAACCGTCACCCCAGACTAGAGTTCACGGTGACAGAAACTCCGGACGAGAGTTCACGGTCACAGTAACACCAGATTAGAGTTCACGGTGACAGTAACACCAGACTAGAGTTCACGGTGACAGTAACCCCAGACTAGAGTTCATGGTAACTGTCACCCCAGCCTGGAGTTCACGGTGACAGTAACCCCAGACTAGAGTTCATGGGAACCGTCACCCCAGACTAGAGTTCACGGTGACAGTAACTCCAGACTAGAGTTCACGGTGACAGTAACACCAGACTAGAGTTCACGGCGTCAGTAATACCATACTTGAGTTCACGGTGACAGTATCTCCAGGCTCGAGTTCACGGTGTCAGTAACACCAGACTAGAGTTCACGGTGACAGTAACCCCAGACTAGAGTTCATGGTGACAGTAACTCCTGACTAGAGTTCACGGTGACAATAACCCCAGTCGAGAGTTCACGGTGACAGTAACCCCTGACTAGAGTTCACGGTCACAGTAACACCAGACTCGAGTTCACGGTGACAGTAACACCAGACTAGAGTTCACGGTCACAGTAACACCAGACCCGAGTTCACGGTGACAGTAACTCCAGACTAGTGTTCACGGTGACAGTAACACCAGACTAGAGTTCACAGTGACAGTAACTCCAGACTAGAGTTCACGGTGACAGTAACACCAGACTAGAATTCACGGTCACAGAAACACCAGACTAGGGTTCACAGTGACAGTAACCCCAGACTAGAGTTCACAGTGACAGTAACGCCAGACTAGAGTTCACGGTAACAGTAACAGCAGACTAGAGTTCAAGGTGACAGTACCTCCAGACTAGAGTTCACGGTCACAGTAACCCCAGACTAGAGTTCACGGTGACAGTAACACCAGACTAGAGTTCACGGTGACAGTACCCCCAGACTAGAGATCACGGTGACAGTAACTCCAGACTAGAGTTCACGGTCACAGTAACACCAGAATAGAGTTCACGGTAACTGTAACTCCAGACTAGAGTTCACGGTGACAGTAACCCCAGACGAGGGTTCATGGTGACAGTAACAGCAGACGAGAGTTCATGGCCACAGTAACAACAAACTAGGGTTCACGGTGACAGTAACACCAGAGTAGAGTTCACGGTGACAGTAACCCCAGACTAGAGTTCACGGTCACAGTAACTCCAGACTAGAGTTCACGGTGACAGTAACAGCAGACTAGAGTTCACGGTGACAGTTACCCCAGACTAGAGTTCACGGTCACAGTAACTCCAGACTAGGGTTCACGGTGACAGTAACAGCAGACTAGAGTTCACGGTGACAGTAACTCCAGACTAGAGTTCACGGTCACAGTAACTCTAGACTAGAGTTCACGGTGACAGTAACCCCAGACTAGAGTTCATGGTGACAGTAACCCCAGACTAGAGTTCACCGTGACAGTAACCCCAGACTAGAGTTCACGGTCACAGTAACTCCAGACTAGGGTTCACGGTGACAGTAACAGCAGACTAGAGTTCACGGTGGCAGTAACTCCAGACTAGAGTTCACGGTCACAGTAACTCCAGACTAGAGTTCACGGTGACAGTAACCCCAGACTAGAGTTCATGGTGACAGTAACCCCAGACTAGGGTTCATGGTGACAGGATCCGCAGACTAGAGTTCACGGTCACAGTAACCCCAGACGAGAGTTCACGGTGACAGTAACACCAGACTAGAGTTCACGGTGACAGTAACACCAGTCTAGGGTTCACGGTGACAGTATCACCAGACTAGAGTTCATGGTAACTGTCACCCCAGACTAGAGTTCACGGTGACAGTCACACCAGACTAGAGTTCACAGTGACAGTAACATCGGACTAGGGTTCACGGTGACAGTAACTCCAGACTAGAGTTCACGGTCACAGTAACTCCAGACTAGAGTTCACGACGACAGTAATTCCAGACTAGAGTTCACGGTGACAGTAACCCCAGTCTAGAGTTCACGGTGACAGTAACACTAGACTAGAGTTCACGGTGACAGTAACACTAGACTAGAGTTCACGGTGACAGTAACCCCAGACTAGAGTTCATGGTAACCGTCACCCCAGACTAGAGTTCACGGTGACAGTAACTCCAGACTAGAGTTCACGGTGACAGTAACTCCAGACTAGAGTTCATGGTCACAGTAACTCCAGACTAGAGTTCACGGTGACAGTAACACCAGACTAGAGTTCACAGTGACAGTAACATCGGACTAGGGTTCACGGTGACAGTAACTCCAGACTAGAGTTCACGGTCACAGTAACTCCAGACTAGAGTTCACGGCGACAGTAATTCCAGTCTAGAGTTCACGGTGACAGTAACCCCAGTCGAGAGTTCACGGTGACAGTAACCCCAGACTAGAGTTCACGGTGACAGTAACCCCAGACTAGGGTTCATGGTGACAGTAACCCCAGACTAGAGTTCACGGTCACAGTAACCCCTGACTAGAGTTCACGGTGACAGTAACTCCAGACTAGAGTTCACGGTGACAGTAACACCAGACTAGAGTTCACGGTGACAGTAACCCCAGACTAGGGTTCATGGTGACAGTAACCCCAGACTAGAGTTCATGGTCACAGTAACACCAGTCTAGGGTTCACGGTGACAGTAACCCCAGACTAGAGTGCACGGTGGCAGTAACTCCAGACTAGAGTTCACGGTCACAGTAACTCCAGACTAGAGTTGACGGTGACAGTAACCCCAGACTAGAGTTCACGGTGACAGTAACCCCAGACTAGGGTTCATGGTGACAGTAACCCCAGACTAGAGTTCACGGTCACAGTAACCCCAGACTAGAGTTCACGGTGACAGTAACTCCAGACTAGAGTTCACGGTGACAGTAACACCAGACTAGAGTTCACGGTGACAGTAACCCCAGACTAGGGTTCATGGTGACAGTAACCCCAGACTAGAGTTCATGGTCACAGTAACACCCGTCTAGGGTTCACGGTGACAGTAACCCCAGACTAGAGTTCACGGTCACAGTAACCCCAGACTAGAGTTCACGGTGACAGTAACACCAGACTAGAGTTCACAGTGACAGTAACATCGGACTAGGGTTCACGGTGACAGTAACTCCAGACTAGAGTTCACGGTGACAGTAACATCGGACTAGGGTTCACGGTGACAGTAACTCCAAACTAGAGTTCACGGTCACAGTAACTCCAGACTAGAGTTCACGGCGACAGTAATTCCAGACTAGAGTTCACGGTGACAGTAACCCCAGTCTAGAGTTCACGGTGACAGTAACCCCAGTCGAGAGTTCACGGTGACAGTAACACTAGACTAGAGTTCACGGTGACAGTAACCCCAGACTAGAGTTCATGGTAACTGTCACCCCAGACTAGAGTTCACGGTGACAGTAACCCCAGACTAGAGTTCATGGTAACCGTCACCCCAGACTAGAGTTCACGGTGACAGAAACTCCGGACGAGAGTTCACGGTCACAGTAACACCAGATTAGAGTTCACGGTGACAGTAACACCAGACTAGAGTTCACGGTGACAGTAACACCAGACTAGAGTTCACGGTGACAGTAACCCCAGACTAGAGTTCATGGTAACTGTCACCCCAGACTAGAGTTCACGGTGACAGTAACCCCAGACTAGAGTTCATGGGAACCGTCACCCCAGACTAGAGTTCACGGTGACAGTAACTCCAGACTAGAGTTCACGGTGACAGTACCCCCAGACTAGAGTTCACGGTCACAGTAACTCCAGACAAGAGTTCACGGTGACAGTAACTCCAGACTAGAGTTCACGGTGACAGTAACTCCAGACAAGAGTTCACGGTGACAGTAACCCCAGACTAGAGTTCATGGTGACAGTAACTCCTGACTAGAGTTCACGGTGACAATAACCCCAGACTAGAGTTCACGGTAACAGTAACTCCGGACTGGAGTTCATGGTCACAGTAACTCCAGACTAGAGTTCACGGTGACAGTAACACCAGACTAGAGTTCACAGTGACAGTAACGCCAGACTAGAGTTCACGGTGACAGTAACACCAGACTAGAATTCACGGTAACAGTAACTCCAGACTAGAGTTCACGGTCACAGTAACAGCAGGCTAGAGTTCAAGGTGACAGTACCTCCAGACTAGAGTTCACGGTGACAGTAACCCCAGACTAGAGTTCACGGTCACAGTAACCCCAGACTAGAGTTCACGGTGACAGTAACACCAGACTAGAGTTCACGGTGACAGTACCCCCAGACTAGAGATCACGGTGACAGTAACTCCAGACTAGAGTTCACGGTCACAGTAAAACCAGAATAGAGTTCACGGTAACTGTAACTCCAGACTAGAGTTCACGGTGACAGTACCTCCAGACTAGAGTTCACGGTCACAGTAACCCCAGACTAGAGTTCACGGTCACAGTAACACCAGACTAGGGTTCACAGTGACAGTAACCCCAGACTAGAGTTCACAGTGACAGTAACTCCAGACTAGAGTTCACGGTAACAGTAACAGCAGACTAGAGTTCAAGGTGACAGTACCTCCAGACTAGAGTTCACGGTCACAGTAACCCCAGACTAGAGTTTACGGTCACAGTACCTCCAGACTAGAGTTCACGGTGACAGTAACCCCAGACTAGAGTTCACGGTGACAGTAACACCAGTCTAGGGTTCACGGTGACAGTAACATCGGACTAGGGTTCACGGTGACAGTAACTCCAGACTAGAGTTCACGGTCACAGTAACTCCAGACTAGAGTTCACGGCGACAGTAATTCCAGACTAGAGTTCACGGTGACAGTAACCCCAGTCTAGAGTTCACGGTGACAGTAACCCCAGTCGAGAGTTCACGGTGACAGTAACACTAGACTAGAGTTCACGGTGACAGTAACCCCAGACTAGAGTTCATGGTAACTGTCACCCCAGACTAGAGTTCACGGTGACAGTAACCCCAGACTAGAGTTCATGGTAACCGTCACCCCAGACTAGAGTTCACGGTGACAGTAACTCCAGACTAGAGTTCATGGTCACAGTAACCCCAGACTAGAGTTCATGGTAACCGTCACCCCAGACTAGAGTTCACGGTGACAGTAACTCCAGACTAGAGTTCATGGTCACAGTAACTCCAGACTAGAGTTCACGGTCACAGTAACTCCAGACTAAAGTTCACGGTGACAGTAACACCAGACTAGAGTTCACGGTGACAGTAACCTCAGTCTAGAGTTCATGGTGACAGTAACCCCAGACTAGAGTTCACGGTGACAGTAACACCAGACTAGGGTTCACGGTGACAGAAACACCAGACAAGAGTTCACGGTAACAGGAACTCCAGACGAGAGATCACGGTGACAGTAACACCAGACAAGAGTTCACGGTAACAGTAACACCAGACTAGAGTTCACGGTGACAGTAACACCAGACTAGAGTTCACGGTAACCGTCACCCCAGACTAGAGTTCACGGCGACAGTAACACCAGACTAGAGATCACGGTGACAGAAACACCAGACTAGAGTTCACGGTGACAGTAACTCCAGACAAGAGATCACGGTGACAGTAACACCAGACAAGAGTTCACGGTAACAGTAACACCAGACTAGGGTTCACGGTCACAGTAACACCAGACTAGAGTTCACGGTGACAGTAACACCAGACTAGAGTTCACGGTAACCGTCACCCCAGACTAGAGTCACGGCGACAGTAACACCAGACTAGAGTTCACGGTGACAGTAACATCAGACTAGGGTTCACGGTCACAGTAACTCCAGACTAGGATTCACGGTGACAGTAACACCAGACTAGAGTTCACGGTGACAGTAACACCAGACTAGAGTTCACAGTGACAGTAACACCAGACTAGAGTTCACGGTGACAGTAACGCCAGACTAGAGTTCACGGTGACAGTAACCCCAGACTAGAATTCACGGTAACAGTAACTCCAGACTAGAGTTCACGGTCACAGTAACACCAGACTAGGGTTCACAGTGACAGTAACTCCAGACTAGAGTTCACGGTAACAGTAACAGCAGACTAGAGTTCAAGGTGACAGTACCTCCAGACTAGAGTTCACGGTCACAGTAACCCCAGACTAGAGTTCACGGTGACAGTAACACCAGACTAGAGTTCACGGTGACAGTAACCCCAGACTAGAGATCACGGTGACAGTAACTCCAGACTAGAGTTCATGGTGACAGTAACTCCAGACTAGAGTTCACGGTGACATTAACCCCAGACTCGAGTTCACAGTGACAGTAACCCCAGACTAGAGTTCATGGTGACAGTAACTCCTGACTAGAGTTCACGGTGACATTAACCCCAGACTAGAGTTCAGGGTGACAGTAACCCCAGACTAGAGTTCAGGGTGACAGTAACTCCAGACTAGAGTCCACGGTCACAGTAACACCAGACTAGAGTTCACGGTGACAGTAACCCCAGACTAGAGTTCACGGTGACAGTAACTCCAGACTCGAGTTCACGGTGACAGTAACACCAGACTCGAGTTCACGGTGACAGTAACTTCAGACTAGAGTTCACGGTGACAGTACCTCCAGACTAGAGTTCACGGTCACAGTAACCCCAGACTAGAGTTCACGGTGACAGTAACACCAGACTAGAGTTCACGGTGACAGTACCTCCAGACTAGAGTTCACGGTCACAGTAACCCCAGACTAGAGATCACAGTGACAGTAACTCCAGACTAGAGTTCACGGTCACAGTAACACCAGAATAGAGTTCACGGTAACTGTAACTCCAGACTAGAGTTCACGGTGACAGTAACTCCAGACTAGAGTTCACGGTCTCAGTAACCCAGGACTAGAGTTCATGGCCACAGTAACAACAAACTAGGGTTCACGGTGACAGTAACACCAGACTAGAGTTCACGGTGACAGTAACTCCAGACTAGAGTTCACGGTCACAGTAACTCCAGACTAGAGTGCACGCTGGCAGTAACTCCAGACTAGAGTTCACGGTCACAGTAACTCCAGACTAGAGTTCACGGTGACAGTAACCCCAGACTAGAGTTCACGGTGACAGTAACCCCAGACTAGGGTTCATGGTGACAGTAACCCCAGACTAGAGTTCACGGTCACAGTAACCCCAGACTAGAGTTCACGGTGACAGTAACTCCAGACTAGAGTTCACGGTGACAGTAACACCAGACTAGAGTTCACGGTGACAGTAACCCCAGACTAGGGTTCATGGTGACAGTAACCCCAGACTAGAGTTCATGGTCACAGTAACACCAGTCTAGGGTTCACGGTGACAGTAACCCCAGACTAGAGTGCACGGTGGCAGTAACTCCAGACTAGAGTTCACGGTCACAGTAACTCCAGACTAGAGTTCACGGTGACAGTAACCCCAGACTAGAGTTCACGGTGACAGTAACCCCAGACTAGAGTTCACGGTCACAGTAACCCCAGACTAGAGTTCACGGTGACAGTAACTCCAGACTAGAGTTCACGGTGACAGTAACCCCAGACTAGGGTTCATGGTGACAGTAACCCCAGACTAGAGTTCATGGTCACAGTAACACCAGTCTAGGGTTCACGGTGACAGCAACCCCAGACTAGAGTTCACGGTCACAGTAACCCCAGACTAGAGTTCACGGTGACAGTAACACCAGACTAGAGTTCACAGTGACAGTAACATCGGACTAGGGTTCACGGTGACAGTAACTCCAGACTAGAGTTCACAGTGACAGTAACATCGGACTAGGGTTCACGGTGACAGTAACTCCAGACTAGAGTTCACGGTCACAGTAACTCCAGACTAGAGTTCACGGCGACAGTAATTCCAGACTAGAGTTCACGGTGACAGTAACCCCAGTCTAGAGTTCACGGTGACAGTAACCCCAGTCGAGAGTTCACGGTGACAGTAACACTAGACTAGAGTTCACGGTGACAGTAACCCCAGACTAGAGTTCATGGTAACTGTCACCCCAGACTAGAGTTCACGGTGACAGTAACCCCAGACTAGAGTTCATGGTAACCGTCACCCCAGACTAGAGTTCACGGTGACAGAAACTCCGGACGAGAGTTCACGGTCACAGTAACACCAGATTAGAGTTCACGGTGACAGTAACACCAGACTAGAGTTCACGGTGACAGTAACCCCAGACTAGAGTTCATGGTAACTGTCACCCCAGCCTGGAGTTCACGGTGACAGTAACCCCAGACTAGAGTTCATGGGAACCGTCACCCCAGACTAGAGTTCACGGTGACAGTAACTCCAGACTAGAGTTCACGGTGACAGTAACACCAGACTAGAGTTCACGGCGTCAGTAATACCATACTTGAGTTCACGGTGACAGTAACTCCAGGCTCGAGTTCACGGTGTCAGTAACACCAGACTAGAGTTCACGGTGACAGTAACCCCAGACTAGAGTTCATGGTGACAGTAACTCCTGACTAGAGTTCACGGTGACAATAACCCCAGTCGAGAGTTCACGGTGACAGTAACCCCAGACTAGAGTTCACGGTCACAGTAACACCAGACTCGAGTTCACGGTGACAGTAACACCAGACTAGAGTTCACGGTCACAGTAACACCAGACCCGAGTTCACGGTGACAGTAACTCCAGACTAGTGTTCACGGTGACAGTAACACCAGACTAGAGTTCACAGTGACAGTAACTCCAGACTAGAGTTCACGGTGACAGTAACACCAGACTAGAATTCACGGTCACAGAAACACCAGACTAGGGTTCACAGTGACAGTAACCCCAGACTAGAGTTCACAGTGACAGTAACGCCAGACTAGAGTTCACGGTAACAGTAACAGCAGACTAGAGTTCAAGGTGACAGTACCTCCAGACTAGAGTTCACGGTCACAGTAACCCCAGACTAGAGTTCACGGTGACAGTAACACCAGACTAGAGTTCACGGTGACAGTACCCCCAGACTAGAGATCACGGTGACAGTAACTCCAGACTAGAGTTCACGGTCACAGTAACACCAGAATAGAGTTCACGGTAACTGTAACTCCAGACTAGAGTTCACGGTGACAGTAACCCCAGACGAGGGTTCATGGTGACAGTAACAGCAGACGAGAGTTCATGGCCACAGTAACAACAAACTAGGGTTCACGGTGACAGTAACACCAGAGTAGAGTTCACGGTGACAGTAACCCCAGACTAGAGTTCACGGTCACAGTAACTCCAGACTAGAGTTCACGGTGACAGTAACAGCAGACTAGAGTTCACGGTGACAGTTACCCCAGACTAGAGTTCACGGTCACAGTAACTCCAGACTAGGGTTCACGGTGACAGTAACAGCAGACTAGAGTTCACGGTGACAGTAACTCCAGACTAGAGTTCACGGTCACAGTAACTCTAGACTAGAGTTCACGGTGACAGTAACCCCAGACTAGAGTTCATGGTAACAGTAACCCCAGACTAGAGTTCACGGTGACAGTAACCCCAGACTAGAGTTCACGGTCACAGTAACTCCAGACTAGGGTTCACGGTGACAGTAACAGCAGACTAGAGTTCACGGTGGCAGTAACTCCAGACTAGAGTTCACGGTCACAGTAACTCCAGACTAGAGTTCACGGTGACAGTAACCCCAGACTAGAGTTCATGGTGACAGTAACCCCAGACTAGGGTTCATGGTGACAGGATCCGCAGACTAGAGTTCACGGTCACAGTAACCCCAGACGAGAGTTCACGGTGACAGTAACACCAGACTAGAGTTCACGGTGACAGTAACACCAGTCTAGGGTTCACGGTGACAGTATCACCAGACTAGAGTTCATGGTAACTGTCACCCCAGACTAGAGTTCACGGTGACAGTCACACCAGACTAGAGTTCACAGTGACAGTAACATCGGACTAGGGTTCACGGTGACAGTAACTCCAGACTAGAGTTCACGGTCACAGTAACTCCAGACTAGAGTTCACGACGACAGTAATTCCAGACTAGAGTTCACGGTGACAGTAACCCCAGTCTAGAGTTCACGGTGACAGTAACACTAGACTAGAGTTCACGGTGACAGTAACCCCAGACTAGAGTTCATGGTAACCGTCACCCCAGACTAGAGTTCACGGTGACAGTAACTCCAGACTAGAGTTCACGGTGACAGTAACTCCAGACTAGAGTTCATGGTCACAGTAACTCCAGACTAGAGTTCACGGTGACAGTAACACCAGACTAGAGTTCACAGTGACAGTAACATCGGACTAGGGTTCACGGTGACAGTAACTCCAGACTAGAGTTCACGGTCACAGTAACTCCAGACTAGAGTTCACGGCGACAGTAATTCCAGTCTAGAGTTCACGGTGACAGTAACCCCAGTCGAGAGTTCACGGTGACAGTAACCCCAGACTAGAGTTCACGGTGACAGTAACCCCAGACTAGGGTTCATGGTGACAGTAACCCCAGACTAGAGTTCACGGTCACAGTAACCCCTGACTAGAGTTCACGGTGACAGTAACTCCAGACTAGAGTTCACGGTGACAGTAACACCAGACTAGAGTTCACGGTGACAGTAACCCCAGACTAGGGTTCATGGTGACAGTAACCCCAGACTAGAGTTCATGGTCACAGTAACACCAGTCTAGGGTTCACGGTGACAGTAACCCCAGACTAGAGTGCACGGTGGCAGTAACTCCAGACTAGAGTTCACGGTCACAGTAACTCCAGACTAGAGTTGACGGTGACAGTAACCCCAGACTAGAGTTCACGGTGACAGTAACCCCAGACTAGGGTTCATGGTGACAGTAACCCCAGACTAGAGTTCACGGTCACAGTAACCCCAGACTAGAGTTCACGGTGACAGTAACTCCAGACTAGAGTTCACGGTGACAGTAACACCAGACTAGAGTTCACGGTGACAGTAACCCCAGACTAGGGTTCATGGTGACAGTAACCCCAGACTAGAGTTCATGGTCACAGTAACACCCGTCTAGGGTTCACGGTGACAGTAACCCCAGACTAGAGTTCACGGTCACAGTAACCCCAGACTAGAGTTCACGGTGACAGTAACACCAGACTAGAGTTCACAGTGACAGTAACATCGGACTAGGGTTCACGGTGACAGTAACTCCAGACTAGAGTTCACGGTGACAGTAACATCGGACTAGGGTTCACGGTGACAGTAACTCCAAACTAGAGTTCACGGTCACAGTAACTCCAGACTAGAGTTCACGGCGACAGTAATTCCAGACTAGGGTTCACGGTGACAGTAACTCCAAACTAGAGTTCACGGTCACAGTAACTCCAGACTAGAGTTCACGGCGACAGTAATTCCAGACTAGAGTTCACGGTGACAGTAACCCCAGTCTAGAGTTCACGGTGACAGTAACCCCAGTCGAGAGTTCACGGTGACAGTAACACTAGACTAGAGTTCACGGTGACAGTAACCCCAGACTAGAGTTCATGGTAACTGTCACCCCAGACTAGAGTTCACGGTGACAGTAACCCCAGACTAGAGTTCATGGTAACCGTCACCCCAGACTAGAGTTCACGGTGACAGAAACTCCGGACGAGAGTTCACGGTCACAGTAACACCAGATTAGAGTTCACGGTGACAGTAACACCAGACTAGAGTTCACGGTGACAGTAACACCAGACTAGAGTTCACGGTGACAGTAACCCCAGACTAGAGTTCATGGTAACTGTCACCCCAGACTAGAGTTCACGGTGACAGTAACCCCAGACTAGAGTTCATGGGAACCGTCACCCCAGACTAGAGTTCACGGTGACAGTAACTCCAGACTAGAGTTCACGGTGACAGTAACACCAGACTAGAGTTCACGGCGTCAGTAATACCATACTTGAGTTCACGGTGACAGTAACACCAGACTAGAATTCACGGTGACAGTAACTCCAGGCTAGAGTTCACGGTGTAAGTAACACCAGACTAGAGTTCACGGTCACAGGAACCCCAGACTAGAGTTCATGGTGACAGTAACTCCTGACTAGAGTTCACGGTGACAATAACCCCAGTCGAGAGTTCACGGTGACAATAACATCAGACTAGAGTTCACAGCGTCAGTAATACCATACTAGAGTTCACGGTGACAGTAACTCCAGGCTAGAGTTCATGGTGTCAGTAACACCAGACTCGAGTTCACGGTGACAGTAACCCCAGACTAGAGTTCATGGTGACAGTAACTCCTGACTAGAGTTCACGGTGACAATAACCCCAGTCGAGAGTTCACGGTGACAGTAACCCCAGACTAGAGTTCACGGTCACAGTAACACCAGACTCGAGTTCACGGTGACAGTAACACCAGACTAGAGTTCACGGTCACAGTAACACCAGACTCGAGTTCACGGTGACAGTAACTCCAGACTAGTGTTCACGGTGACAGTAACACCAGACTAGAGTTCACAGTGACAGTGACTCCAGACTAGAGTTCACGGTGACAGTAACACCAGACTAGAATTCACGGTCACAGTAACACCAGACTAGGGTTCACAGTGACAGTAACCCCAGACTAGAGTTCACAGTGATAGTAACGCCAGACTAGAGTTCACGGTAACAGTAACAGCAGACTAGAGTTCAAGGTGACAGTACCTCCAGACTAGAGTTCACGGTCACAGTAACCCCAGACTAGAGTTCACGGTGACAGTAACCCCAGACTAGAGTTCACGGTCACAGTAACTCCAGACTAGAGTTCACGGCGGCAGTAACTCCAGACTAGAGTTCACGGTCACAGTAACTCCAGACTAGAGTTCACGGTGACAGTAACCCCAGACTAGAGTTCATGGTGACAGTAACCCCAGACTAGGGTTCATGGTGACAGTAACCCCAGACTAGAGTTCACGGTCACAGTAACCCCAGACGAGAGTTCACGGTGACAGTAACACCAGACTAGAGTTCACGGTGACAGTAACTCCAGTCTAGGGTTCACGGTGACAGTAACACCAGACTAGAGTTCATGGTAACTGTCACCCCAGACTAGAGTTCACGGTGACAGTCACACCAGACTAGAGTTCACAGTGACAGTAACATCGGACTAGGGTTCATGGTAACCGTCACCCCAGACTAGAGTTCACGGTGACAGTAACTCCAGACTAGAGTTCACGGTGACAGTAACACCAGACTAGAGTTCACAGTGACAGTAACATCGGACTAGGGTTCACGGTGACAGTAACTCCAGACTAGAGTTCACGGTCACAGTAACTCCAGACTAGAGTTCACGGCGACAGTAATTCCAGACTAGAGTTCACGGTGACAGTAACCCCAGTCTAGAGTTCACGGTGACAGTAACCCCAGTCGAGAGTTCACGGTGACAGTAACACTAGACTAGAGTTCACGGTGACAGTAACCCCAGACTAGAGTTCATGGTAACTGTCACCCCAGACTAGAGTTCACGGTGACAGTAACCCCAGACTAGAGTTCATGGTAACCGTCACCCAGACTAGAGTTCACGGTGACAGTAACTCCAGACTAGAGTTCATGGTCACAGTAACTCCAGACTAGAGTTCACGGTCACAGTAACTCCAGACTAAAGTTCACGGTAACAGTAACACCAGACTAGAGTTCACGGTGACAGTATCCCCAGTCTAGAGGTCATGGTGACAGTAACCCCAGACTAGAGTTCACGGTGACAGTAACACCAGACTAGGGTTCACGGTGACAGAAACACCAGACTAGAGTTCACGGTGACAGTAACTCCAGACTAGAGATCACGGTGACAGTAACACCAGACAAGAGTTCACGGAAACAGTAACACCAGACTAGGGTTCACGGTCACAGTAACACCAGACTAGAGTTCACGGTGACAGTAACACCAGACTAGAGTTCACGGTAACCGTCACCCTAGACTAGAGTTCACGGCGACAGTAACACCAGACTAGAGTTCACGGTGACAGTAACATCAGACTAGAGTTCACGGTGACAGTAACACCAGACTAGAGTTCAAGGTGACAGTAACTCCAGACTAGAGTTCACGGTGACAGTAACACCAGACTAGAGTTCACGGTGACAGTAACTCCAGACTAGAGTTCACGGTAACAGTAACATCAGACTAGGGTTCACGGTCACAGTAACTCCAGACTAGAGTTCACGGTGACAGTAACTCCAGACTAGAGTTCACGGTAACAGTAACACCAGAATAGAGTTCACAGTCACAGTAACTCCAGACTAGTGTTTACGGTGACAGTAACCCCAGACTAGAGTTCACGGTGACAGTAACTCCAGACTAGAGTTCACGGTCACAGTAACTCCAGACTAGAGTTCACGGTGGCAGTAACTCCAGACTAGAGTTCACGGTCACAGAAACTCCAGACTAGAGTTCACGGTGACAGTAACACCAGATTAGAGTTCACGGTGACAGTAACCCCAGACTAGAGTTCACGGTGACAGTAACACCAGACTAGAGTTCACGGTGACAGTAACCCTAGACTAGAGTTCACGGTGACAGTAACACCAGACTAGAGTTCACGGCGACAGTAACTCCAGACTAGAGTTCCCGGTGACAGTAACCCCAGTCTAGAGTTCACGGTGACAGTAACACTAGACTAGAGTTCACGGTGACAGTAACTCCAGACTAGAGATCACGGTGACAGTAACACCAGACAAGAGTTCACGGAAACAGTAACACCAGACTAGGGTTCACGGTCACAGTAACACCAGACTAGAGTTCACGGTGACAGTAACACCAGACTAGAGTTCACGGTAACCGTCACCCTAGACTAGAGTTCACGGCGACAGTAACACCAGACTAGAGTTCACGGTGACAGTAACATCAGACTAGAGTTCACGTTGACAGTAACTCCAGATTAGAGTTCACGGTGACAGTAACTCCAGACTAGAGTTCACGGTGGCAATACCCCCAGACTAGAGTTCACGGTGACAGTAACCCCAGACTAGAGTTCACGGTGACAGTACCCCAAGACTAGAGTTCACGGTCACAGTAACTCCAGACTAGAGTTCACGGTGACAGTAACTCCAGACTAGAGTTCACGGTGACAGTAACTCCAGACAAGAGTTCACGGTGACAGTAACTCCAGACTAGAGTTCATGGTAACAGTAACTCCTGACTAGAGTTCACGGTGACAATAACCCCAGACTAGAGTTCACGGTGACAGTAACACCAGACTAGAGTTCACGGTCACAGTAACACCAGACTAGAGTTCACGGTCACAGTAACACCAGACTCGAGTTCACGGTGACAGTAACTCCAGACTAGAGTTCACGGTGACAGTAACACCAGACTAGAGTTCACGGTGACAGTAACTCCAGACTCGAGTTCACAGTGACAGTAACGCCAGACTAGAGTTCACGGTGACAGTAACACCAGACTAGAGTTCATGGTCACAGTAACTCCAGACTAGAGTTCACGGTGACAGTAACACCAGACTAGAGATCACAGTGACAGTAACGCCAGACTAGAGTTCACGGTGACAGAAACACCAGACTAGAATTCACGGTAACAGTAACTCCAGACTAGAGTTCACGGTCACAGTAACACCAGACTAGGGTTCACAGTGACAGTAACCCCAGACTAGAGTTCACAGTGACAGTAACTCCAGACTAGAGTTCACGGTAACAGTAACAGCAGACGAGAGTTCAAGGTGACAGTACCTCCAGACTAGAGTTCACGGTCACAGTAACCCCAGACGAGAGTTCATGGTGACAGTAACCCCAGACTAGAGATCACGGTGACAGTAACCCCAGACTAGAGTTCACGGTGACAGTAACACCAGGCTAGAGTTCACGGTCACAGTAACACCAGAATAGAGTTCACGGTAACTGTAACTCCAGACTAGAGTTCACGGTGACAGTAACTCCAGACTAGAGTTCACGGTGACAGTAACTCCAGACTAGAGTTCACGGTCTCAGTAACCCAGGACTAGAGTTCATGGCCACAGTAACAACAAACTAGGGTTCACGGTCACAGTAACCCCAGACTAGGGTTCACGGTGACAGTAACAGCAGACTAGAGTTCACGGTGACAGTAACTCCAGACTAGAGTTCACGGTCACAGTAACTCCAGACTAGAGTGCACGGTGGCAGTAACTCCAGACTAGAGTTCACGGTCACTGTAACCCCAGACTAGGGTTCATGGTGACAGTAACCCCAGACTAGAGTTCACGGTCACAGTAACCCCAGACTCGAGTTCACGGTGACAGTAACACCAGACTAGAGTACACGGTGACAGTAACACCAGTCTAGGGTTCACGGTGACAGTAACACCAGACTAGAGTTCATGGGAACTGTCACCCCAGACTAGAGTTCACGGTGACAGTAACACCAGACTAGAGTTCACAGTGACAGTAACATCGGACTAGGGTTCACGGTGACAGTAACTCCAGACTAGAGTTCACGGTCACAGTAACTCCAGACTAGAGTTCACGGCGACAGTAATTCCAGACTAGAGTTCACGGTGACAGTAACCCCAGTCTAGAGTTCACGGTGACAGTAACCCCAGTCGAGAGTTCACGGTGACAGTAACACTAGACTAGAGTTCACGGTCACAGTAACTCCAGACTAGAGTTCATGGTAACTGTCACCCCAGACTAGAGTTCACGGTGACAGTAACCCCAGACTAGAGTTCATGGTAACTGTCACCCCAGACTAGAGTTCACGGTGACAGTAACCCCAGACTAGAGTTCATGGTAACCGTCACCCCAGACTAGAGTTCACGGTGACAGAAACTCCGGACGAGAGTTCACGGTCACAGTAACACCAGATTAGAGTTCACGGTGACAGTAACACCAGACTAGAGTTCACGGCGTCAGTGACACCATACTTGAGTTCACGGTGACAGTAACTCCAGGCTAGAGTTCACGGTGACAGTAACACCAGACTAGAGTTCACGGCGACAGTAATTCCAGACTAGAGTTCACGGTGACAGTAACCCCAGTCTAGAGTTCACGGTGACAGTAACCCCAGTCGAGAGTTCACGGTGACAGTAACACTAGACTAGAGTTCACGGTGACAGTAACCCCAGACTAGAGTTCATGGTAACTGTCACCCCAGACTAGAGTTCACGGTGACAGTAACCCCAGACTAGAGTTCATGGTAACCGTCACCCAGACTAGAGTTCACGGTGACAGTAACTCCAGACTAGAGTTCACGGTGACAGTAACTCCAGACTAGAGTTCATGGTCACAGTAACTCCAGACTAGAGTTCACGGTCACAGTAACTCCAGACTAAAGTTCACGGTGACAGTAACACCAGACTAGAGTTCACGGTGACAGTAACCCCAGTCTAGAGTTCATGGTGACAGTAACCCCAGACTAGAGTTCACGGTGACAGTAACACCAGACTAGGGTTCACGGTGACAGAAACACCAGACTAGAGTTCACGGTGACAGTAACTCCAGACTAGAGATCACGGTGACAGTAACACCAGACAAGAGTTCACGGTAACAGTAACACCAGACTAGGGTTCACGGTCACAGTAACACCAGACTAGAGTTCACGGTGACAGTAACACCAGACTAGAGTTCACGGTAACCGTCACCCTAGACTAGAGTTCACGGCGACAGTAACACCGGACTAGAGTTCACGGTGACAGTAACATCAGACTAGAGTTCACGGTGACAGTAACACCAGACTAGAGTTCACGGTCACAGTAACACCAGACTAGAGTTCACGGTGACAGTAACACCAGACTAGAGCTTACGGTGACAGTAACTCCAGACTAGAGTTCACGGTAACAGTAACATCAGACTAGGGTTCACGGTCACAGTAACTCCAGACTAGAGTTCACGGTGACAGTAACACCAGACTAGAGTTCACGGTGACAGTAACTCCAGACTAGAGTTGACGGTGACAGTAACCCCAGACTAGAGTTCACGGAAACAGTAACAGCAGACTAGAGTTCAAGGTGACAGTACCTCCAGACTAGAGTTCACGGTGACAGTAACTCCAGACTAGAGTTCTCGGTCACAGTAACTCCAGACTAGAGTTCACGGTCACAGTAACTCCAGACTAGAGTTCACGGTGGCAGTAACTCCAGACTAGAGTTCACGGTCACAGTAACTCCAGACTAGAGTTCACGGTGACAGTAACACCAGATTAGAGTTCTCGGTGACAGTAACCCCAGACTA
Organism: Chiloscyllium plagiosum; assembly: GCF_037043375.1. Lineage (NCBI taxonomy): Eukaryota > Metazoa > Chordata > Chondrichthyes > Orectolobiformes > Hemiscylliidae > Chiloscyllium > Chiloscyllium plagiosum. Next base: position 11,932,499 of record NW_028270184.1, on the reverse strand, counting down.
GAGTTCACTGTGACAGTAACACCAGACTAGAGTTCACGGCGACAGTAACTCCAGACTAGAGTCCACGGTGACAGTAACCCCAGTCTAGAGTTCACGGTGACAGTAACACTAGACTAGAGTTCACGGTGACAGTAACCCCAGACTAGAGTTCACGGTAACAGTAACTCCAGACTAGAGTTCACGGTGACAGTAACTCCAGACTAGAGTTCACGGTGGCAGTACCCCCAGACTAGAGTTCACGGTGACAGTAACCCCAGACTAGAGTTCACGGTGACAGTACCCCCAGACTAGAGTTCACGGTCACAGTAACTCCAGACAAGAGTTCACGGTGACAGTAACTCCAGACTAGAGTTCACGGTGACAGTAACTCCAGACAAGAGTTCACGGTGACAGTAACCCCAGACTAGAGTTCATGGTGACAGTAACTCCTGACTAGAGTTCACGGTGACAATAACCCCAGACTAGAGTTCACGGTAACAGTAACTCCGGACTGGAGTTCATGGTCACAGTAACTCCAGACTAGAGTTCACGGTGACAGTAACACCAGACTAGAGTTCACAGTGACAGTAACGCCAGACTAGAGTTCACGGTGACAGTAACACCAGACTAGAATTCACGGTAACAGTAACTCCAGACTAGAGTTCACGGTCACAGTAACAGCAGGCTAGAGTTCAAGGTGACAGTACCTCCAGACTAGAGTTCACGGTGACAGTAACCCCAGACTAGAGTTCACGGTCACAGTAACCCCAGACTAGAGTTCACGGTGACAGTAACACCAGACTAGAGTTCACGGTGACAGTACCCCCAGACTAGAGATCACGGTGACAGTAACTCCAGACTAGAGTTCACGGTCACAGTAACACCAGAATAGAGTTCACGGTAACTGTAACTCCAGACTAGAGTTCACGGTGACAGTACCTCCAGACTAGAGTTCACGGTCACAGTAACCCCAGACTAGAGTTCACGGTCACAGTAACACCAGACTAGGGTTCACGGTCACAGTAACCCCAGACTAGAGTTCACGGTCACAGTAACACCAGACTAGAGTTCACAGTCACAGTAACTCCAGACTAGAGTTCACGGTGACAGTAACTCCAGACTAGGGTTCACAGTGACAGTAACCCCAGACTAGAGTTCACAGTGACAGTAACTCCAGACTAGAGTTCACGGTAACAGTAACAGCAGACTAGAGTTCAAGGTGACAGTACCTCCAGACTAGAGTTCACGGTCACAGTAACCCCAGACTAGAGTTCACGGTGACAGTAACACCAGACTAGAGTTCACGGTGACAGTACCCCCAGACTAGAGATCACGGTGACAGTAACTCCAGACTAGAGTTCACGGTCACAGTAACTCCAGACTAGAGTTCACGGCGACAGTAACTCCAGACTAGAGTTCACGGTGACAGTAACTCCAGACTAGAGTTCATGGTAACTGTCACCCCAGACTAGAGTTCACGGTGACAGTAACCCCAGACTAGAGTTCATGGTAACCGTCACCCCAGACTAGAGTTCACGGTGACAGAAACTCCGGACGAGAGTTCACGGTCACAGTAACACCAGATTAGAGTTCACGGTGACAGTAACTCCAGACTAGAGTTCACGGTCACAGTAACTCCAGACTAAAGTTCACGGTGACAGTAACACCAGACTAGGGTTCACGGTGACAGAAACACCAGACTAGAGTTCACGGTGACAGTAACTCCAGACTAGAGATCACGGTGACAGTAACACCAGACAAGAGTTCACGGTAACAGTAACACCAGACTAGGGTTCACGATCACAGTAACACCAGACTAGAGTTCACGGTGACAGTAACACCAGACTAGAGTTCACGGTAACCGTCACCCTAGACTAGAGTTCACGGCGACAGTAACACCAGACTAGAGTTCACGGTGACAGTAACATCAGACTAGAGTTCACGGTGACAGTAACACCAGACTAGAGTTCACGGTGACAGGAACACCAGACTAAAGTTCACGGTCACAGTAACACCAGACTAGAGTTCACGGTGACAGTAACACCAGACTAGAGTTCACGGTGACAGTAACTCCAGACTAGAGTTCACGGTAACAGTAACATCAGACTAGGGTTCACGGTCACAGTAACTCCAGACTAGAGTTCACGGTGACAGTAACACCAGACTAGAGTTCACGGTGACAGTAACTCCAGACTAGAGTTCACGGTGACAGTAACTCCAGGCTAGAGTTCACGGTGACAGTAACACCAGACTAGAGTTCACGGCGACAGTAATTCCAGACTAGAGTTCACGGTGACAGTAACCCCAGTCTAGAGTTCACGGTGACAGTAACCCCAGTCGAGAGTTCACGGTGACAGTAACACTAGACTAGAGTTCACGGTGACAGTAACCCCAGACTAGAGTTCATGGTAACTGTCACCCCAGACTAGAGTTCACGGTGACAGTAACCCCAGACTAGAGTTCATGGTAACCGTCACCCAGACTAGAGTTCACGGTGACAGTAACTCCAGACTAGAGTTCACGGTGACAGTAACTCCAGACTAGAGTTCATGGTCACAGTAACTCCAGACTAGAGTTCACGGTCACAGTAACTCCAGACTAAAGTTCACGGTGACAGTAACACCAGACTAGAGTTCACGGTGACAGTAACCCCAGTCTAGAGTTCATGGTGACAGTAACCCCAGACTAGAGTTCACGGTGACAGTAACACCAGACTAGGGTTCACGGTGACAGAAACACCAGACTAGAGTTCACGGTGACAGTAACTCCAGACTAGAGATCACGGTGACAGTAACACCAGACAAGAGTTCACGGTAACAGTAACACCAGACTAGAGTTCACGGTCACAGTAACATCAGACTAGAGTTCACGGTGACAGTAACACCAGACTAGAGTTCACGGTCACAGTAACACCAGACTAGAGTTCACGGTGACAGTAACACCAGACTAGAGCTTACGGTGACAGTAACTCCAGACTAGAGTTCACGGTAACAGTAACATCAGACTAGGGTTCACGGTCACAGTAACTCCAGACTAGAGTTCACGGTGACAGTAACACCAGACTAGAGTTCACGGTGACAGTAACTCCAGACTAGAGTTGACGGTGACAGTAACCCCAGACTAGAGTTCACGGAAACAGTAACAGCAGACTAGAGTTCAAGGTGACAGTACCTCCAGACTAGAGTTCACGGTGACAGTAACTCCAGACTAGAGTTCTCGGTCACAGTAACTCCAGACTAGAGTTCACGGTCACAGTAACTCCAGACTAGAGTTCACGGTGGCAGTAACTCCAGACTAGAGTTCACGGTCACAGTAACTCCAGACTAGAGTTCACGGTGACAGTAACACCAGATTAGAGTTCTCGGTGACAGTAACCCCAGACTAGAGTTCACTGTGACAGTAACACCAGACTAGAGTTCACGGCGACAGTAACTCCAGACTAGAGTCCACGGTGACAGTAACCCCAGTCTAGAGTTCACGGTGACAGTAACACTAGACTAGAGTTCACGGTGACAGTAACCCCAGACTAGAGTTCACGGTAACAGTAACTCCAGACTAGAGTTCACGGTGACAGTAACTCCAGACTAGAGTTCACGGTGGCAGTACCCCCAGACTAGAGTTCACGGTGACAGTAACCCCAGACTAGAGTTCACGGTGACAGTACCCCCAGACTAGAGTTCACGGTCACAGTAACTCCAGACAAGAGTTCACGGTGACAGTAACTCCAGACTAGAGTTCACGGTGACAGTAACTCCAGACAAGAGTTCACGGTGACAGTAACCCCAGACTAGAGTTCATGGTGACAGTAACTCCTGACTAGAGTTCACGGTGACAATAACCCCAGACTAGAGTTCACGGTAACAGTAACTCCGGACTGGAGTTCATGGTCACAGTAACTCCAGACTAGAGTTCACGGTGACAGTAACACCAGACTAGAGTTCACGGTGACAGTAACACCAGACTAGAATTCACGGTAACAGTAACTCCAGACTAGAGTTCACGGTCACAGTAACAGCAGGCTAGAGTTCAAGGTGACAGTACCTCCAGACTAGAGTTCACGGTGACAGTAACCCCAGACTAGAGTTCACGGTCACAGTAACCCCAGACTAGAGTTCACGGTGACAGTAACACCAGACTAGAGTTCACGGTGACAGTACCCCCAGACTAGAGATCACGGTGACAGTAACTCCAGACTAGAGTTCACGGTCACAGTAACACCAGAATAGAGTTCACGGTAACTGTAACTCCAGACTAGAGTTCACGGTGACAGTACCTCCAGACTAGAGTTCACGGTCACAGTAACCCCAGACTAGAGTTCACGGTCACAGTAACACCAGACTAGGGTTCACGGTCACAGTAACCCCAGACTAGAGTTCACGGTCACAGTAACACCAGACTAGAGTTCACAGTCACAGTAACTCCAGACTAGAGTTCACGGTGACAGTAACTCCAGACTAGGGTTCACAGTGACAGTAACCCCAGACTAGAGTTCACAGTGACAGTAACTCCAGACTAGAGTTCACGGTAACAGTAACAGCAGACTAGAGTTCAAGGTGACAGTACCTCCAGACTAGAGTTCACGGTCACAGTAACCCCAGACTAGAGTTCACGGTGACAGTAACACCAGACTAGAGTTCACGGTGACAGTACCCCCAGACTAGAGATCACGGTGACAGTAACTCCAGACTAGAGTTCACGGTCACAGTAACTCCAGACTAGAGTTCACGGCGACAGTAACTCCAGACTAGAGTTCACGGTGACAGTAACTCCAGACTAGAGTTCATGGTAACTGTCACCCCAGACTAGAGTTCACGGTGACAGTAACCCCAGACTAGAGTTCATGGTAACCGTCACCCCAGACTAGAGTTCACGGTGACAGAAACTCCGGACGAGAGTTCACGGTCACAGTAACACCAGATTAGAGTTCACGGTGACAGTAACTCCAGACTAGAGTTCACGGTCACAGTAACTCCAGACTAAAGTTCACGGTGACAGTAACACCAGACTAGGGTTCACGGTGACAGAAACACCAGACTAGAGTTCACGGTGACAGTAACTCCAGACTAGAGATCACGGTGACAGTAACACCAGACTAGGGTTCACGATCACAGTAACACCAGACTAGAGTTCACGGTGACAGTAACACCAGACTAGAGTTCACGGTAACCGTCACCCTAGACTAGAGTTCACGGCGACAGTAACACCAGACTAGAGTTCACGGTGACAGTAACACCAGACTAGAGTTCACGGTGACAGTAACACCAGACTAGAGTTCACGGTGACAGTAACATCAGACTAGAGTTCACGGTGACAGTAACACCAGACTAGAGTTCACGGCGACAGTAACACCAGACTAAAGTTCACGGTCACAGTAACACCAGACTAGAGTTCACGGTGACAGTAACACCAGACTAGAGTTCACGGTGACAGTAACTCCAGACTAGAGTTCACGGTAACAGTAACATCAGACTAGGGTTCACGGTCACAGTAACTCCAGACTAGAGTTCACGGTGACAGTAACACCAGACTAGAGTTCACGGTGACAGTAACTCCAGACTAGAGTTTACGGTGACAGTAACCCCAGACTAGAGTTCACGGTAACAGTAACAGCAGACTAGAGTTCAAGGTGACAGTACCTCCAGACTAGAGTTCACGGTGACAGTAACTCCAGACTAGAGTTCACGGTCACAGTAACTCCAGACTAGAGTTCACGGTCACAGTAACTCCAGACTAGAGTTCACGGTGGCAGTAACTCCAGACTAGAGTTCACGGTCACAGTAACTCCAGACTAGAGTTCACGGTGACAGTAACAACAGATTAGAGTTCACGGTGACAGTAACCCCAGACTAGAGTTCACGGTGACAGTAACACCAGACTAGAGTTCACGGCGACAGTAACTCCAGACTAGAGTTCACGGCGACAGTAACCCCAGTCTAGAGTTCACGGTGACAGTAACACTAGACTAGAGTTCACGGTGACAGTAACCCCAGACTAGAGTTCACGGTAACAGTAACTCCAGACTAGAGTTCACGGTGACAGTAACTCCAGACTAGAGTTCACGGTGGCAGTAACCCCAGACTAGAGTTCACGGTGACAGTAACTCCAGACTAGAGTTCACGGTGACAGTACCCCCAGACTAGAGTTCACGGTCACAGTAACTCCAGACTAGAGTTCACGGTGACAGTAACTCCAGACTAGAGTTCACGGTGACAGTAACTCCAGACAAGAGTTCACGGTGACAGTAACCTCAGACTAGAGTTCATGGTGACAGTAACTCCTGACTAGAGTTCACGGTGACAATAACCCCAGACTAGAGTTCAGGGTGACAGTAACTCCAGACTAGAGTTCACGGTCACAGTAACACCAGACTAGAGTTCACGGTCACAGTAACACCAGACTCGAATTCACGGTGACAGTAACTCCAGACTAGAGTTCACGGTGACAGTAACCCCAGACTAGAGTTAACGGGGACAGTAACCCCAGACTAGAGTTCATGGTCACAGTAACTCCAGACTAGAGTTCACGGTAACAGTAACAGCAGACTAGAGTTCACGGTGACAGTACCCCCAGACTAGAGATCACGGTGACAGTAACTCCAGACTAGAGTTCACGGTCACAGTAACTCCAGACTAGAGTTCACGGTGACAGTAACTCCAGACTAGAGTTCACGGTGACAGTAACTCCAGACTAGAGTTCACGGTAACTGTAACTCCAGACTAGAGTTCACGGTCACAGTAACTCCAGACTAGAGTTCACGGTCACAGTAACTCCAGACTAGAGTTCACGGTCACAGTAACTCCAGACTAGAGTTCACGGTCACAGTAACTCCAGACTAGAGTGCACGGTCACAGTAACCCCAGACTAGAGTTCACGGTGACAGAAACAGCAGACTAGAGTTCACGGTGACAGTAACAGCAGACTAGAGTTCACGGTGACAGTAACTCCAGACTAGAGTTCACGGTGACAGTAACTCCAGACTAGAGTTCACGGTCACAGTAACTCCAGACTAGAGTGCACGGTCACAGTAACCCCAGACTAGAGTTCACGGTGACAGTAACCCCAGACTAGGGTTCATGGTGACAGTAACCCCAGACTAGAGTTCACGGTCACAGTAACCCCAGACTAGAGTTCACGGTGACAGTAACACCAGACGAGAGTTCACGGTGACAGTAACACCAGTCTAGGGTTCACGGTGACAGTAACACCAGACAAGAGTTCACGGTGACAGTAACATCGGACTAGGGTTCACGGTGACAGTAACATCGGACGAGGGTTCACGGTGACAGTAACTCCAGACTAGAGTTCACGGTGACAGTAACTCCAGACTAGAGTTCACGGCGACAGTAATTCCAGACTAGAGTTCACGGTGACAGTAACCCCAGTCTAGAGTTCACGGTGACAGTAACCCCAGTCGAGAGTTCACGGTGACAGTAACACTAGACTAGAGTTCACGGTGACAGTAACCCCAGACTAGAGTTCATGGTAACTGTCACCCCAGACTAGAGTTCACGGTGACAGTAACCCCAGACTAGAGTTCATGGTAACTGTCACCCCAGACTAGAGTTCACGGTGACAGTAACCCCAGACTAGAGTTCATGGTGACAGTAACTCCTGACTAGAGTTCACGGTGACAATAACCCCAGACTAGAGTTCAGGGTGACAGTAACTCCAGACTAGAGTTCACGGTCACAGTAACAGCAGACTAGAGTTCACGGTCACAGTAACACCAGACTAGAGTTCACGGTCACAGTAACTCCAGACTAGAGTTCACAGTGACAGTAACACCAGACTAGAGTTCACGGTCACAGTAACTCCAGACTAGAGTTCACGGTGACAGTAACACCAGACTAGAATTCACGGTAACAGTAACTCCAGACTAGAGTTCACGGTCACAGTAACACCAGACTAGGGTTCACAGTGACAGTAACCCCAGACTAGAGTTCACAGTGACAGTAACTCCAGACTAGAGTTCACGGTAACAGTAACAGCAGACTAGAGTTCAAGGTGACAGTACCTCCAGACTAGAGTTCACGGTCACAGTAACCCCAGACTAGAGTTCACGGTGACAGTAACACCAGACTAGAGTTCACGGTGACAGTACCCCCAGACTAGAGATCACGGTGACAGTAACTCCAGACTAGAGTTCACGGTCACAGTAACACCAGAATAGAGTTCACGATAACTGTAACTCCAGACTAGAGTTCACGGTTACAGTAACCCCAGACTAGAGATCACGGTGACAGTAACTCCAGACTAGAGTTCACGGTCACAGTAACACCAGACTAGAGTTCACGGTGACAGTAACACCAGACAAGAGTTCACGGTGACAATAACCCCAGACTAGAGTTCATGGTGACAGTAACCCCAGACTAGAGTTCACGGTCACAGTAACTCCAGACTAGGGTTCACGGTGACAGTAACAGCAGACTAGAGTTCACGGTGACAGTAACTCCAGACTAGAGTTCACGGTCACAGTAACTCCAGACTAGAGTGCACGGTGGCAGTAACTCCAGACTAGAGTTCACGGTGACAGTAACTTCAGACTAGAGTTCACGGTGACAGTAACCCCAGACTAGAGTTCACGGTGACAGTAACCCCAGACTAGGGTTCATGGTGACAGTAACCCCAGACTAGAGTTCACGGTCACAGTAACCCCAGACTAGAGTTCACGGTGACAGTAACACCAGACTAGAGTTCACGGTGACAGTAACCCCAGACTAGAGTTCACGGTGACAGTAACACCAGACTAGAGTTCATGGTAACTGTCACCCCAGACTAGAGTTCACGGTGACAGTAACACCAGACTAGAGTTCACAGTGACAGTAACATCGGACAAGGGTTCACGGTGACAGTAACTCCAGCCTAGAGTTCACGGTCACAGTAACTCCAGACTAGAGTTCACGGCGACAGTAATTCCAGACTAGAGTTCACGGTGAGAGTAACCCCAGTCTAGAGTTCACGGTGACAGTAACCCCAGTCGAGAGTTCACGGTGACAGTAACACTAGACTAGAGTTCACGGTGACAGTAACCCCAGACTAGAGTTCATGGTAACTGTCACCCCAGATTAGAGTTCACGGTGACAGTAACCCCAGACTAGAGTTCATGGTAACTGTCACCCCAGACTAGAGTTCACGGTGACAGTAACCCCAGACTAGAGTTCATGGTAACCGTCACCCCAGACTAGAGTTCACGGTGACAGAAACTCCGGACGAGAGTTCACGGTCACAGTAACACCAGATTAGAGTTCACGGTGACAGTAACACCAGACTAGAGTTCACGGCGTCAGTAACACCATACTTGAGTTCACGGTGACAGTAACCCCAGGCTAGAGTTCATGGTGTCAGTAACACCAGACTAGAGTTCACAGTGACAGTAACATCGGACTAGGGTTCACGGTGACAGTAACTCCAGACTAGAGTTCACGGTCACAGTAACTCCAGACTAGAGTTCACGGCGACAGTAATTCCAGACTAGAGTTCACGGTGACAGTAACCCCAGACTAGGGTTCATGGTGACAGTAACCCCAGACTAGAGTTCACAGCGTCAGTAACACCATACTTGAGTTCACGGTGACAGTAACTCCAGGCTAGAGTTCACGGTGACAGTAACACCAGACTAGAGTTCACGCTGACAGTAACCCCAGACTAGGGTTCATGGTGACAGTAACCCCAGACTAGAGTTCACGGCGTCAGTAACACCATACTTGAGTTCACGGTGACAGTAACTCCAGGCTAGAGTTCACGGTGACAGTAACACCAGACTAGAGTTCACGGTGACAGTAACCCCAGACTAGGGTTCATGGTGACAGTAACACCAGACTAGAGTTCACGGCGTCAGTAACACCATACTTGAGTTCACGGTGACAGTAACCCCAGACTAGAGTTCACGGTCACAGTAACCCCAGACTAGAGTTCACGGTGACAGTAATTCCAGACTAGAGTTCACAGTGACAGTAACATCGGACTAGGGTTCACGGTGACAGTAACTCCAGACTAGAGTTCACAGTGACAGTAACATCGGACTAGGGTTCACGGTGACAGTAACTCCAGACTAGAGTTCACGGTCACAGTAACTCCAGACTAGAGTTCACGGCGACAGTAATTCCAGACTAGAGTTCACGGTGATAGTAACCCCAGTCTAGAGTTCACGTTGACAGTAACCCCAGTCGAGAGTTCACGGTGACAGTAACACTAGACTAGAGTTCACGGTGACAGTAACCCCAGACTAGAGTTCATGGTAACTGTCACCCCAGACTAGAGTTCACGGTGACAGTAACCCCAGACTAGAGTTCATGGTAACCGTCACCCCAGACTAGAGTTCACGGTGACAGAAACTCCGGACGAGAGTTCACGGTCACAGTAACACCAGACTAGAGTTCACGGTGACAGTAACACCAGACTAGAGTTCACGGCGTCAGTAATACCATACTTGAGTTCACGGTGACAGTAACTCCAGGCTAGAGTTCATGGTGTCAGTAACACCAGACTAGAGTTCACGGCGTCAGTAATACCATACTTGAGTTCACGGTGACAGTAACACCAGACTAGAGTTCACGGTGACAGTAACACCAGACTAGAATTCACGGTGACAGTAACTCCAGGCTAGAGTTCACGGTGTAAGTAACACCAGACTAGGGTTCACGGTGACAGTAACACCAGACTAGAGTTCACGGTCACAGTAACACCATACTAGAGTTCACGGTGACAGTAACTCCAGGCTAGAGTTCACGGTGTAAGTAACACCAGACTAGGGTTCACGGTGACAGTAACACCAGACTAGAGTTCACGGTCACAGTAACACCAGACTAGAGTTCACGGCATCAGTAATACAATACTTGAGTTCACGGTGACAGTAACTCCAGGCTAGAGTTCATGGTGTCAGTAACACCAGACTAGAGTTCACGGTGACAGTAACACCAGACTAGAATTCACGGTGACAGTAACTCCAGGCTAGAGTTCACGGTGTAAGTAACACTAGACTAGGGTTCACGGTGACAGTAACACCAGACTAGAGTTCACGGTGACAATAACACCAGACTAGAGTTCACGGTCACAGTAACACCATACTAGAGTTCACGGTGACAGTAACTCCAGGCTAGAGTTCATGGTGTCAGTCACACCAGACTCGAGTTCACAGTGACAGTAACCCCAGACTAGAGTTCATGGTGACAGTAACTCCTGACTAGAGTTCACGGTGACAATAACCCCAGACTAGAGTTCACGGTCACAGTAACTCCAGACTAGAGTTCACGGTCACAGTAACACCAGACTAGAGTTCACGGTCACAGTAACACCAGACTCGAGTTCACGGTGACAGTAACTCCAGACTAGTGTTCACGGTGACAGTAACACCAGACTAGAGTTCACGGTGACAGTAACTCCAGACTAGAGTTCACGGTCACAGTAACACCAGAATAGAGTTCACGATAACTGTAACTCCAGACTAGAGTTCACGGTTACAGTAACCCCAGACTAGAGATCACGGTGACAGTAACTCCAGACTAGAGTTCACGGTCACAGTAACACCAGACTAGAGTTCACGGTGACAGTAACACCAGACAAGAGTTCACGGTGACAATAACCCCAGACTAGAGTTCACGGTGACAGTAACCCCAGACTAGAGTTCACGGTCACAGTAACTCCAGACTAGGGTTCACGGTGACAGTAACAGCAGACTAGAGTTCACGGTGACAGTAACTCCAGACTAGAGTTCACGGTCACAGTAACTCCAGACTAGAGTGCACGGTGGCAGTAACTCCAGACTAGAGTTCACGGTGACAGTAACTTCAGACTAGAGTTCACGGTGACAGTAACCCCAGACTAGAGTTCACGGTGACAGTAACCCCAGACTAGGGTTCATGGTGACAGTAACCCCAGACTAGAGTTCACGGTCACAGTAACCCCAGACTAGAGTTCACGGTGACAGTAACACCAGACTAGAGTTCACGGTGACAGTAACCCCAGACTAGAGTTCACGGTGACAGTAACACCAGACTAGAGTTCATGGTAACTGTCACCCCAGACTAGAGTTCACGGTGACAGTAACACCAGACTAGAGTTCACAGTGACAGTAACATCGGACAAGGGTTCACGGTGACAGTAACTCCAGCCTAGAGTTCACGGTCACAGTAACTCCAGACTAGAGTTCACGGCGACAGTAATTCCAGACTAGAGTTCACGGTGAGAGTAACCCCAGTCTAGAGTTCACGGTGACAGTAACCCCAGTCGAGAGTTCACGGTGACAGTAACACTAGACTAGAGTTCACGGTGACAGTAACCCCAGACTAGAGTTCATGGTAACTGTCACCCCAGATTAGAGTTCACGGTGACAGTAACCCCAGACTAGAGTTCATGGTAACTGTCACCCCAGACTAGAGTTCACGGTGACAGTAACCCCAGACTAGAGTTCATGGTAACCGTCACCCCAGACTAGAGTTCACGGTGACAGAAACTCCGGACGAGAGTTCACGGTCACAGTAACACCAGATTAGAGTTCACGGTGACAGTAACACCAGACTAGAGTTCACGGCGTCAGTAACACCATACTTGAGTTCACGGTGACAGTAACCCCAGGCTAGAGTTCATGGTGTCAGTAACACCAGACTAGAGTTCACAGTGACAGTAACATCGGACTAGGGTTCACGGTGACAGTAACTCCAGACTAGAGTTCACGGTCACAGTAACTCCAGACTAGAGTTCACGGCGACAGTAATTCCAGACTAGAGTTCACGGTGACAGTAACCCCAGACTAGGGTTCATGGTGACAGTAACCCCAGACTAGAGTTCACAGCGTCAGTAACACCATACTTGAGTTCACGGTGACAGTAACTCCAGGCTAGAGTTCACGGTGACAGTAACACCAGACTAGAGTTCACGGTGACAGTAACCCCAGACTAGGGTTCATGGTGACAGTAACCCCAGACTAGAGTTCACGGCGTCAGTAACACCATACTTGAGTTCACGGTGACAGTAACTCCAGGCTAGAGTTCACGGTGACAGTAACACCAGACTAGAGTTCACGGTGACAGTAACCCCAGACTAGGGTTCATGGTGACAGTAACACCAGACTAGAGTTCACGGCGTCAGTAACACCATACTTGAGTTCACGGTGACAGTAACCCCAGACTAGAGTTCACGGCCACAGTAACCCCAGACTAGAGTTCACGGTGACAGTAATTCCAGACTAGAGTTCACAGTGACAGTAACATCGGACTAGGGTTCACGGTGACAGTAACTCCAGACTAGAGTTCACAGTGACAGTAACATCGGACTAGGGTTCACGGTGACAGTAACTCCAGACTAGAGTTCACGGTCACAGTAACTCCAGACTAGAGTTCACGGCGACAGTAATTCCAGACTAGAGTTCACGGTGATAGTAACCCCAGTCTAGAGTTCACGTTGACAGTAACCCCAGTCGAGAGTTCACGGTGACAGTAACACTAGACTAGAGTTCACGGTGACAGTAACCCCAGACTAGAGTTCATGGTAACTGTCACCCCAGACTAGAGTTCACGGTGACAGTAACCCCAGACTAGAGTTCATGGTAACCGTCACCCCAGACTAGAGTTCACGGTGACAGAAACTCCGGACGAGAGTTCACGGTCACAGTAACACCAGACTAGAGTTCACGGTGACAGTAACACCAGACTAGAGTTCACGGCGTCAGTAATACCATACTTGAGTTCACGGTGACAGTAACTCCAGGCTAGAGTTCATGGTGTCAGTAACACCAGACTAGAGTTCACGGCGTCAGTAATACCATACTTGAGTTCACGGTGACAGTAACACCAGACTAGAGTTCACGGTGACAGTAACACCAGACTAGAATTCACGGTGACAGTAACTCCAGGCTAGAGTTCACGGTGTAAGTAACACCAGACTAGGGTTCACGGTGACAGTAACACCAGACTAGAGTTCACGGTCACAGTAACACCATACTAGAGTTCACGGTGACAGTAACTCCAGGCTAGAGTTCACGGTGTAAGTAACACCAGACTAGGGTTCACGGTGACAGTAACACCAGACTAGAGTTCACGGTCACAGTAACACCAGACTAGAGTTCACGGCATCAGTAATACAATACTTGAGTTCACGGTGACAGTAACTCCAGGCTAGAGTTCATGGTGTCAGTAACACCAGACTAGAGTTCACGGTGACAGTAACACCAGACTAGAATTCACGGTGACAGTAACTCCAGGCTAGAGTTCACGGTGTAAGTAACACTAGACTAGGGTTCACGGTGACAGTAACACCAGACTAGAGTTCACGGTGACAATAACACCAGACTAGAGTTCACGGTCACAGTAACACCATACTAGAGTTCACGGTGACAGTAACTCCAGGCTAGAGTTCATGGTGTCAGTCACACCAGACTCGAGTTCACAGTGACAGTAACCCCAGACTAGAGTTCATGGTGACAGTAACTCCTGACTAGAGTTCACGGTGACAATAACCCCAGACTAGAGTTCACGGTCACAGTAACTCCAGACTAGAGTTCACGGTCACAGTAACACCAGACTAGAGTTCACGGTCACAGTAACACCAGACTCGAGTTCACGGTGACAGTAACTCCAGACTAGTGTTCACGGTGACAGTAACACCAGACTAGAGTTCACGGTGACAGTAACTCCAGACTAGAGTTCACGGTGACAGTAACACCAGACTAGAATTCACGGTAACAGTAACTCCAGACTAGAGTTCACGGTAACAGTAACAGCAGACTAGAGTTCAAGGCGACAGTACCTCCAGACTAGAGTTCACGGTGACAGTAACTCCAGACTAGAGTTCACGGTCACAGTAACTCCAGACTAGAGTTCACGGTCACAGTAACCCCAGACTAGAGTTCACGGTGACAGTAACTCCAGACTAGAGTTCACGGTCACAGTAACACCAGACTCGAGTTCACGGTGACAGTAACTCCAGACTAGTGTTCACGGTGACAGTAACACCAGACTAGAGTTCACGGTGACAGTAACTCCAGACTAGAGTTCACGGTGACAGTAACACCAGACTAGAATTCACGGTAACAGTAACTCCAGACTAGAGTTCACGGTCACAGTAACAGCAGACTAGAGTTCAAGGTGACAGTACCTTCAGACTAGAGTTCACGGTCACAGTAAAAGCAGACTAGAGTTCAAGGTGACAGTACCTCCAAACTAGAGTTCACGGTGACAGTAACACCAGACTAGAGTTCACGGTGACAGTAACACCAGACTAGAGTTCACGGTGACAGTACCCCCAGACTAGAGATCACGGTGACAGTAACTCCAGACTAGAGTTCACGGTCACAGTAACACCAGAATAGAGTTCACGGTAACTGTAACTCCAGACTAGAGTTCACGGTGACAGTAACCCCAGACTAGGGATCACGGTGACAGTAACACCAGACTAGAGTTCACGGTGACAGTACCCCCAGACTAGAGATCACGGTGACAGTAACTCCAGACTAGAGTTCACGGTGACAGTAACTCCAGACTAGAGTTCACGGTGACAGTAACAGCAGACTACAGTTCACGGTCTCAGTAACCCAGGACTAGAGTTCATGGCCACAGTAACTCCAGACTAGGGTTCACGGTGACAGTAACAGCAGACTAGAGTTCACGGTGACAGTAACTCCAGACTAGAGTTCACGGTCACAGTAAAAGCAGACTAGAGTTCAAGGTGACAGTACCTCCAAACTAGAGTTCACGGTCACAGTAACCCCAGACTAGAGTTCACGGTGACAGTAACACCAGACTAGAGTTCACGGTGACAGTAACCCCAGTCGAGAGTTCACGGTGACAGTAACCCCAGACTAGAGTTCACGGTGACAGTCACCCCAGACTAGGGTTCATGGTGACATGAACCCCAGAGTAGAGTTCACGGTCACAGTAACCCCAGACTAGAGTTCACGGTGACAGTAACACCAGACTAGAGTTCACGGTGACAGTAACACCAGTCTAGGGTTCACGGTGACAGTAACACCAGACTAGAGTTCACAGTGACAGTAACATCGGACTAGGGTTCACGGTGACAGTAACTCCAGACTAGAGTTCACGGTCACAGTAACTCCAGACTAGAGTTCACGGCGACAGTAATTCCAGACTAGAGTTCACGGTGACAGTAACCCCAGTCTAGAGTTCACGGTGACAGTAACCCCAGTCGAGAGTTCACGGTGACAGTAACACTAGACTAGAGCTCACGGTGACAGTAACCCCAGACTAGAGTTCATGGTAACTGTCACCCCAGACTAGAGTTCACGGTGACAGTAACCCCAGACTAGAGTTCATGGTAACCGTCACCCCAGACTAGAGTTCACGGTGACAGTACCCCCAGACGAGAGATCACGGTGACAGTAACTCCAGACTAGAGTTCACGGTCACAGTAACACCAGAATAGAGTTCACGGTAACTGTAACTCCAGACTAGAGTTCACGGCGACAGTAACTCCAGACTAGAGTTCACGGTGACAGTAACCCCAGTCTAGAGTTCAGGGTGACAGTAACTCCAGACTAGAGTTCACAGTCACAGTAACTCCAGACTCGAGTTCACGGTGACAGTAACACCAGACTAGAGTTCACGGTCACAGTAACCCCAGACTAGAGTTCATGGTCACAGTAACTCCAGACTAGAGTTCACAGTCACAGTAACACCAGACTAGAATTCACGGTAACAGTAACTCCAGACTAGAGTTCATGGTCACAGTAACTCCAGACTAGAGTTCACGGTCACAGTAACCCCAGACTAGAGTTCACGGTGACAGTAACACCAGATTAGAGTTCACGGTGACAGTACCCCCAGACTAGAGATCACGGTGACAGTAACTCCAGACTAGAGTTCACGGTCACAGTAACCCCAGACTAGAGTTCACGGTGACAGTACCCCCAGACTAGAGTTCACGGTGACAGTACCCCCAGACTAGAGATCACGGTGACAGTAACTCCAGAATAGAGTTCACGGTAACTGTAACTCCAGACTAGAGTTCACGGTGACAGTAACTCCAGACTAGAGTTCACGGTGACAGTAACTCCAGACTAGAGTTCACGGTCACAGTAACTCCAGATTAGAGTTCACGGTGACAGTACCCCCAGACTAGAGATCACGGTGACAGTAACTCCAGAATAGAGTTCACGGTAACTGTAACTCCAGACTAGAGTTCACGGTGACAGTAACTCCAGACTAGAGTTCACGGTGACAGTAACTCCAGACTAGAGTTCACGGTCTCAGTAACCCAGGACTAGAGTTCATGGCCACAGTAACAACAAACTAGGGTTCACGGTCACAGTAACTCCAGACTAGGGTTCACGGTGACAGTAACAGCAGACTAGAGTTCACGGTGACAGTAACTCCAGACTAGAGTTCACGGTCACAGTAACTCCAGACTAGAGTGCACGGTCACAGTAACCCCAGACTAGAGTTCACGGTGACAGTAACCCCAGACTAGGGTTCATGGTGACAGTAACCCCAGACTAGAGTTCACGGTCACAGTAACCCCAGACTAGAGTTCACGGTGACAGTAACACCAGACTAGAGTTCACGGTGACAGTAACACCAGTCTAGGGTTCACGGTGACAGTAACACCAGACTAGAGTTCACGGTGACAGTACCTTCAGACTAGAGTTCACGGTCACAGTAAAAGCAGACTAGAGTTCAAGGTGACAGTACCTCCAAACTAGAGTTCACGGTCACAGTAACCCCAGACTAGAGTTCACGGTGACAGTAACACCAGACTAGAGTTCACGGTGACAGTACCCCCAGACTAGAGATCACGGTGACAGTAACTCCAGACTAGAGTTCACGGTCACAGTAACACCAGAATAGAGTTCACGGTAACTGTAACTCCAGACTAGAGTTCACGGTGACAGTAACCCCAGACTAGGGATCACGGTGACAGTAACCCCAGACTAGAGTTCACGGTGACAGTACCCCCAGACTAGAGATCACGGTGACAGTAACTCCAGACTAGAGTTCACGGTGACAGTAACTCCAGACTAGAGTTCACGGTGACAGTAACAGCAGACTAGAGTTCACGGTCTCAGTAACCCAGGACTAGAGTTCATGGCCACAGTAACAACAAACTAGGGTTCACGTTTACAGTAACCCCAGACTAGAGTTCACGGTGACAGTAACCCCAGACTAGAGTTCACGGTCACAGTAACTCCAGACTAGGGTTCACGGTGACAGTAACAGCAGACTAGAGTTCACGGTGACAGTAACACCAGACTAGAGTTCATGGTCACAGTAACTCCAGACTAGAGTTCACGGTCACAGTAACAGCAGACTAGAGTTCAAGGTGACAGTACCTCCAAACTAGAGTTCACGGTCACAGTAACCCCAGACTAGAGTTCACGGTGACAGTAACACCAGACTAGAGTTCACGGTGACAGTAACCCCAGTCGAGAGTTCACGGTGACAGTAACACTAGACTAGAATTCACGGTGGCAGTAACTCCAGACTTGAGTTCACGGTCACAGTAACTCCAGACTAGAGTTCACGGTGACAGTAACCCCAGACTAGAGTTCACGGTGACAGTCACCCCAGACTAGGGTTCATGGTGACAGGAACCCCAGACTAGAGTTCACGGTCACAGTAACCCCAGACTAGAGTTCACGGTGACAGTAACACCAGACTAGAGTTCACGGTGACAGTAACCCCAGTCGAGAGTTCACGGTGACAGTAACCCCAGACTAGAGTTCACGGTGACAGTCACCCCAGACTAGGGTTCATGGTGACATGAACCCCAGAGTAGAGTTCACGGTCACAGTAACCCCAGACTAGAGTTCACGGTGACAGTAACACCAGACTAGAGTTCACGGTGACAGTAACACCAGTCTAGGGTTCACGGTGACAGTAACACCAGACTAGAGTTCACAGTGACAGTAACATCGGACTAGGGTTCACGGTGACAGTAACTCCAGACTAGAGTTCACGGTCACAGTAACTCCAGACTAGAGTTCACGGCGACAGTAATTCCAGACTAGAGTTCACGGTGACAGTAACCCCAGTCTAGAGTTCACGGTGACAGTAACCCCAGTCGAGAGTTCACGGTGACAGTAACACTAGACTAGAGCTCACGGTGACAGTAACCCCAGACTAGAGTTCATGGTAACTGTCACCCCAGACTAGAGTTCACGGTGACAGTAACCCCAGACTAGAGTTCATGGTAACCGTCACCCCAGACTAGAGTTCACGGTGACAGTACCCCCAGACGAGAGATCACGGTGACAGTAACTCCAGACTAGAGTTCACGGTCACAGTAACACCAGAATAGAGTTCACGGTAACTGTAACTCCAGACTAGAGTTCACGGCGACAGTAACTCCAGACTAGAGTTCACGGTGACAGTAACCCCAGTCTAGAGTTCAGGGTGACAGTAACTCCAGACTAGAGTTCACAGTCACAGTAACTCCAGACTCGAGTTCACGGTGACAGTAACACCAGACTAGAGTTCACGGTCACAGTAACCCCAGACTAGAGTTCATGGTCACAGTAACTCCAGACTAGAGTTCACAGTCACAGTAACACCAGACTAGAATTCACGGTAACAGTAACTCCAGACTAGAGTTCATGGTCACAGTAACTCCAGACTAGAGTTCACGGTCACAGTAACCCCAGACTAGAGTTCACGGTGACAGTAACACCAGATTAGAGTTCACGGTGACAGTACCCCCAGACTAGAGATCACGGTGACAGTAACTCCAGACTAGAGTTCACGGTCACAGTAACCCCAGACTAGAGTTCACGGTGACAGTACCCCCAGACTAGAGTTCACGGTGACAGTACCCCCAGACTAGAGATCACGGTGACAGTAACTCCAGAATAGAGTTCACGGTAACTGTAACTCCAGACTAGAGTTCACGGTGACAGTAACTCCAGACTAGAGTTCACGGTGACAGTAACTCCAGACTAGAGTTCACGGTCACAGTAACTCCAGATTAGAGTTCACGGTGACAGTACCCCCAGACTAGAGATCACGGTGACAGTAACTCCAGAATAGAGTTCACGGTAACTGTAACTCCAGACTAGAGTTCACGGTGACAGTAACTCCAGACTAGAGTTCACGGTGACAGTAACTCCAGACTAGAGTTCACGGTCTCAGTAACCCAGGACTAGAGTTCATGGCCACAGTAACAACAAACTAGGGTTCACGGTCACAGTAACTCCAGACTAGGGTTCACGGTGACAGTAACAGCAGACTAGAGTTCACGGTGACAGTAACTCCAGACTAGAGTTCACGGTCACAGTAACTCCAGACTAGAGTGCACGGTCACAGTAACCCCAGACTAGAGTTCACGGTGACAGTAACCCCAGACTAGGGTTCATGGTGACAGTAACCCCAGACTAGAGTTCACGGTCACAGTAACCCCAGACTAGAGTTCACGGTGACAGTAACACCAGACTAGAGTTCACGGTGACAGTAACACCAGTCTAGGGTTCACGGTGACAGTAACACCAGACTAGAGTTCACGGTGACAGTACCTTCAGACTAGAGTTCACGGTCACAGTAAAAGCAGACTAGAGTTCAAGGTGACAGTACCTCCAAACTAGAGTTCACGGTCACAGTAACCCCAGACTAGAGTTCACGGTGACAGTAACACCAGACTAGAGTTCACGGTGACAGTACCCCCAGACTAGAGATCACGGTGACAGTAACTCCAGACTAGAGTTCACGGTCACAGTAACACCAGAATAGAGTTCACGGTAACTGTAACTCCAGACTAGAGTTCACGGTGACAGTAACCCCAGACTAGGGATCACGGTGACAGTAACCCCAGACTAGAGTTCACGGTGACAGTACCCCCAGACTAGAGATCACGGTGACAGTAACTCCAGACTAGAGTTCACGGTGACAGTAACTCCAGACTAGAGTTCACGGTGACAGTAACAGCAGACTAGAGTTCACGGTCTCAGTAACCCAGGACTAGAGTTCATGGCCACAGTAACAACAAACTAGGGTTCACGTTTACAGTAACCCCAGACTAGAGTTCACGGTGACAGTAACCCCAGACTAGAGTTCACGGTCACAGTAACTCCAGACTAGGGTTCACGGTGACAGTAACAGCAGACTAGAGTTCACGGTGACAGTAACACCAGACTAGAGTTCATGGTCACAGTAACTCCAGACTAGAGTTCACGGTCACAGTAACAGCAGACTAGAGTTCAAGGTGACAGTACCTCCAAACTAGAGTTCACGGTCACAGTAACCCCAGACTAGAGTTCACGGTGACAGTAACACCAGACTAGAGTTCACGGTGACAGTAACCCCAGTCGAGAGTTCACGGTGACAGTAACACTAGACTAGAATTCACGGTGGCAGTAACTCCAGACATGAGTTCACGGTCACAGTAACTCCAGACTAGAGTTCACGGTGACAGTAACCCCAGACTAGAGTTCACGGTGACAGTCACCCCAGACTAGGGTTCATGGTGACAGGAACCCCAGACTAGAGTTCACGGTCACAGTAACCCCAGACTAGAGTTCACGGTGACAGTAACACCAGCCTAGAGTTCACGGTGACAGTAACACCAGTCTAGGGTTCACGGTGACAGTAACACCAGACTAGAGTTCACAGTGACAGTAACATCGGACTAGGGTTCACGGTGACAGTAACTCCAGACTAGAGTTCACGGTCACAGTAACTCCAGACTAGAGTTCACGGCGACAGTAATTCCAGACTAGAGTTCACGGTGACAGTAACCCCAGTCTAGAGTTCACGGTGACAGTAACCCCAGTCGAGAGTTCACGGTGACAGTAACACTAGACTAGAGTTCACGGTGACAGTAACCCCAGACTAGAGTTCATGGTAACTGTCACCCCAGACTAGAGTTCACGGTGACAGTAACCCCAGACTAGAGTTCATGGTAACCGTCACCCCAGACTAGAGTTCACGGTGACAGTACCCCCAAACGAGAGATCACGGTGACAGTAACTCCAGACTAGAGTTCACGGTCACAGTAACACCAGAATAGAGTTCACGGTAACTGTAACTCCAGACTAGAGTTCACGGTGACAGTAACCCCAGTCTAGAGTTCACGGTGACAGTAACACCAGACGAGAGGTCACAGTGACAGTAACATCGGACTAGGGTTCACGGTGACAGTAACTCCAGACTAGAGTTCACGGCGTCAGTAATACCATACTTGAGTTCACGGTGACAGTAACTCCAGGCTAGAGTTCATGGTGACAGTAACTCCAGGCTAGAGTTCACGGTGTAAGTAACACCAGACTAGGGTTCACGGTGACAGTAACACCAGACTAGAGTTCACGGTCACAGTAACACCAGACTAGAGTTCACGGTGACAATAACACCAGACTAGAGTTCACGGCGTCAGTAATACCATACTAGAGTTCACGGTGACAGTAACTCCAGGCTAGAGTTCATGGTGTCAGTAACACCAGACTCGAGTTCACGGTGACAGTAACCCCAGACTAGAGTTCATGGTGACAGTAACTCCAGACTAGAGTTCACGGTCACAGTAACACCAGACTAGAGTTCACGGTCACAGTAACACCAGACTCGAGTTCACGGTGACAGTAACTCCAGACTAGTGTTCACGGTGACAGTAACACCAGACTAGAGTTCACGGTGACAGTAACTCCAGACTAGAGTTCACGGTGACAGTAACACCAGACTAGAATTCACGGTAACAGTAACTCCAGACTAGAGTTCACAGTGACAGTAACGCCAGACTAGAGTTCACGGTAACAGTAACAGCAGACTAGAGTTCAAGGTGACAGTACCTCCAGACTAGAGTTCACGGTCACAGTAACAGCAGACTAGAGTTCAAGGTGACAGTACCTCCAGACTAGAGTTCACGGTGACAG
Organism: Chiloscyllium plagiosum; assembly: GCF_037043375.1. Classification (NCBI taxonomy): domain Eukaryota; kingdom Metazoa; phylum Chordata; class Chondrichthyes; order Orectolobiformes; family Hemiscylliidae; genus Chiloscyllium; species Chiloscyllium plagiosum. Next base: position 11,909,719 of record NW_028270184.1, on the reverse strand, counting down.
TAACACCAGACTAGAATTCACGGTAACAGTAACTCCAGACTAGAGTTCACAGTGACAGTAACGCCAGACTAGAGTTCACGGTAACAGTAACAGCAGACTAGAGTTCAAGGTGACAGTACCTCCAGACTAGAGTTCACGGTCACAGTAACAGCAGACTAGAGTTCAAGGTGACAGTACCTCCAGACTAGAGTCCACGGTCACAGTAACAGCAGACTAGAGTTCAAGGTGACAGTACCTCCAGACTAGAGTTCACGCTCACAGTAACCCCAGTCTAGAGTTCACGGTGACAGTAACCCCAGACTAGAGTTCACGGTGACAGTAACACCAGACTAGAGTTCACGGTGACAGTACCCCCAGACTAGAGATCACGGTGACAGTAACACCAGACTAGAGTTCACGGTGACAGTAACTCCAGACTAGAGTTCACGGTGACAGTAACACCAGACTAGAGTTCACGGTGACAGTAACCCCAGACTAGGGTTCATGGTGACAGTAACAGCAGACTAGAGTTCACGGTCTCAGTAACCCAGGACTAGAGTTCATGGCCACAGTAACAACAAACTAGAGTTCATGGTGACAGTAACAGCAGACTAGAGTTCACGGTGACAGTAACTCCAGACTAGAGTTCACGGTGACAGTAACACCAGACTAGAGTTCACGGTGACAGTAACACCAGACTAGAGTTCACGGTCACAGTAACTCCAGACTAGAGTTCACGGTGACAGTAACTCCAGACTAGAGTTCACGGTGACAGTAACCCCAGACTAGAGTTCACGGTCACAGTAACTCCAGACTAGGGTTCACGGTGACAGTAACAGCAGACTAGAGTTCACGGTGACAGTAACTCCAGACTAGAGTTCACGGTGACAGTAACACCAGACTAGAGTTCACGGTGACAGTAACACCAGACTAGAGTTCACGGTCACAGTAACTCCAGACTAGAGTTCACGGTGACAGTAACTCCAGACTAGAGTTCACGGTGACAGTAACCCCAGACGAGAGTTCACGGTCACAGTAACTCCAGACTAGAGTTCACGGTGACAGTAACTCCAGACTAGAGTTCACGGTGACAGTAACTCCAGACTAGGGTTCATGGTGACAGTAACCCCAGACTAGAGTTCACGGTCACAGTAACCCCAGACTAGAGTTCACGGTGACAGTAACACCAGACTAGAGTTCACGGTGACAGTAACACCAGTCTAGGGTTCACGGTGACAGTAACACCAGACTAGAGTTCATGGTAACTGTCACCCCAGACTAGAGTTCACGGTGACAGTGACACCAGACTAGAGTTCACAGTGACAGTAACATCGGACTAGGGTTCACGGTGACAGTACCTCCAGACTAGAGTTCATGGTAACTGTCACCCCAGACTAGAGTTCACGGTGACAGTAACACCAGACTAGAGTTCACAGTGACAGTAACATCGGACTAGGGTTCACGGTCACAGTAACTCCAGACTAGAGTTCACGGTCACAGTAACTCCAGACTAGAGTTCACGGTCACAGTAACACCAGACTAGAGTTCACGGCGACAGTAATTCCAGACTAGAGTTCACGGTGACAGTAACCCCAGTCTAGAGTTCACGGTGACAGTAACCCCAGTCGAGAGTTCACAGTGACAGTAACACTAGACTAGAGTTCACGGTGACAGTAACCCCAGACTAGAGTTCATGGTAACTGTCACCCCAGACTAGAGTTCACGGTGACAGTAACCCCAGACTAGAGTTCATGGTAACCGTCACCCCAGACTAGAGTTCACGGTGACAGTACCCCCAGACTAGAGATCACGGAGACAGTAACTCCAGACTAGAGTTCACGGTCACAGTAACACCAGAATAGAGTTCACGGTAACTGTAACTCCATACTAGAGTTCACGGTGACAGTAACCCCAGTCTAGAGTTCACGGTGACAGTAACACCAGACTAGAGTTCACAGTGACAGTAACATCGGACTAGGGTTCACGGTGACAGTAACTCCAGACTAGAGTTCACGGTCACAGTAACTCTAGACTAGAGTTCACGGTGACAGTAACCCCAGTCTAGAGTTCACGGTGACAGTAACCCCAGTCGAGAGTTCACGGTGACAGTAACCCCAGACTAGAGTTCATGGTAACTGTCACCCCAGACTAGAGTTCACGGTGACAGTAACCCCAGACTAGAGTTCATGGTAACCGTCACCCCAGACTAGAGTTCACGGTGACAGTAACTCCAGACTAGAGTTCACGGTGACAGTAACTCCAGACTAGAGTTCATGGTCACAGTAACTCCAGACTAGAGTTCACGGTCACAGTAACTCCAGACTAAAGTTCACGGTGACAGTAACACCAGACTAGAGTTCACGGTGACAGTAACCCCAGTCTAGAGTTCATGGTGACAGTAACCCCAGACTAGAGTTCACGGTGACAGTAACACCAAACTAGGGTTCACGGTGACAGAAACACCAGACAAGAGTTCACGGTGACAGTAACTCCAGACTAGAGATCATGGTGACAGTAACACCAGACAAGAGTTCACGGTAACAGTAACACCAGACTAGGGTTCACGGTCACAGTAACACCAGACTAGAGTTCACGGTGACAGTAACACCAGACTAGAGTTCACGGTAACCGTCACCCCAGACTAGAGTTCACGGCGACAGTAACACCAGACTAGAGTTCACGGTGACAGTAACATCAGACTAGGGTTCACGGTGACAGTAACTCCAGACTAGAGTTCACGGTGACAGTAACACCAGACTAGAGTTCACAGTCACAGTAACTCCAGACTAGAGTTCACGGTGACAGTAACCCCAGACTAGAGTTCACGGTGACAGTAACACCAGACTAGGGTTCACGGTGACAGAAACACCAGACTAGAGTTCACGGTGACAGTAACTCCAGACTAGAGATCACGGTGACAGTAACACCAGACAAGAGTTCACGGTAACAGTAACACCAGACTAGGGTTCACGGTGACAGTAACACCAGACTAGAGTTCACGGTAACCGTCACCCCAGACTAGAGTTCACGGCGACAGTAACACCAGACTAGAGTTCACGGTGACAGTAACATCAGACTAGGGTTCACGGCGACAGTAATTCCAGACTAGAGTTCACGGTAACAGTAACCCCAGTCTAGAGTTCACGGTGACAGTAACCCCAGTCGAGAGTTCACGGTGACAGTAACACGAGACTAGAGTTCACGGTGACAGTAACCCCAGACTAGAGTTCATGGTAACTGTCACCCCAGACTAGAGTTCACGGTGACAGTAACCCCAGACTAGAGTTCATGGTAACCGTCACCCCAGACTAGAGTTCACGGTGACAGTACCCCCAGACTAGAGATCACGGTGACAGTAACTCCAGACTAGAGTTCACGGTCACAGTAACACCAGAATAGAGTTCACGGTAACTGTAACTCCATACTAGAGTTCACGGTGACAGTAACCCCAGTCTAGGGTTCACGGTGACAGTAACACCAGACTAGAGTTCACAGTGACAGTAACATCGGACTAGGGTTCACGGTGACAGTAACTCCAGACTAGAGTTCACGGTCACAGTAACTCCAAACTAGAGTTCACGGCGACAGTAATTCCAGACTAGAGTTCACGGTGACAGTAACCCCAGTCTAGAGTTCACGGTGACAGTAACCCCAGTCGAGAGTTCACGGTGACAGTAACACTAGACTAGAGTTCACGGTGACAGTAACCCCAGACTAGAGTTCATGGTAACTGTCACCCCAGACTAGAGTTCACGGTGACAGTAACCCCAGACTAGAGTTCATGGTAACCGTCACCCCAGACTAGAGTTCACGGTGACAGTAACTCCAGACTAGAGTTCACGGTGACAGTAACTCCAGACTAGAGTTCATGGTCACAGTAACTCCAGACTAGTGTTCACGGTGACAGTAACACCAGACTAGAGTTCACGGTGACAGTAACACCAGACTAGAGTTCACGGTGACAGTAACCCCAGTCTAGAGTTCATGGTGACAGTAACCCCAGACTAGAGTTCACGGTGACAGTAACACCAGACTAGGGTTCACGGTGACAGAAACACCAGACTAGAGTTCACGGTGACAGTAACTCCAGACTAGAGATCACGGTGACAGTAACACCAGACAAGAGTTCACGGTAACAGTAACACCAGACTAGGGTTCACGGTCACAGTAACACCAGACTAGAGTTCACGGTGACAGTAACACCAGACTAGAGTTCACGGTAACCGTCACCCCAGACAAGAGTTCACGGTGACAGTAACACCAGACTAGGGTTCACGGTGACAGAAACACCAGACTAGAGTTCACGGTGACAGTAACTCCAGACTAGAGATCACGGTGACAGTAACACCAGACAAGAGTTCACGGTAACAGTAACACCAGACTAGAGTTCACGGTGGCAGTAACTCCAGACTAGAGTTCACGGTGACAGTAACTCCAGACTAGAGTTCATGGTCACAGTAACTCCAGACTAGAGTTCACGGTCACAGTAACTCCAGACTAAAGTTCACGGTGACAGTAACACCAGACTAGAGTTCACGGTGACAGTAACCCCAGTCTAGAGTTCATGGTGACAGTAACCCCAGACTAGAGTTCACGGTGACAGTAACACCAAACTAGGGTTCACGGTGACAGAAACACCAGACGAGAGTTCACGGTGACAGTAACTCCAGACTAGAGATCATGGTGACAGTAACACCAGACAAGAGTTCACGGTAACAGTAACACCAGACTAGGGTTCACGGTCACAGTAACACCAGACTAGAGTTCACGGTGACAGTAACACCAGACTAGAGTTCACGGTAACCGTCACCCCAGACTAGAGTTCACGGCGACAGTAACACCAGACTAGAGTTCACGGTGACAGTAACATCAGACTAGGGTTCACGGTGACAGTAACTCCAGACTAGAGTTCACGGTGACAGTAACACCAGACTAGAGTTCACAGTCACAGTAACTCCAGACTAGAGTTCACGGTGACAGTAACCCCAGACTAGAGTTCACGGTGACAGTAACAGCAGACTAGAGTTCATGGTCACAGTAACTCCAGACTAGTGTTCACGGTGACAGTAACACCAGACTAGAGTTCACGGTGACAGTAACACCAGACTAGAGTTCACGGTGACAGTAACCCCAGTCTAGAGTTCATGGTGACAGTAACCCCAGACTAGAGTTCACGGTGACAGTAACACCAGACTAGGGTTCACGGTGACAGAAACACCAGACTAGAGTTCACGGTGACAGTAACTCCAGACTAGAGATCACGGTGACAGTAACACCAGACAAGAGTTCACGGTAACAGTAACACCAGACTAGGGTTCACGGTCACAGTAACACCAGACTAGAGTTCACGGTGACAGTAACACCAGACTAGAGTTCACGGTAACCGTCACCCCAGACTAGAGTTCACGGCGACAGTAACACCAGACTAGAGTTCACGGTGACAGTAACATCAGACTAGAGTTCACAGTCACAGTAACTCCAGACTAGAGTTCACGGTGACAGTAACACCAGACTAGAGTTCACAGTCACAGTAACTCCAGACTAGAGTTCACGGTGACATTAACATCAGACTAGAGTTCACGGTCACAGTAACTCCAGACTAGAGTTCACGGTGACAGTAACACCAGACTAGAGTTCACAGTCACAGTAACTCCAGACTAGAGTTCACGGTGACATTAACCCCAGACTAGAGTTCACGGTGACAGTAACCCCAGGCTAGAGTTCACGGTGACAGTAACACCAGACTAGGGTTCACGGTGACAGAAACACCAGACTAGAGTTCACGGTGACAGTAACTCCAGACTAGAGATCACGGTGACAGTAACACCAGACTAGAGTTCACGGTAACAGTAACACCAGACTAGGGTTCACGGTCACAGTAACACCAGACTAGAGTTCACGGTGACAGTAACACCAGACTAGAGTTCACGGTAACCGTCACCCCAGACTAGAGTTCACGGCAACAGTAACACCAGACTAGAGTTCACGGTCACAGTAGCTCCAGACTAGAGTTCACGGTGACAGTAACCCCAGACTAGAGTTCACGGTGACAGTAACACCAGACTAGAGTTCACGGTGACAGTAACACCAGACTAGAGTTCACAGTCACAGTAACTACAGACTAGAGTTCACGGTGACAGTAACCCCAGACTAGAGTTCACAGTGACAGAAACTCCAGACTAGAGATCACGGTCACAGTAACTCCAGACTAGAGTTCACGGTGACAGTAACCCCAGACTAGAGTTCACGGTCACAGTAACACCAGACTAGAGTTCACGGTGACAGTAACCCCAGACTAGAGTTCACGGTCACAGTAACTCCAGACTAGAGTTCACGGTGACAGTAACCCCAGACTAGAGTTCACGGTGACAGTAACTCCAGACTAGAGTTCACGGTGACAGTAACACCAGACTAGAGTTCACGGCGACAGTAACTCCAGACTAGAGTTCACGGTGACAGTAACCCCAGTCTATAGTTCACGGTGACAGTAACACTAGACTAGAGTTCACGGTGACAGTAACACTAGACTCGAGTTCACGGTGACAGTAACCCCAGACTAGAGTTCACGGTGACAGTAACTCCAGACTAGAGTTCACGGTCACAGTAACTCCAGACTAGAGTTCACGGTGACAGTAACACCAGACTAGAGTTCACGGCGACAGTAACTCCAGACTAGAGTTCACGGTGACAGTACCCCCAGTCTAGAGTTCACGGTGACAGTAACACTAGACTAGAGTTCACGGTGACAGTAACCCCAGACTTGAGTTCACGGTCAAAGTAACTCCAGACTAGAGTTCACGGTGACAGTAACTCCAGACTAGAGTTCACGGTGGCAGTACCCCCAGACTAGAGTTCACGGTGACAGTAACCCCAGACTAGAGTTCACGGTGACAGTACCCCCAGACTAGAGTTCACGGTCACAGTAACTCCAGACTAAAGTTCACGGTGACAGTAACTCCAGACTAAAGTTCACGGTGACAGTAACACCAGACTAGAGTTCACGGTGACAGTAACCCCAGTCTAGAGTTCATGGTGACAGTAACCCCAGACTAGAGTTCACGGTGACAGTAACACCAGACTAGGGTTCACGGTGACAGAAACACCAGACTAGAGTTCACGGTGACAGTAACTCCAGACTAGAGATCACGGTGACAGTAACACCAGACAAGAGTTCACGGTAACAGTAACACCAGACTAGGGTTCACGGTCACAGTAACACCAGACTAGAGTTCACGGTGACAGTAACACCAGACTAGAGTTCACGGTAACCGTCACCCAGGACTAGAGTTCACGGCGACAGTAACACCAGACTAGAGTTCACGGTGACAGTAACATCAGACTAGAGTTCACAGTCACAGTAACTCCAGACTAGAGTTCACGGTGACAGTAACTCCAGACTAGAGTTCACGGCGACAGTAACACCAGACTAGAGTTCACGGTGACAGTAACATCAGACTAGAGTTCACAGTCACAGTAACTCCAGACTAGAGTTCACGGTGACAGTAACACTAGACTAGAGTTCACAGTCACAGTAACCCCAGACTAGAGTTCACGGTGACAGTAACACCAGACTAGGGTTCACGGTGACAGAAACACCAGACTAGAGTTCACGGTGACAGTAACACCAGACTAGAGTTCACGGTGACAGTAACTCCAGACTAGAGATCACGGTGACAGTAACACCAGACAAGAGTTCACGGTAACAGTAACACCAGACTAGGGTTCACGGTCACAGTAACCCCAGACTAGGGTTCACGGTAACCGTCACCCCAGACTAGAGTTCACGGCGACAGTAACACCAGACTAGAGTTCACGGTGACAGTAACATCAGACTAGGGTTCACGGTCACAGTAACCCCAGACTAGAGTTCACGGTGACAGTAACTCCAGACTAGAGTTCACGGTGACAGTAACACCAGACTAGAGTTCACAGTCACAGTAACTCCAGACTAGAGTTCACGGTGACAGTAACCCCAGACTAGAGGTCACGGTGACAGTAACTCCAGACTAGAGTTCACGGTCACAGTAACTCCAGACTAGAGTTCACGGTGGCAGTAACTCCAGACTAGAGTTCACGGTCACAGTAACTCCAGACTAGAGTTCACGGTGACAGTAACCCCAGACTAGAGTTCACGGTCACAGTAACTCCAGACTAGAGTTCACGGTGACAGTTACCCCAGACTAGAGTTCACGGTGACAGTCACACCAGACTAGAGTTCACGGTCACAGTAACACCAGACTAGGGTTCACGGTGACAGTAACCCCAGACTAGAGTTCACGGTGACAGTAACTCCAGACTAGAGTTCATGGTCACAGTAACTCCAGACTAGAGTTCACGGTCACAGTAACTCCAGACTAGAGTTCACGGTGGCAGTAACACCAGACTAGAGTTCACGGCGACAGTAACTCCAGACTAGAGTTCACGGTGACAGTAACCCCAGTCTAGAGTTCACGGTGACAGTAACACTAGACTAGAGTTCACGGTGACAGTAACCCCAGACTAGAGTTCACGGTAACAGTAACTCCAGACTAGAGTTCACGGTGACAGTAACTCCAGACTAGAGTTCACGGTGGCAGTACCCCCAGACTAGAGTTCACGGTGACAGTAACCCCAGACTAGAGTTCACGGTGACAGTACCCCCAGACTAGAGTTCACGGTCACAGTAACTCCAGACTAGAGTTCACGGTGACAGTAACTCCAGACTAGAGTTTACGGTGACAGTACACCCAGACTAGTGTTCACGGTGACAGTAACCCCAGACTAGAGTTCACGGTCACAGTAACACCAGACTAGAGTTCACGGTGACAGTAACCCCAGACTAGAGTTCACGGTCACAGTAACTCCAGACTAGAGTTCACGGTGACAGTAACCCCAGACTAGAGTTCACGGTGACAGTAACTCCAGACTAGAGTTCACGGTCACAGTAACTCCAGACTAGAGTTCACGGTGACAGTAACACCAGACTAGAGTTCACGGCGACAGTAACTCCAGACTAGAGTTCACGGTGACAGTAACCCCAGTCTATAGTTCACGGTGACAGTAACACTAGACTAGAGTTCACGGTGACAGTAACACTAGACTCGAGTTCACGGTGACAGTAACCCCAGACTAGAGTTCACGGTGACAGTAACTCCAGACTAGAGTTCAAGGTCACAGTAACTCCAGACTAGAGTTCACGGTGACAGTAACACCAGACTAGAGTTCACGGCGACAGTAACTCCAGACTAGAGTTCACGGTGACAGTACCCCCAGTCTAGAGTTCACGGTGACAGTAACACTAGACTAGAGTTCACGGTGACAGTAACCCCAGACTTGAGTTCACGGTCAAAGTAACTCCAGACTAGAGTTCACGGTGACAGTAACTCCAGACTAGAGTTCACGGTGGCAGTACCCCCAGACTAGAGTTCACGGTGACAGTAACCCCAGACTAGAGTTCACGGTGACAGTACCCCCAGACTAGAGTTCACGGTCACAGTAACTCCAGACTAAAGTTCACGGTGACAGTAACTCCAGACTAGAGTTTACGGTCACAGTAACTCCAGACTAAAGTTCACGGTGACAGTAACACCAGACTAGAGTTCACGGTGACAGGAACCCCAGTCTAGAGTTCATGGTGACAGTAACCCCAGACTAGAGTTCACGGTGACAGTAACACCAGACTAGGGTTCACGGTGACAGAAACACCAGACTAGAGTTCACGGTGACAGTAACTCCAGACTAGAGATCACGGTGACAGTAACACCAGACAAGAGTTCACGGTAACAGTAACACCAGACTAGGGTTCACGGTCACAGTAACACCAGACTAGAGTTCACGGTGACAGTAACACCAGACTAGAGTTCACGGTAACCGTCACCCCAGACTAGAGTTCACGGCGACAGTAACACCAGACTAGAGTTCACGGTGACAGTAACATCAGACTAGAGTTCACAGTCACAGTAACTCCAGACTAGAGTTCACGGTGACAGTAACTCCAGACTAGAGTTCACGGCGACAGTAACACCAGACTAGAGTTCACGGTGACAGTAACATCAGACTAGAGTTCACAGTCACAGTAACTCCAGACTAGAGTTCACGGTCACAGTAACACTAGACTAGAGTTCACAGTCACAGTAACCCCAGACTAGAGTTCACGGTGACAGTAACACCAGACTAGGGTTCACGGTGACAGAAACACCAGACTAGAGTTCACGGTGACAGTAACTCCAGACTAGAGATCACGGTGACAGTAACACCAGACAAGAGTTCACGGTAACAGTAACACCAGACTAGGGTTCACGGTCACAGTAACCCCAGACTAGGGTTCACGGTAACCGTCACCCCAGACTAGAGTTCACGGCGACAGTAACACCAGACTAGAGTTCACGGTGACAGTAACATCAGACTAGGGTTCACGGTCACAGTAACCCCAGACTAGAGTTCACGGTGACAGTAACTCCAGACTAGAGTTCACGGTGACAGTAACACCAGACTAGAGTTCACAGTCACAGTAACACCAGACTAGGGTTCACGGTCACAGTAACCCCAGACTCGAGTTCACGGTGACAGTAACCCCAGACTAGAGGTCACGGTGACAGTAACTCCAGACTAGAGTTCACGGTCACAGTAACTCCAGACTAGAGTTCACGGTGGCAGTAACTCCAGACTAGAGTTCACGGTCACAGTAACTCCAGACTAGAGTTCACGGTGACAGTAACCCCAGACTAGAGTTCACGGTCACAGTAACTCCAGACTAGAGTTCACGGTGACAGTTACCCCAGACTAGAGTTCACGGTGACAGTCACACCAGACTAGAGTTCACGGTCACAGTAACACCAGACTAGAGTTCACGGTGACAGTAACCCCAGACTAGAGTTCACGGTGACAGTAACTCCAGACTAGAGTTCATGGTCACAGTAACTCCAGACTAGAGTTCACGGTCACAGTAACTCCAGACTAGAGTTCACGGTGACAGTAACACCAGACTAGAGTTCACGGCGACAGTAACTCCAGACTAGAGTTCACGGTGACAGTAACCCCAGTCTAGAGTTCACGGTGACAGTAACACTAGACTAGAGTTCACGGTGACAGTAACCCCAGACTAGAGTTCACGGTAACAGTAACTCCAGACTAGAGTTCACGGTGACAGTAACTCCAGACTAGAGTTCACGGTCACAGTAACTCCAGACTAGAGTTCACGGTGACAGTAACTCCAGACTAGAGTTTACGGTGACAGTACCCCCAGACGAGAGTTCACGGTGACAGTAACAGCAGACTAGTGTTCACGGTCACAGTAACTCCAGACTAGAGTTCACGGTGACAGTAAACCCAGATTAGAGTTCATGGTGACAGTAACACCAGACTAGAGTTCACGGTGACAGTAACCCCAGTCTAGAGTTCATGGTGACAGTAACTCCAGACTAGAGTTCACGGTGACAGTAACACCAGACTAGAGTTCACAGTCACAGTAACTCCAGACTAGAGTTCACGGTGACAGTAACCCCAGACTAGAGTTCACGGTGACAGTAACTCCAGACTAGAGTTCACGGTGACAGTAACACCAGACTAGAGTTCACAGTCACAGTAACTCCAGACTAGAGTTCACGGTGACAGTAACCCCAGACTAGAGGTCACGGTGACAGTAACTCCAGACTAGAGTTCACGGTCACAGTAACTCCAGACTAGAGTTCACGGTGGCAGTAACTCCAGACTAGAGTTCACGGTCACAGTAACTCCAGACTAGAGTTCACGGTGACAGTAACCCCAGACTAGAGTTCACGGTCACAGTAACTCCAGACTAGAGTTCACGGTGACAGTTACCCCAGACTAGAGTTCACGGTGACAGTCACACCAGACTAGAGTTCACGGTCACAGTAACACCAGACTAGAGTTCACGGTGACAGTAACCCCAGACTAGAGTTCACGGTGACAGTAACTCCAGACTAGAGTTCATGGTCACAGTAACTCCAGACTAGAGTTCACGGTCACAGTAACTCCAGACTAGAGTTCACGGTGACAGTAACACCAGACTAGAGTTCACGGCGACAGTAACTCCAGACTAGAGTTCACGGTGACAGTAACCCCAGTCTAGAGTTCACGGTGACAGTAACACTAGACTAGAGTTCACGGTGACAGTAACCCCAGACTAGAGTTCACGGTAACAGTAACTCCAGACTAGAGTTCACGGTGACAGTAACTCCAGACTAGAGTTCACGGTGGCAGTACCCCCAGACTAGAGTTCACGGTGACAGTAACCCCAGACTAGAGTTCACGGTGACAGTACCCCCAGACGAGAGTTCACGGTCACAGTAACTCCAGACTAGAGTTCACGGTGACAGTAACTCCAGACTAGAGTTTACGGTGACAGTACCCCCAGACGAGAGTTCACGGTGACAGTAACAGCAGACTAGTGTTCACGGTCACAGTAACTCCAGACTAGAGTTCACGGTGACAGTAACCCCAGATTAGAGTTCATGGTGACAGTAACACCAGACTAGAGTTCACGGTGACAGTAACCCCAGTCTAGAGTTCATGGTGACAGTAACCCCAGACTAGAGTTCACGGTGACAGTAACACCAGACTAGGGTTCACGGTGACAGAAACACCAGACTAGAGTTCACGGTGACAGTAACTCCAGACTAGAGATCACGGTGACAGTAACACCAGACAAGAGTTCACGGTAACAGTAACACCAGACTAGGGTTCACGGTCACAGTAACACCAGACTAGAGTTCACGGTGACAGTAACACCAGACTAGAGTTCACGGTAACCGTCACCCCAGACTAGAGTTCACGGCGACAGTAACACCAGACTAGAGTTCACGGTGACAGTAACATCAGACTAGGGTTCACGGTCACAGTAACTCCAGACTAGAGTTCACGGTGACAGTAACACCAGACTAGAGTTCACAGTCACAGTAACTCCAGACTAGAGTTCACGGTGACAGTAACTCCAGACTAGAGTTCACGGTGACAGTAACCCCAGACTAGAGTTCACGGTGACAGTAACACCAGACTAGAGTTCACGGTGACAGTAACTCCAGACTAGAGTTTACGGTGACAGTAACTCCAGACTAGAGTTCACGGTGACAGTAACTCCAGACTAGAGTTTACGGTCACTTTAACTCCAGACTAAAGTTCACGGTGACAGTAACACCAGACTAGAGTTCACGGTGACAGTAACCCCAGTCTAGAGTTCATGGTGACAGTAACCCCAGACTAGAGTTCACGGTGACAGTAACACCAGACTAGGGTTCACGGTGACAGAAACACCAGACTAGAGTTCACGGTGACAGTAACTCCAGACTAGAGACCACGGTGACAGTAACACCAGACAAGAGTTCACGGTAACAGTAACACCAGACTAGGGTTCACGGTCACAGTAACACCAGACTAGAGTTCACGGTGACAGTAACACCAGACTAGAGTTCACGGTGACAGTAACATCAGACTAGGGTTCACGGTCACAGTAACCCCAGACTAGAGTTCACGGTGACAGTAACTCCAGACTAGAGTTCACGGTGACAGTAACACCAGACTAGAGTTCACAGTCACAGTAACTCCAGACTAGAGTTCACGGTGACAGTAACCCCAGACTAGAGGTCACGGTGACAGTAACTCCAGACTAGAGTTCACGGTCACAGTAACTCCAGACTAGAGTTCACGGTGGCAGTAACTCCAGACTAGAGTTCACGGTCACAGTAACTCCAGACTAGAGTTCACGGTGACAGTAACCCCAGACTAGAGTTCACGGTCACAGTAACTCCAGACTAGAGTTCACGGTGACAGTTACCCCAGACTAGAGTTCACGGTGACAGTCACACCAGACTAGAGTTCACGGTCACAGTAACACCAGACTAGAGTTCACGGTGACAGTAACCCCAGACTAGAGTTCACGGTGACAGTAACTCCAGACTAGAGTTCATGGTCACAGTAACTCCAGACTAGAGTTCACGGTCACAGTAACTCCAGACTAGAGTTCACGGTGACAGTAACACCAGACTAGAGTTCACGGCGACAGTAACTCCAGACTAGAGTTCACGGTGACAGTAACCCCAGTCTAGAGTTCACGGTGACAGTAACACTAGACTAGAGTTCACGGTGACAGTAACCCCAGACTAGAGTTCACGGTAACAGTAACTCCAGACTAGAGTTCACGGTGACAGTAACTCCAGACTAGAGTTCACGGTGGCAGTACCCCCAGACTAGAGTTCACGGTGACAGTAACCCCAGACTAGAGTTCACGGTGACAGTACCCCCAGACTAGAGTTCACGGTCACAGTAACTCCAGACTAGAGTTCACGGTGACAGTAACTCCAGACTAGAGTTTACGGTGACAGTACCCCCAGACGAGAGTTCACGGTGACAGTAACAGCAGACTAGTGTTCACGGTCACAGTAACTCCAGACTAGAGTTCACGGTGACAGTAACCCCAGATTAGAGTTCATGGTGACAGTAACACCAGACTAGAGTTCACGGTGACAGTAACCCCAGTCTAGAGTTCATGGTGACAGTAACTCCAGACTAGAGTTCACGGTGACAGTAACACCAGACTAGAGTTCACAGTCACAGTAACTCCAGACTAGAGTTCACGGTGACAGTAACTCCAGACTAGAGTTCACGGTGACAGTAACACCAGACTAGAGTTCACAGTCACAGTAACTCCAGACTATGGTTCACGGTGACAGTAACCCCAGACTAGAGGTCACGGTGACAGTAACTCCAGACTAGAGTTCACGGTGACAGTAACCCCAGACTAGAGTTCACGGTGACAGTAACTCCAGACTAGAGTTCACGGTGACAGTAACACCAGACTAGAGTTCACAGTCACAGTAACTCCAGACTAGAGTTCACGGTGACAGTAACCCCAGACTAGAGGTCACGGTGACAGTAACTCCAGACTAGAGTTCACGGTCACAGTAACTCCAGACTAGAGTTCACGGTGACAGTAACTCCAGACTAGAGTTCACGGTGACAGTAACCCCAGACTAGAGTTCACGGTGACAGTAACTCCAGACTAGAGTTCACGGTGACAGTAACACCAGACTAGAGTTCACGGTGACAGTAACTCCAGACTAGAGTTCACGGTGACAGTAACCCCAGACTAGAGGTCACGGTGACAGTAACTCCAGACTAGAGTTCACGGTCACAGTAACTCCAGACTAGAGTTCACGGTGGCAGTAACTCCAGACTACAGTTCACGGTCACAGTAACTCCAGACTAGAGTTCACGGTGACAGTAACCCCAGACTAGAGTTCACGGTCACAGTAACTCCAGACTAGAGTTCACGGTGACAGTTACCCCAGACTAGAGTTCACGGTGACAGTCACACCAGACTAGAGTTCACGGTCACAGTAACACCAGACTAGAGTTCACGGTGACAGTAACCCCAGACTAGAGTTCACGGTGACAGTAACTCCAGACTAGAGTTCATGGTCACAGTAACTCCAGACTAGAGTTCACGGTCACAGTAACTCCAGACTAGAGTTCACGGTGACAGTAACACCAGACTAGAGTTCACGGCGACAGTAACTCCAGACTAGAGTTCACGGTGACAGTAACCCCAGTCTAGAGTTCACGGTGACAGTAACACTAGACTAGAGTTCACGGTGACAGTAACCCCAGACTAGAGTTCACGGTAACAGTAACTCCAGACTAGAGTTCACGGTGACAGTAACTCCAGACTAGAGTTCACGGTGGCAGTACCCCCAGACTAGAGTTCACGGTGACAGTAACCCCAGACTAGAGTTCACGGTGACAGTACCCCCAGACGAGAGTTCACGGTCACAGTAACTCCAGACTAGAGTTCACGGTGACAGGAACTCCAGACTAGAGTTTACGGTGACAGTACCCCCAGACGAGAGTTCACAGTGACAGTAACAGCAGACTAGTGTTCACGGTCACAGTAACTCCAGACTAGAGTTCACGGTGACAGTAACCCCAGATTAGAGTTCATGGTGACAGTAACACCAGACTAGAGTTCACGGTGACAGTAACCCCAGGCTAGAGTTCATGGTGACAGTAACCCCAGACTAGAGTTCACGGTGACAGTAACACCAGACTAGGGTTCACGGTGACAGAAACACCAGACTAGAGTTCACGGTGACAGTAACTCCAGACTAGAGATCACGGTGACAGTAACACCAGACAAGAGTTCACGGTAACAGTAACACCAGACTAGGGTTCACGGTCACAGTAACACCAGACTAGAGTTCACGGTGACAGTAACACCAGACTAGAGTTCACGGTAACCGTCACCCCAGACTAGAGTTCACGGCGACAGTAACACCAGACTAGAGTTCACGGTGACAGTAACATCAGACTAGGGTTCACGGTCACAGTAACTCCAGACTAGAGTTCACGGTGACAGTAACACCAGACTAGAGTTCACAGTCACAGTAACTCCAGACTAGAGTTCACGGTGACAGTAACTCCAGACTAGAGTTCACGGTGACAGTAACCCCAGACTAGAGTTCACGGTGACAGTAACACCAGACTAGAGTTCACGGTGACAGTAACTCCAGACTAGAGTTTACGGTGACAGTAACTCCAGACTAGAGTTCACGGTGACAGTAACTCCAGACTAGAGTTTACGGTCACAGTAACTCCAGACTAAAGTTCACGGTGACAGTAACACCAGACTAGAGTTCACGGTGACAGTAACCCCAGTCTAGAGTTCATGGTGACAGTAACCCCAGACTAGAGTTCACGGTGACAGTAACACCAGACTAGGGTTCACGGTGACAGAAACACCAGACTAGAGTTCACGGTGACAGTAACTCCAGACTAGAGACCACGGTGACAGTAACACCAGACAAGAGTTCACGGGAACAGTAACACCAGACTAGGGTTCACGGTCACAGTAACACCAGACTAGAGTTCACGGTGACAGTAACACCAGACTAGAGTTCACGGTGACAGTAACATCAGACTAGGGTTCACGGTCACAGTAACCCCAGACTAGAGTTCACGGTGACAGTAACTCCAGACTAGAGTTCACGGTGACAGTAACCCCAGACTAGAGTTCACGGTGACAGTAACCCCAGACTAGAGTTCACGGTGACAGTAACTCCAGACTAGAGTTCACGGTGACAGTAACACCAGACTAGAGTTCACAGTCACAGTAACTCCAGACTAGAGTTCACGGTGACAGTAACCCCAGACTAGAGGTCACGGTGACAGTAACTCCAGACTAGAGTTCACGGTCACAGTAACTCCAGACTAGAGTTCACGGTGGCAGTAACTCCAGACTAGAGTTCACGGTCACAGTAACTCCAGACTAGAGTTCACGGTGACAGTAACCCCAGACTAGAGTTCACGGTGACAGTAACACCAGACTAGAGTTCACGGTGACAGTAACCCCAGACTAGAGTTCACGGTGACAGTCACACCAGACTAGAGTTCACGGTCACAGTAACACCAGACTAGAGTTCACGGTGACAGTAACCCCAGACTAGAGTTCACGGTGACAGTAACTCCAGACTAGAGTTCATGGTCACAGTAACTCCAGACTAGAGTTCACGGTCACAGTAACTCCAGACTAGAGTTCACGGTGACAGTAACACCAGACTAGAGTTCACGGCGACAGTAACTCCAGACTAGAGTTCACGGTGACAGTAACCCCAGTCTAGAGTTCACGGTGACAGTAACACTAGACTAGAGTTCACGGTGACAGTAACCCCAGACTAGAGTTCACGGTAACAGTAACTCCAGACTAGAGTTCACGGTGACAGTAACTCCAGACTAGAGTTCACGGTGGCAGTACCCCCAGACTAGAGTTCACGGTGACAGTAACCCCAGACTAGAGTTCACGGTGACAGTACCCCCAGACTAGAGTTCACGGTCACAGTAACTCCAGACTAGAGTTCACGGTGACAGTAACTCCAGACTAGAGTTTACGGTGACAGTACCCCCAGACGAGAGTTCACGGTGACAGTAACAGCAGACTAGTGTTCACGGTCACAGTAACTCCAGACTAGAGTTCACGGTGACAGTAACCCCAGATTAGAGTTCATGGTGACAGTAACACCAGACTAGAGTTCACGGTGACAGTAACCCCAGTCTAGAGTTCATGGTGACAGTAACTCCAGACTAGAGTTCACGGTGACAGTAACACCAGACTAGAGTTCACAGTCACAGTAACTCCAGACTAGAGTTCACGGTGACAGTAACCCCAGACTAGAGTTCACGGTGACAGTAACTCCAGACTAGAGTTCACGGTGACAGTAACACCAGACTAGAGTTCACAGTCACAGTAACTCCAGACTATGGTTCACGGTGACAGTAACCCCAGACTAGAGGTCACGGTGACAGTAACTCCAGACTAGAGTTCACGGTCACAGTAACTCCAGACTAGAGTTCACGGTGGCAGTAACTCCAGACTAGAGTTCACGGTCACAGTAACTCCAGACTAGAGTTCACGGTGACAGTAACCCCAGACTAGAGTTCACGGTCACAGTAACTCCAGACTAGAGTTCACGGTGACAGTTACCCCAGACTAGAGTTCACGGTGACAGTCACACCAGACTAGAGTTCACGGTCACAGTAACACCAGACTAGAGTTCACGGTGACAGTAACCCCAGACTAGAGTTCACGGTGACAGTAACTCCAGACTAGAGTTCATGGTCACAGTAACTCCAGACTAGAGTTCACGGTCACAGTAACTCCAGACTAGAGTTCACGGTGACAGTAACACCAGACTAGAGTTCACGGCGACAGTAACTCCAGACTAGAGTTCACGGTGACAGTAACCCCAGTCTAGAGTTCACGGTGACAGTAACACTAGACTAGAGTTCACGGTGACAGTAACCCCAGACTAGAGTTCACGGTAACAGTAACTCCAGACTAGAGTTCACGGTGACAGTAACTCCAGACTAGAGTTCACGGTGGCAGTACCCCCAGACTAGAGTTCATGGTGACAGTAACCCCAGACTAGAGTTCACGGTGACAGTACCCCCAGACGAGAGTTCACGGTCACAGTAACTCCAGACTAGAGTTCACGGTGACAGTAACTCCAGACTAGAGTTTACGGTGACAGTACCCCCAGACGAGAGTTCACGGTGACAGTAACAGCAGACTAGTGTTCACGGTCACAGTAACTCCAGACTAGAGTTCACGGTGACAGTAACCCCAGATTAGAGTTCATGGTGACAGTAACACCAGACTAGAGTTCACGGTGACAGTAACCCCAGTCTAGAGTTCATGGTGACAGTAACCCCAGACTAGAGTTCACGGTGACAGTAACACCAGACTAGGGTTCACGGTGACAGAAACACCAGACTAGAGTTCACGGTGACAGTAACTCCAGACTAGAGATCACGGTGACAGTAACACCAGACAAGAGTTCTCGGTAACAGTAACACCAGACTAGGGTTCACGGTCACAGTAACACCAGACTAGAGTTCACGGTGACAGTAACACCAGACTAGAGTTCACGGTAACCGTCACCCCAGACTAGAGTTCACGGCGACAGTAACACCAGACTAGAGTTCACGGTGACAGTAACATCAGACTAGGGTTCACGGTCACAGTAACTCCAGACTAGAGTTCACGGTGACAGTAACACCAGACTAGAGTTCACAGTCACAGTAACTCCAGACTAGAGTTCACGGTGACAGTAACTCCAGACTAGAGTTCACGGTGACAGTAACCCCAGACTAGAGTTCACGGTGACAGTAACACCAGACTAGAGTTCACGGTGACAGTAACTCCAGACTAGAGTTTACGGTGACAGTAACTCCAGACTAGAGTTCACGGTGACAGTAACTCCAGACTAGAGTTTACGGTCACAGTAACTCCAGACTAAAGTTCACGGTGACAGTAACACCAGACTAGAGTTCACGGTGACAGTAACCCCAGTCTAGAGTTCATGGTGACAGTAACCCCAGACTAGAGTTCACGGTGACAGTAACACCAGACTAGGGTTCACGGTGACAGAAACACCAGACTAGAGTTCACGGTGACAGTAACTCCAGACTAGAGACCACGGTGACAGTAACACCAGACAAGAGTTCACGGTAACAGTAACACCAGACTAGGGTTCACGGTCACAGTAACACCAGACTAGAGTTCACGGTGACAGTAACCCCAGACTAGAGTTCACGGTAACCGTCACCCCAGACTAGAGTTCACGGCGACAGTAACACCAGACTAGAGTTCACGGTGACAGTAACATCAGACTAGAGTTCACAGTCACAGTAACTCCAGACTAGAGTTCACGGTGACAGTAACTCCAGACTAGAGTTCACGGCGACAGTAACACCAGACTAGAGTTCACGGTGACAGTAACATCAGACTAGAGTTCACAGTCACAGTAACTCCAGACTAGAGTTCACTGTGACAGTAACACTAGACTAGAGTTCACAGTCACAGTAACCCCAGACTAGAGTTCACGGTGACAGTAACACCAGTCTAGAGTTCACGGTGACAGTAACAATAGACTAGAGTTCACGGTGACAGTAACCCCAGACTAGAGTTCACGGTAACAGTAACTCCAGACTAGAGTTCACGGTGACAGTAACTCCAGACTAGAGTTCACGGTGGCAGTACCCCCAGACTAGAGTTCACGGTGACAGTAACCCCAGACTAGAGTTCACGGTGACAGTACGCCCAGACGAGAGTTCACGGTCACAGTAACTCCAGACTAGAGTTCACGGTGACAGTAACTCCAGACTAGAGTTTACGGTGACAGTACCCCCAGACGAGAGTTCACGGTGACAGTAACAGCAGACTAGTGTTCACGGTCACAGTAACTCCAGACTAGAGTTCACGGTGACAGTAACCCCAGATTAGAGTTCATGGTGACAGTAACACCAGACTAGAGTTCACGGTGACAGTAACCCCAGTCTAGAGTTCATGGTGACAGTAACCCCAGACTAGAGTTCACGGTGACAGTAACACCAGACTAGGGTTCACGGTGACAGTAACACCAGACTAGAGATCACGGTGACAGTAACACCAGACTAGAGTTCACGGTGACAGTAACACCAGACTAGAGATCACGGTGACAGTAACACCAGACAAGAGTTCACGGTAACAGTAACACCAGACTAGGGTTCACGGTCACAGTAACACCAGACTAGAGTTCACGGTGACAGTAACACCAGACTAGAGTTCACGGTAACCGTCACCCCAGACTAGAGTTCACGGCGACAGTAACACCAGACTAGAGTTCACGGTGACAGTAACATCAGACTAGGGTTCACGGTCACAGTAACTCCAGACTAGAGTTCACGGTGACAGTAACACCAGACTAGAGTTCACAGTCACAGTAACTCCAGACTAGAGTTCACGGTGACAGTAACTCCAGACTAGAGTTCACGGTGACAGTAACCCCAGACTAGAGTTCACGGTGACAGTAACACCAGACTAGAGTTCACGGTGACAGTAACTCCAGACTAGAGTTTACGGTGACAGTAACTCCAGACTAGAGTTCACGGTGACAGTAACTCCAGACTAGAGTTTACGGTCACAGTAACTCCAGACTAAAGTTCACGGTGACAGTAACACCAGACTAGAGTTCACGGTGACAGTAACCCCAGTCTAGAGTTCATGGTGACAGTAACCCCAGACTAGAGTTCACGGTGACAGTAACACCAGACTAGGGTTCACGGTGACAGTAACCCCAGACTAGAGTTCACGGTGACAGTAACTCCAGACTAGAGTTCACGGTGACAGTAACCCCAGACTAGAGTTCACGGTGACAGAAACACCAGACTAGAGTTCACGGTGACAGTAACTCCAGACTAGAGACCACGGTGACAGTAACACCAGACAAGAGTTCACGGTAACAGTAACACCAGACTAGGGTTCACGGTGACAGTAACACTAGACTAGAGTTCACAGTCACAGTAACCCCAGACTAGAGTTCACGGTGACAGTAACACCAGTCTAGAGTTCACGGTGACAGTAACACTAGACTAGAGTTCACGGTGACAGTAACCCCAGACTAGAGTTCACGGTAACAGTAACTCCAGACTAGAGTTCACGGTGACAGTAACTCCAGACTAGAGTTCACGGTGGCAGTACCCCCAGACTAGAGTTCACGGTGACAGTAACCCCAGACTAGAGTTCACGGTGACAGTACCCCCAGACGAGAGTTCACGGTCACAGTAACTCCAGACTAGAGTTCACGGTGACAGTAACTCCAGACTAGAGTTTACGGTGACAGTACCCCCAGACGAGAGTTCACGGTGACAGTAACAGCAGACTAGTGTTCACGGTCACAGTAACTCCAGACTAGAGTTCACGGTGACAGTAACCCCAGATTAGAGTTCATGGTGACAGTAACACCAGACCAGAGTTCACGGTGACAGTAACCCCAGTCTAGAGTTCATGGTTACAGTAACCCCAGACTAGAGTTCACGGTGACAGTAACACCAGACTAGGGTTCACGGTGACAGAAACACCAGACTAGAGTTCACGGTGACAGTAACTCCAGACTAGAGATCACGGTGACAGTAACACCAGACAAGAGTTCACGGTAACAGTAACACCAGACTAGGGTTCACGGTCACAGTAACACCAGACTAGAGTTCACGGTGACAGTAACACCAGACTAGAGTTCACGGTAACCGTCACCCCAGACTAGGGTTCACGGCGACAGTAACACCAGACTAGAGTTCACGGTGACAGTAACATCAGACTAGGGTTCACGGTCACAGTAACACCAGACTAGAGTTCACGGTGACAGTAACTCCAGACTAGAGTTTACGGTGACAGTAACTCCAGACTAGAGTTCACGGTGACAGTAACTCCAGACTAGAGTTTACGGTCACAGTAACTCCAGACTAAAGTTCACGGTGACAGTAACACCAGACTAGAGTTCACGGTGACAGTAACCCCAGTCTAGAGTTCATGGTGACAGTAACCCCAGACTAGAGTTCACGGTGACAGTAACACCAGACTAGGGTTCACGGTGACAGAAACACCAGACTAGAGTTCACGGTGACAGTAACTCCAGACTAGAGACCACGGTGACAGTAACACCAGACAAGAGTTCACGGTAACAGTAACACCAGACTAGGGTTCACGGTCACAGTAACACCAGACTAGAGTTCACGGTGACAGTAACACCAGACTAGAGTTCACGGTAACCGTCACCCCAGACTAGAGTTCACGGCGACAGTAACACCAGACTAGAGTTCACGGTGACAGTAACATCAGACTACAGTTCACAGTCACAGTAACTCCAGACTAGAGTTCACGGTGACAGTAACTCCAGACTAGAGTTCACGGCGACAGTAACACCAGACTAGAGTTCACGGTGACAGTAACATCAGACTAGAGTTCACAGTCACAGTAACTCCAGACTAGAGTTCACGGTGACAGTAACACTAGACTAGAGTTCACAGTCACAGTAACCCCAGACTAGAGTTCACGGTGACAGTAACACCAGACTAGGGTTCACGGTGACAGAAACACCAGACTAGAGTTCACGGTGACAGTAACTCCAGACTAGAGATCACGGTGACAGTAACACCAGACAAGAGTTCACGGTAACAGTAACACCAGACTAGGGTTCACGGTCACAGTAACCCCAGACTAGGGTTCACGGTAACCGTCACCCCAGACGAGAGTTCACGGCGACAGTAACACCAGACTAGAGTTCACGGTGACAGTAACATCAGACTAGGGTTCACGGTCACAGTAACCCCAGACTAGAGTTCACGGTGACAGTAACTCCAGACTAGAGTTCACGGTGACAGTAACACCAGACTAGAGTTCACAGTCACAGTAACTCCAGACTAGAGTTCACGGTGACAGTAACCCCAGACTAGAGGTCACGGTGACAGTAACTCCAGACTAGAGTTCACGGTCACAGTAACTCCAGACTAGAGTTCACGGTGGCAGTAACTCCAGACTAGAGTTCACGGTCACAGTAACTCCAGACTAGAGTTCACGGTGACAGTAACCCCAGACTAGAGTTCACGGTCACAGTAACTCCAGACTAGAGTTCACGGTGACAGTTACCCCAGACTAGAGTTCACGGTGACAGTCACACCAGACTAGAGTTCACGGTCACAGTAACACCAGACTAGAGTTCACGGTGACAGTAACCCCAGACTAGAGTTCACGGTGACAGTAACTCCAGACTAGAGTTCATGGTCACAGTAACACCAGACTAGAGTTCACGGTGACAGTAACACCAGACTAGAGTTCACGGCGACAGTAACTCCAGACTAGAGTTCACGGTGACAGTAACCCCAGTCTAGAGTTCACGGTGACAGTAACACTAGACTAGAGTTCACGGTGACAGTAACCCCAGACTAGAGTTCACGGTAACAGTAACTCCAGACTAGAGTTCACGGTGACAGTAACTCCAGACTAGAGTTCACGGTGGCAGTACCCCCAGACTAGAGTTCACGGTGACAGTAACCCCAGACTAAAGTTCACGGTGACAGTACCCCCAGACTAGAGTTCACGGTCACAGTAACTCCAGACTAGAGTTCACGGTGACAGTAACTCCAGACTAGAGTTTACGGTGACAGTACCCCCAGACGAGAGTTCACGGTGACAGTAACAGCAGACTAGTGTTCACGGTCACAGTAACTCCAGACTAGAGTTCACGGTGACAGTAACCCCAGATTAGAGTTCATGGTGACAGTAACACCAGACTAGAGTTCACGGTGACAGTAACCCCAGTCTAGAGTTCATGGTGACAGTAACCCCAGACTAGAGTTCACGGTGACAGTAACACCAGACTAGGGTTCACGGTGACAGAAACACCAGACTAGAGTTCACGGTGACAGTAACTCCAGACTAGAGATCACGGTGACAGTAACACCAGACAAGAGTTCACGGTAACAGTAACACCAGACTAGGGTTCACGGTCACAGTAACACCAGACTAGAGTTCACGGTGACAGTAACACCAGACTAGAGTTCACGGTGACAGTAACATCAGACTAGGGTTCACGGTCACAGTAACCCCAGACTAGAGTTCACGGTGACAGTAACTCCAGACTAGAGTTCACGGTGACAGTAACACCAGACTAGAGTTCACAGTCACAGTAACTCCAGACTAGAGTTCACGGTGACAGTAACCCCAGACTAGAGGTCACGGTGACAGTAACTCCAGACTAGAGTTCACGGTCACAGTAACTCCAGACTAGAGTTCACGGTGGCAGTAACTCCAGACTAGAGTTCACGGTCACAGTAACTCCAGACTAGAGTTCACGGTGACAGTAACCCCAGACTAGAGTTCACGGTCACAGTAACTCCAGACTAGAGTTCACGGTGACAGTTACCCCAGACTAGAGTTCACGGTGACAGTCACACCAGACTAGAGTTCACGGTCACAGTAACACCAGACTAGAGTTCACGGTGACAGTAACCCCAGACTAGAGTTCACGGTGACAGTAACTCCAGACTAGAGTTCATGGTCACAGTAACTCCAGACTAGAGTTCACGGTCACAGTAACTCCAGACTAGAGTTCACGGTGACAGTAACACCAGACTAGAGTTCACGGCGACAGTAACTCCAGACTAGAGTTCACGGTGACAGTAACCCCAGTCTAGAGTTCACGGTGACAGTAACACTAGACTAGAGTTCACGGTGACAGTAACCCCAGACTAGAGTTCACGGTAACAGTAACTCCAGACTAGAGTTCACGGTGACAGTAACTCCAGACTAGAGTTCACGGTGGCAGTACCCCCAGACTAGAGTTCACGGTGACAGTAACCCCAGACTAGAGTTCACGGTGACAGTACCCCCAGACTAGAGTTCACGGTCACAGTAACTCCAGACTAGAGTTCACGGTGACAGTAACTCCAGACTAGAGTTTACGGTGACAGTACCCCCAGACGAGAGTTCACGGTGACAGTAACAGCAGACTAGTGTTCACGGTCACAGTAACTCCACACTAGAGTTCACGGTGACAGTAACCCCAGATTAGAGTTCATGGTGACAGTAACACCAGACTAGAGTTCACGGTGACAGTAACCCCAGTCTAGAGTTCATGGTGACAGTAACCCCAGACTAGAGTTCACGGTGACAGTAACACCAGACTAGGGTTCACGGTGACAGAAACACCAGACTAGAGTTCACGGTGACAGTAACTCCAGACTAGAGATCACGGTGACAGTAACACCAGACAAGAGTTCACGGTAACAGTAACACCAGACTAGGGTTCACGGTCACAGTAACACCAGACTAGAGTTCACGGTGACAGTAACACCAGACTAGAGTTCACGGTAACCGTCACCCCAGACTAGAGTTCACGGCGACAGTAACACCAGACTAGAGTTCACGGTGACAGTAACATCAGACTAGGGTTCACGGTCACAGTAACTCCAGACTAGAGTTCACGGTGACAGTAACACCAGACTAGAGTTCACAGTCACAGTAACTCCAGACTAGAGTTCACGGTGACAGTAACTCCAGACTAGAGTTCACGGTGACAGTAACCCCAGACTAGAGTTCACGGTGACAGTAACACCAGACTAGGGTTCACGGTGACAGAAACACCAGACTAGAGTTCACGGTGACAGTAACTCCAGACTAGAGATCACGGTGACAGTAACACCAGACAAGAGTTCACGGTAACAGTAACACCAGACAAGGGTTCACGGTCACAGTAACACCAGACTAGAGTTCACGGTGACAGTAACTCCAGACTCGAGTTCACGGTAACCGTCACCCCAGACTAGAGTTCACGGCGACAGTAACACCAGACTAGCGTTCACGGTGACAGTAACATCAGACTAGGGTTCACGGTCACAGTAACTCCAGACTAGAGTTCACGGTGACAGTAACCCCAGACTAGAGTTCACGGTGACAGTAACACCAGACTAGAGTTCACGGTGACAGTAACACCAGACTAGAGTTCACAGTCACAGTAACTCCAGACTAGAGTTCACGGTGACAGTAACCCCAGACTAGAGTTCACGGTGACAGTAACTCCAGACTAGAGTTCACGGTCACAGTAACTCCAGACTAGAGTTCACGGTGGCAGTAACTCCAGACTAGAGTTCACGGTGACAGTAACTCCAGACTAGAGTTCACGGTGACAGTAACCCCAGACTAGAGTTCACGGTCACAGTAACACCAGACTAGAGTTCACGGTGACAGTAACCCCAGACTAGAGTTCACGGTGACAGTAACTCCAGACTAGAGTTCATGGTCACAGTAACTCCAGACTAGAGTTCACGGTGACAGTAACTCCAGACTAGAGTTCACGGTCTCAGTAACTCCAGACTAGAGTTCACGGTGACAGTAACACCAGACTAGAGTTCACGGTGACAGTAACCCCAGTCTAGAGTTCACGGTGACAGTAACACTAGACTAGAGTTCACGGTGACAGTAACACTAGACTCGAGTTCACGGTGACAGTAACCCCAGACTAGAGTTCACGGTGACAGTAACTCCAGACTAGAGTTCACGGTCACAGTAACTCCAGACTCGAGTTCACGGTGACAGTAACACCAGACTAGAGTTCACGGCGACAGTAACTCCAGACTAGAGTTCACGGTGACAGTAACCCCAGTCTAGAGTTCACGGTGACAGTAACACTAGACTAGAGTTCACGGTGACAGTAACCCCAGACTAGAGTTCACGGTAACAGTAACTCCAGACTAGAGTTCACGGTGACAGTAACTCCAGACTAGAGTTCACGGTGGCAGTACCCCCAGACTAGAGTTCACGGCGACAGTAACCCCAGACTAGAGTTCACGGTGACAGTACCCCCAGACTAGAGTTCACGGTCACAGTAACTCCAGACTAGAGTTCACGGTGACAGTACCCCCAGACTAGAGTTCACGGTCACAGTAACTCCAGACTAAAGTTCAAGGTGACAGTAACACCAGACTAGAGTTCACGGTGACAGTAACCCCAGTCTAGAGTTCATGGTGACAGTAACCCCAGACTAGAGTTCACGGTGACAGTAACACCAGACTAGGGTTCACGGTGACAGAAACACCAGACTAGAGTTCACGGTGACAGTAACTCCAGACTAGAGATCACGGTGACAGTAACACCAGACAAGAGTTCACGGTAACAGTAACACCAGACTAGGGTTCACGGTCACAGTAACACCAGACTAGAGTTCACGGTGACAGTAACCCCAGACTAGGGTTCACGGTAACCGTCACCCCAGACTAGAGTTCACGGCGACAGTAACACCAGACTAGAGTTCACGGTGACAGTAACATCAGACTAGGGTTCACGGTCACAGTAACCCCAGACTAGAGTTCACGGTGACAGTAACTCCAGACTAGAGTTCACGGTGACAGTAACACCAGACTAGAGTTCACAGTCACAGTAACTCCAGACTAGAGTTCACGGTGACAGTAACCCCAGACTAGAGGTCACGGTGACAGTAACTCCAGACTAGAGTTCACGGTCACAGTAACTCCAGACTAGAGTTCACGGTGGCAGTAACTCCAGACTAGAGTTCACGGTCACAGTAACTCCAGACTAGAGTTCACGGTGACAGTAAGCCCAGACTAGAGTTCACGGTCACAGTAACTCCAGACTAGAGTTCACGGTGACAGTTACCCCAGACTAGAGTTCACGGTGACAGTCACACCAGACTAGAGTTCACGGTCACAGGAACACCAGACTAGAGTTCACGGTGACAGTAACCCCAGACTAGAGTTCACGGTGACAGTAACTCCAGACTAGAGTTCATGGTCACAGTAACTCCAGACTAGAGTTCACGGTCACAGTAACTCCAGACTAGAGTTCACGGTGACAGTAACACCAGACTAGAGTTCACGGCGACAGTAACTCCAGACTAGAGTTCACGGTCACAGTAACCCCAGTCTAGAGTTCACGGTGACAGTAACACTAGACTAGAGTTCACGGTGACAGTAACCCCAGACTAGAGTTCACGGTAACAGTAACTCCAGACTAGAGTTCACGGTGACAGTAACTCCAGACTAGAGTTCACGGTGGCAGTACCCCCAGACTAGAGTTCACGGTGACAGTAACCCCAGACTAGAGTTCACGGTGACAGTACCCCCAGACGAGAGTTCACGGTCACAGTAACTCCAGACTAGAGTTCACGGTGACAGTAACTCCAGACTAGAGTTTACGGTGACAGTACCCCCAGACGAGAGTTCACGGTGACAGTAACAGCAGACTAGTGTTCACGGTCACAGTAACTCCAGACTAGAGTTCACGGTGACAGTAACCCCAGATTAGAGTTCATGGTGACAGTAACACCAGACTAGAGTTCACGGTGACAGTAACCCCAGTCTAGAGTTCATGGTGACAGTAACCCCAGACTAGAGTTCACGGTGACAGTAACGCCAGACTAGGGTTCACGGTGACAGAAACACCAGACTAGAGTTCACGGTGACAGTAACTCCAGACTAGAGATCACGGTGACAGTAACACCAGACAAGAGTTCACGGTAACAGTAACACCAGACTAGGGTTCACGGTCACAGTAACACCAGACTAGAGTTCACAGTGACAGTAACACCAGACTAGAGTTCACGGTAACCGTCACCCCAGACTAGAGTTCACGGCGACAGTAACACCAGACTAGAGTTCACGGTGACAGTAACATCAGACTAGGGTTCACGGTCGCAGTAACTCCAGACTAGAGTTCACGGTGACAGTAACACCAGACTAGAGTTCACAGTCACAGTAACTCCAGACTAGAGTTCACGGTGACAGTAACCCCAGACTGGAGTTCACGGTGACAGAAACACCAGACTAGAGTTCACGGTGACAGTAACTCCAGACTAGAGATCACGGTGACAGTAACACCAGACAAGAGTTCACGGTAACAGTAACACCAGACTAGGGTTCACGGTCACAGTAACACCAGACTAGAGTTCACGGTGACAGTAACTCCAGACTAGAGTTCACGGTAACCGTCACCCCAGACTAGAGTTCACGGCGACAGTAACACCAGACTAGCGTTCACGGTGACAGTAACATCAGACTAGGGTTCACGGTCACAGTAACTCCAGACTAGAGTTCACGGTGACAGTAACCCCAGACTAGAGTTCACGGTGACAGTAACACCAGACTAGAGTTCACGGTGACTGTAACACCAGACTAGAGTTCACAGTCACAGTAACTCCAGACTAGAGTTCACGGTGACAGTAACCCCAGACTAGAATTCACGGTGACAGTAACTCCAGACTAGAGTTCACGGTCACAGTAACTCCAGACTAGAGTTCACGGTGGCAGTAACTCCAGACTAGAGTTCACGGTGACAGTAACTCCAGACTAGAGGTCACGGTGACAGTAACCCCAGACTAGAGTTCACGGTCACAGTAACACCAGACTAGAGTTCACGGTGACAGTAACCCCAGACTAGAGTTCACGGTGACAGTAACTCCAGACTAGAGTTCATGGTCACAGTAACTCCAGACTAGAGTTCACAGTGACAGTAACACCAGACTAGAGTTCACGGTAACCGTCACCCCAGACTAGAGTTCACGGCGACAGTAACTCCAGACTAGAGTTCACGGTCACAGTAACCCCAGTCTAGAGTTCACGGTGACAGTAACACTAGACTAGAGTTCACGGTGACAGTAACCCCAGACTAGAGTTCACGGTAACAGTAACTCCAGACTAGAGTTCACGGTGACAGTAACTCCAGACTAGAGTTCACGGTGGCAGTACCCCCAGACTAGAGTTCACGGTGACAGTAACCCCAGACTAGAGTTAACGGTGACAGTACCCCCAGACTAGAGTTCACGGTCACAGTAACTCCAGACTAGAGTTCACGGTCACAGTAACTCCAGACTAGAGTTCACGGTGACAGTAAGCCCAGACTAGAGTTCACGGTCACAGTAACTCCAGACTAGAGTTCACGGTGACAGTTACCCCAGACTAGAGTTCACGGTGACAGTCACACCAGACTAGAGTTCACGGTCACAGGAACACCAGACTAGAGTTCACGGTGACAGTAACCCCAGACTAGAGTTCACGGTGACAGTAACTCCAGACTAGAGTTCATGGTCACAGTAACTCCAGACTAGAGTTCACGGTCACAGTAACTCCAGACTAGAGTTCACGGTGACAGTAACACCAGACTAGAGTTCACGGCGACAGTAACTCCAGACTAGAGTTCACGGTCACAGTAACCCCAGTCTAGAGTTCACGGTGACAGTAACACTAGACTAGAGTTCACGGTGACAGTAACCCCAGACTAGAGTTCACGGTAACAGTAACTCCAGACTAGAGTTCACGGTGACAGTAACTCCAGACTAGAGTTCACGGTGGCAGTACCCCCAGACTAGAGTTCACGGTGACAGTAACCCCAGACTAGAGTTCACGGTGACAGTACCCCCAGACTAGAGTTCACGGTCACAGTAACTCCAGACTAGAGTTCACGGTGACAGTAACTCCAGACTAGAGTTTACGGTGACAGTACCCCCAGACGAGAGTTCACGGTGACAGTAACAGCAGACTAGTGTTCACGGTCACAGTAACTCCAGACTAGAGTTCACGGTGACAGTAACCCCAGATTAGAGTTCATGGTGACAGTAACACCAGACTAGAGTTCACGGTGACAGTAACCCCAGTCTAGAGTTCATGGTGACAGTAACCCCAGACTAGAGTTCACGGTGACAGTAACACCAGACTAGAGTTCACGGTGACAGTAACTCCAGACTAGAGATCACGGTGACAGTAACACCAGACAAGAGTTCACGGTAACAGTAACACCAGACTAGGGTTCACGGTCACAGTAACACCAGACTAGAGTTCACGGTGACAGTAACTCCAGACTAGAGTTCACGGTAACCGTCACCCCAGACTAGAGTTCACGGCGACAGTAACACCAGACTAGCGTTCACGGTGACAGTAACATCAGACTAGGGTTCACGGTCACAGTAACTCCAGACTAGAGTTCACGGTGACAGTAACCCCAGACTAGAGTTCACGGTGACAGTAACACCAGACTAGAGTTCACGGTGACTGTAACAACAGACTAGAGTTCACAGTCACAGTAACTCCAGACTAGAGTTCACGGTGACAGTAACCCCAGACTAGAATTCACGGTGACAGTAACTCCAGACTAGAGTTCACGGTCACAGTAACTCCAGACTAGAGTTCACGGTGGCAGTAACTCCAGACTAGAGTTCACGGTGACAGTAACTCCAGACTAGAGTTCACGGTGACAGTAACACCAGACTAGAGTTCACGGTGACAGTAACTCCAGACTAGAGTTCATGGTCACAGTAACACCAGACTAGAGTTCACGGTGACAGTAACCCCAGACTAGAGTTCACGGTGACAGTAACTCCAGACTAGAGTTCACGGTGACAGTAACCCCAGACTAGAGTTCACGGTGACAGTAACTCCAGACTAGAGTTCACGGTGACAGTAACTCCAGACTAGAGTTCATGGTCACAGTAACTCCAGACTAGAGTTCACAGTGACAGTAACACCAGACTAGAGTTCACGGTAACCGTCACCCCAGACTAGAGTTCACGGCGACAGTAACTCCAGACTAGAGTTCACGGTCACAGTAACCCCAGTCTAGAGTTCACGGTGACAGTAACACTAGACTAGAGTTCACGGTGACAGTAACCCCAGACTAGAGTTCACGGTAACAGTAACACCAGACTAGAGTTCACGGTGACAGTAACTCCAGACTAGAGTTCACGGTGGCAGTACCCCCAGACTAGAGTTCACGGTGACAGTAACCCCAGACTAGAGTTCACGGTGACAGTACCCCCAGACTAGAGTTCACGGTCACAGTAACTCCAGACTAGAGTTCACGGTCACAGTAACTCCAGACTAGAGTTCACGGTGACAGTAAGCCCAGACTAGAGTTCACGGTCACAGTAACTCCAGACTAGAGTTCACGGTGACAGTTACCCCAGACTAGAGTTCACGGTGACAGTCACACCAGACTAGAGTTCACGGTCACAGGAACACCAGACTAGAGTTCACGGTGACAGTAACCCCAGACTAGAGTTCACGGTGACAGTAACTCCAGACTAGAGTTCATGGTCACAGTAACTCCAGACTAGAGTTCACGGTCACAGTAACTCCAGACTAGAGTTCACGGTGACAGTAACACCAGACTAGAGTTCACGGCGACAGTAACTCCAGACTAGAGTTCACGGTCACAGTAACCCCAGTCTAGAGTTCACGGTGACAGTAACACTAGACTAGAGTTCACGGTGACAGTAACCCCAGACTAGAGTTCACGGTAACAGTAACTCCAGACTAGAGTTCACGGTGACAGTAACTCCAGACTAGAGTTCACGGTGGCAGTACCCCCAGACTAGAGTTCACGGTGACAGTAACCCCAGACTAGAGTTCACGGTGACAGTACCCCCAGACTAGAGTTCACGGTCACAGTAACTCCAGACTAGCGTTCACGGTGACAGTAACTCCAGACTAGAGTTTACGGTGACAGTACCCCCAGACGAGAGTTCACGGTGACAGTAACAGCAGACTAGTGTTCACGGTCACAGAAACACCAGACTAGAGTTCACGGTGACAGTAACTCCAGACTAGAGATCACGGTGACAGTAACACCAGACAAGAGTTCACGGTAACAGTAACACCAGACTAGGGTTCACGGTCACAGTAACACCAGACTAGAGTTCACAGTGACAGTAACACCAGACTAGAGTTCACGGTAACCGTCACCCCAGACTAGAGTTCACGGCGACAGTAACACCAGACTAGAGTTCACGGTGACAGTAACATCAGACTAGGGTTCACGGTCGCAGTAACTCCAGACTAGAGTTCACGGTGACAGTAACACCAGACTAGAGTTCACAGTCACAGTAACTCCAGACTAGAGTTCACGGTGACAGTAACCCCAGACTAGAGTTCACGGTGACAGAAACACCAGACTAGAGTTCACGGTGACAGTAACACCAGACTAGAGTTCACGGTGACTGTAACAACAGACTAGAGTTCACAGTCACAGTAACTCCAGACTAGAGTTCACGGTGACAGTAACCCCAGACTAGAATTCACGGTGACAGTAACTCCAGACTAGAGTTCACGGTCACAGTAACTCCAGACTAGAGTTCACGGTGGCAGTAACTCCAGACTAGAGTTCACGGTGACAGTAACTCCAGACTAGAGTTCACGGTGACAGTAACCCCAGACTAGAGTTCACGGTCACAGTAACACCAGACTAGAGTTCACGGTGACAGTAACCCCAGACTAGAGTTCACGGTGACAGTAACTCCAGACTAGAGTTCATGGTCACAGTAACTCCAGACTAGAGTTCACAGTGACAGTAACACCTGACTAGAGTTCACGGTAACCGTCACCCCAGACTAGAGTTCACGGCGACAGTAACTCCAGACTAGAGTTCACGGTCACAGTAACCCCAGTCTAGAGTTCACGGTGACAGTAACACTAGACTAGAGTTCACGGTGACAGTAACCCCAGACTAGAGTTCACGGTAACAGTAACTCCAGACTAGAGTTCACGGTGACAGTAACTCCAGACTAGAGTTCACGGTGGCAGTACCCCCAGACAAGAGTTCACGGTGACAGTAACCCCAGACTAGAGTTCACGGTGACAGTACCCCCAGACTAGAGTTCACGGTCACAGTAACTCCAGACTAGAGTTCACGGTCACAGTAACTCCAGACTAGAGTTCACGGTGACAGTAAGCCCAGACTAGAGTTCACGGTCACAGTAACTCCAGACTAGAGTTCACGGTGACAGTTACCCCAGACTAGAGTTCACGGTGACAGTCACACCAGACTAGAGTTCACGGTCACAGGAACACCAGACTAGAGTTCACGGTGACAGTAACCCCAGACTAGAGTTCACGGTGACAGTA
Source organism: Chiloscyllium plagiosum (assembly GCF_037043375.1). Classification (NCBI taxonomy): domain Eukaryota; kingdom Metazoa; phylum Chordata; class Chondrichthyes; order Orectolobiformes; family Hemiscylliidae; genus Chiloscyllium; species Chiloscyllium plagiosum. The sequence goes on along the minus strand of NW_028270184.1, from coordinate 11,875,033 downwards.
ACTCCAGACTAGAGTTCACGATGACAGTAACACCAGACTAGAGTTCACGGCGACAGTAACTCCAGACTAGAGTTCACGGTCACAGTAACCCCAGTCTAGAGTTCACGGTGACAGTAACACTAGACTAGAGTTCACGGTGACAGTAACCCCAGACTAGAGTTCACGGTAACAGTAACTCCAGACTAGAGTTCACGGTGACAGTAACTCCAGACTAGAGTTCACGGTGGCAGTACCCCCAGACTAGAGTTCACGGTGACAGTAACCCCAGACTAGAGTTCACGGTGACAGTACCCCCAGACTAGAGTTCACGGTCACAGTAACTCCAGACTAGAGTTCACGGTGACAGTAACTCCAGACTAGAGTTTACGGTGACAGTACCCCCAGACGAGAGTTCACGGTGACAGTAACAGCAGACTAGTGTTCACGGTCACAGAAACACCAGACTAGAGTTCACGGTGACAGTAACTCCAGACTAGAGATCACGGTGACAGTAACACCAGACAAGAGTTCACGGTAACAGTAACACCAGACTAGGGTTCACGGTCACAGTAACACCAGACTAGAGTTCACGGTGACAGTAACACCAGACTAGAGTTCACGGTAACCGTCACCCCAGACTAGAGTTCACGGCGACAGTAACACCAGACTAGAGTTCACGGTGACAGTAACATCAGACTAGGGTTCACGGTCGCAGTAACTCCAGACTAGAGTTCACGGTGACAGTAACACCAGACTAGAGTTCACAGTCACAGTAACTCCAGACTAGAGTTCACGGTGACAGTAACCCCAGACTAGAGTTCACGGTGACAGAAACACCAGACTAGAGTTCACGGTGACAGTAACTCCAGACTAGAGATCACGGTGACAGTAACACCAGACAAGAGTTCACGGTAACAGTAACACCAGACTAGGGTTCACGGTCACAGTAACACCAGACTAGAGTTCACGGTGACAGTAACTCCAGACTAGAGTTCACGGTAACCGTCACCCCAGACTAGAGTTCACGGCGACAGTAACACCAGACTAGCGTTCACGGTGACAGTAACATCAGACTAGGGTTCACGGTCATAGTAACTCCAGACTAGAGTTCACGGTGACAGTAACCCCAGAATGGAGTTCACGGTGACAGTAACACCAGACTAGAGTTCACGGTGACAGTAACTCCAGACTAGAGTTCATGGTCACAGTAACTCCAGACTAGAGTTCACGGTGACAGTAACTCCAGACTAGAGTTCACGGTCACAGTAACTCCAGACTAGAGTTCACGGTGACAGTAACACCAGACTAGAGTTCACAGTCACAGTAACTCCAGACTAGAGTTCACGGTGACAGTAACCCCAGACTAGAATTCACGGTGACAGTAACTCCAGACTAGAGTTCACGGTGACAGTAACTCCAGACTAGAGTTCACGGTGGCAGTAACTCCAGACTAGAGTTCACGGTGACAGTAACTCCAGACTAGAGTTCACGGTGACAGTAACCCCAGACTAGAGTTCACGGTCACAGTAACACCAGACTAGAGTTCACGGTGACAGTAACTCCAGACTAGAGTTCATGGTCACAGTAACTCCAGACTAGAGTTCACGGTGACAGTAACTCCAGACTAGAGTTCACGGTCACAGTAACTCCAGACTAGAGTTCACGGTGACAGTAACACCAGACTAGAGTTCACGGTGACAGTAACCCCAGTCTAGAGTTCACGGTGACAGTAACACTAGACTAGAGTTCACGGTGACAGTAACACTAGACTCGAGTTCACGGTGACAGTAACCCCAGACTAGAGTTCACGGTGACAGTAACTCCAGACTAGAGTTCACGGTCACAGTAACTCCAGACTCGAGTTCACGGTGACAGTAACACCAGACTAGAGTTCACGGCGACAGTAACTCCAGACTAGAGTTCACGGTGACAGTAACCCCAGTCTAGAGTTCACGGTGACAGTAACACTAGACTAGAGTTCACGGTGACAGTAACCCCAGACTAGAGTTCACGGTAACAGTAACTCCAGACTAGAGTTCACGGTGACAGTAACTCCAGACTAGAGTTCACGGTGGCAGTACCCCCAGACTAGAGTTCACGGTGACAGTAACCCCAGACTAGAGTTCACGGTGACAGTACCCCCAGACTAGAGTTCACGGTCACAGTAACTCCAGACTAGAGTTCACGGTGACAGTAACTCCAGACTAGAGTTTACGGTCACAGTAACTCCAGACTAAAGTTCACGGTGACAGTAACACCAGACTAGAGTTCACGGTGACAGTAACCCCAGTCTAGAGTTCATGGTGACAGTAACCCCAGACTAGAGTTCACGGTGACAGTAACACCAGACTAGGGTTCACGGTGACAGAAACACCAGACTAGAGTTCACGGTGACAGTAACTCCAGACTAGAGATCACGGTGACAGTAACACCAGACAAGAGTTCACGGTAACAGTAACACCAGACTAGGGTTCACGGTCACAGTAACACCAGACTAGAGTTCACGGTGACAGTAACACCAGACTAGAGTTCACGGTAACCGTCACCCCAGACTAGAGTTCACGGCGACAGTAACACCAGACTAGAGTTCACGGTGACAGTAACATCAGACTAGAGTTCACAGTCACAGTAACTCCAGACTAGAGTTCACGGTGACAGTAACTCCAGACTAGAGTTCACGGCGACAGTAACACCAGACTAGAGTTCACGGTGACAGTAACACCAGACTAGAGTTCACGGTGACAGTAACCCCAGTCTAGAGTTCACGGTGACAGTAACACTAGACTAGAGTTCACGGTGACAGTAACACTAGACTCGAGTTCACGGTGACAGTAACCCCAGACTAGAGTTCACGGTGACAGTAACTCCAGACTAGAGTTCACGGTCACAGTAACTCCAGACTAGAGTTCACGGTGACAGTAACACCAGACTAGAGTTCACGGCGACAGTAACTCCAGACTAGAGTTCACGGTGACAGTAACCCCAGTCTAGAGTTCACGGTGACAGTAACACTAGACTAGAGTTCACGGTGACAGTAACCCCAGACTAGAGTTCACGGTAACAGTAACTCCAGACTAGAGTTCACGGTGACAGTAACTCCAGACTAGAGTTCACGGTGGCAGTACCCCCAGACTAGAGTTCACGGTGACAGTAACCCCAGACTAGAGTTCACGGTGACAGTACCCCCAGACTAGAGTTCACGGTCACAGTAACTCCAGACTAGAGTTCACGGTGACAGTAACTCCAGACTAGAGTTTACGGTCACAGTAACTCCAGACTAAAGTTCAAGGTGACAGTAACACCAGACTAGAGTTCACGGTGACAGTAACCCCAGTCTAGAGTTCATGGTGACAGTAACCCCAGACTAGAGTTCACGGTGACAGTAACACCAGACTAGGGTTCACGGTGACAGAAACACCAGACTAGAGTTCACGGTGACAGTAACTCCAGACTAGAGATCACGGTGACAGTAACACCAGACAAGAGTTCACGGTAACAGTAACACCAGACTAGGGTTCACGGTCACAGTAACACCAGACTAGAGTTCACGGTGACAGTAACCCCAGACTAGGGTTCACGGTAACCGTCACCCCAGACTAGAGTTCACGGCGACAGTAACACCAGACTAGAGTTCACGGTGACAGTAACATCAGACTAGGGTTCACGGTCACAGTAACCCCAGACTAGAGTTCACGGTGACAGTAACTCCAGACTAGAGTTCACGGTGACAGTAACACCAGACTAGAGTTCACAGTCACAGTAACTCCAGACTAGAGTTCACGGTGACAGTAACCCCAGACTAGAGGTCACGGTGACAGTAACTCCAGACTAGAGTTCACGGTCACAGTAACTCCAGACTAGAGTTCACGGTGGCAGTAACTCCAGACTAGAGTTCACGGTCACAGTAACTCCAGACTAGAGTTCACGGTGACAGTAAGCCCAGACTAGAGTTCACGGTCACAGTAACTCCAGACTAGAGTTCACGGTGACAGTTACCCCAGACTAGAGTTCACGGTGACAGTCACACCAGACTAGAGTTCACGGTCACAGGAACACCAGACTAGAGTTCACGGTGACAGTAACCCCAGACTAGAGTTCACGGTGACAGTAACTCCAGACTAGAGTTCATGGTGACAGTAACACCAGACTAGAGTTCACAGTCACAGTAACTCCAGACTAGAGTTCACGGTGACAGTAACCCCAGACTAGAGTTCACGGTGACAGAAACACCAGACTAGAGTTCACGGTGACAGTAACTCCAGACTAGAGATCACGGTGACAGTAACACCAGACAAGAGTTCACGGTAACAGTAACACCAGACTAGGGTTCACGGTCACAGTAACACCAGACTAGAGTTCACGGTGACAGTAACTCCAGACTAGAGTTCACGGTAACCGTCACCCCAGACTAGAGTTCACGGCGACAGTAACACCAGACTAGCGTTCACGGTGACAGTAACATCAGACTAGGGTTCACGGTCACAGTAACTCCAGACTAGAGTTCACAGTGACAGTAACCCCAGACTAGAGTTCACGGTGACAGTAACACCAGACTAGAGTTCACGGTGACAGTAACACCAGACTAGAGTTCACAGTCACAGTAACTCCAGACTAGAGTTCACGGTGACAGTAACCCCAGACTAGAATTCACGGTGACAGTAACTCCAGACTAGAGTTCACGGTCACAGTAACTCCAGACTAGAGTTCACGGTGGCAGTAACTCCAGACTAGAGTTCACGGTGACAGTAACTCCAGACTAGAGTTCACGGTGACAGTAACCCCAGACTAGAGTTCACGGTCACAGTAACACCAGACTAGAGTTCACGGTGACAGTAACCCCAGACTAGAGTTCATGGTGACAGTAACTCCAGACTAGAGTTCATGGTCACAGTAACTCCAGACTAGAGTTCACGGTGACAGTAACTCCAGACTAGAGTTCACGGTCACAGTAACTCCAGACTAGAGTTCACGGTGACAGTAACACCAGACTAGAGTTCACGGTGACAGTAACCCCAGTCTAGAGTTCACGGTGACAGTAACACTAGACTAGAGTTCACGGTGACAGTAACACTAGACTCGAGTTCACGGTGACAGTAACTCCAGACTAGAGTTCACGGTCACAGTAACTCCAGACTCGAGTTCACGGTGACAGTAACACCAGACTAGAGTTCACGGCGACAGTAACTCCAGACTAGAGTTCATGGTGACAGTAACCCCAGTCTAGAGTTCACGGTGACAGTAACACTAGACTAGAGTTCACGGTGACAGTAACCCCAGACTAGAGTTCACGGTAACAGTAACTCCAGACTAGAGTTCACGGTGACAGTAACTCCAGACTAGAGTTCACGGTGGCAGTACCCCCAGACTAGAGTTCACGGTGACAGTAACCCCAGACTAGAGTTCACGGTGACAGGACCCCCAGACTAGAGTTCACGGTCACAGTAACTCCAGACTAGAGTTCACGGTGACAGTAACTCCAGACTAGAGTTTACGGTCACAGTAACTCCAGACTAAAGTTCACGGTGACAGTAACACCAGACTAGAGTTCACGGTGACAGTAACCCCAGTCTAGAGTTCATGGTGACAGTAACCCCAGACTAGAGTTCACGGTGACAGTAACACCAGACTAGGGTTCACGGTGACAGAAACACCAGACTAGAGTTCACGGTGACAGTAACTCCAGACTAGAGATCACGGTGACAGTAACACCAGACAAGAGTTCACGGTAACAGTAACACCAGACTAGGGTTCACGGTCACAGTAACACCAGACTAGAGTTCACGGTGACAGTAACACCAGACTAGAGTTCACGGTAACCGTCACCCCAGACTAGAGTTCACGGCGACAGTAACACCAGACTAGAGTTCACGGTGACAGTAACATCAGACTAGAGTTCACAGTCACAGTAACTCCAGACTAGAGTTCACGGTGACAGTAACTCCAGACTAGAGTTCACGGCGACAGTAACACCAGACTAGAGTTCACGGTGACAGTAACACCAGACTAGAGTTCACGGTAACCGTCACCCCAGACTAGAGTTCACGGTGACAGTAACTCCAGACTAGAGTTCACGGTGACAGTAACACCAGACTAGAGTTCACGGTAACCGTCACCCCAGACTAGAGTTCACGGCGACAGTAACACCAGACTAGAGTTCACGGTGACAGTAACATCAGACTAGAGTTCACAGTCACAGTAACTCCAGACTAGAGTTCACGGTGACAGTAACTCCAGACTAGAGTTCACGGTGACAGTAACACTAGACTAGAGTTCACAGTCACAGTAACCCCAGACTAGAGTTCACGGTGACAGTAACACCAGACTAGGGTTCACGGTGACAGAAACACCAGACTAGACTTCACGGTGACAGTAACTCCAGACTAGAGATCACGGTGACAGTAACACCAGACAAGTGTTCACGGTAACAGTAACACCAGACTAGGGTTCACGGTCACAGTAACCCCAGACTAGGGTTCACGGTAACCGTCACCCCAGACTAGAGTTCACGGCGACAGTAACACCAGACTAGAGTTCACGGTGACAGTAACATCAGACTAGGGTTCACGGTCACAGTAACCCCAGACTAGAGTTCACGGTGACAGTAACTCCAGACTAGAGTTCACGGTGACAGTAACACCAGACTAGAGTTCACAGTCACAGTAACTCCAGACTAGAGTTCACGGTGACAGTAACCCCAGACTAGAGTTCACGGTGACAGTAACCCCAGACTAGAGTTCACGGTGACAGTAACAGCAGACTAGGGTTCACGGTGACAGAAACACCAGACTAGAGTTCACGGTGACAGTAACTCCAGACTAGAGATCACGGTGACAGTAACACCAGACAAGAGTTCACGGTAACAGTAACACCAGACTAGGGTTCACGGTGACAGTAACACCAGACTAGAGTTCACGGTGACAGTAACACCAGACTAGAGTTCACGGTAACCGTCACCCCAGACTAGAGTTCACGGCGACAGTAACACCAGACTAGAGTTCACGGTGACAGTAACACCAGACTAGAGTTCACGGTAACCGTCACCCCAGACTAGAGTTCACGGCGACAGTAACACCAGACTAGAGTTCACGGTGACAGTAACATCAGACTAGGGTTCACGGCGACAGTAATTCCAGACTAGAGTTCACGGTGACAGTAACCCCAGTCTAGAGTTCACGGTGACAGTAACCCCAGTCGAGAGTTCACGGTGACAGTAACACGAGACTAGAGTTCACGGTGACAGTAACCCCAGACTAGAGTTCATGGTAACTGTCACCCCAGACTAGAGTTCACGGTGACAGTAACCCCAGACTAGAGTTCATGGTAACCGTCACCCCAGACTAGAGTTCACGGTGACAGTACCCCCAGACTAGAGATCACGGTGACAGTAACACCAGAATAGAGTTCACGGTAACTGTAACTCCAGACTAGAGTTCACGGTGACAGTACCCCCAGACTAGAGATCACGGTGACAGTAACACCAGAATAGAGTTCACGGTAACTGTAACACCAGAATAGAGTTCACGGTGACAGTAACACCAGACTAGAGTTCACGGTGACAGTAACACCAGACTAGAGTTCACGGTGACAGTAACATCGGACTAGGGTTCACGGTGACAGTAACTCCAGACTAGAGTTAACGGTCACAGTAACTCCAGACTAGAGTTCACGGCGACAGTAATTCCAGACTAGAGTTCACGGTGACAGTAACCCCAGTCTAGAGTTCACGGTGACAGTAACCCCAGTCGAGAGTTCACGGTGACAGTAACACTAGACTTGAGTTCACGGTGACAGTAACCCCAGACTAGAGTTCATGGTAACTGTCACCCCAGACTAGAGTTCACGGTGACAGTAACCCCAGACTAGAGTTCACGGTCACAGTAACTCCAGACTAGAGTTCATGGTCACAGTAACTCCAGACTAGTGTTCACGGTGACAGTAACACCAGACTAGAGTTCACGGTGACAGTAACACCAGACTAGAGTTCACGGTGACAGTAACCCCAGTCTAGAGTTCATGGTGACAGTAACCCCAGACTAGAGTTCACGGTGACAGTAACACCAGACAAGAGTTCACGGTAACAGTAACACCAGACTAGGGTTCACGGTCACAGTAACACCAGACTAGAGTTCACGGTGACAGTAACACCAGACTAGAGTTCACGGTAACCGTCACCCCAGACTAGAGTTCACGGCGACAGTAACACCAGACTAGAGTTCACGGTGACAGTAACATCAGACTAGGGTTCACGGTCACAGTAATTCCAGACTAGAGTTCACGGTGACAGTAACACCAGACTAGAGTTCACAGTCACAGTAACCCCAGACTAGAGTTCACGGTGACAGTAACCCCAGACTAGAGTTCACGGTGACAGTAACACCAGACTAGGGTTCACGGTGACAGAAACACCAGACTAGAGTTCACGGTGACAGTAACTCCAGACTAGAGATCACGGTGACAGTAACACCAGACAAGAGTTCACGGTAACAGTAACACCAGACTAGGGTTCACGGTCACAGTAACACCAGACTAGAGTTCACGGTGACAGTAACACCAGACTAGAGTTCACGGTAACCGTCACCCCAGACTAGAGTTCACGGCGACAGTAACACCAGACTAGAGTTCACGGTGACAGTAACACCAGACTAGAGTTCACGGTAACCGTCACCCCAGACTAGAGTTCACGGCGACAGTAACACCAGACTAGGGTTCACGGAGACAGTAACATCAGACTAGGGTTCACGGTCACAGTAGCTCCAGACTAGAGTTCACGGTGACAGTAACCCCAGACTAGAGTTCACGGTGACAGTAACACCAGACTAGAGTTCACAGTCACAGTAACTACAGACTAGAGTTCACGGTGACAGTAACCCCAGACTAGAGTTCACAGTGACAGTAACTCCAGACTAGAGTTCACGGTCACAGTAACTCCAGACTAGAGTTCACGGTGGCAGTAACTCCAGACTAGAGTTCACGGTCACAGTAACTCCAGACTAGAGTTCACGGTGACAGTAACCCCAGACTAGAGTTCACGGTCACAGTAACACCAGACTAGAGTTCACGGTGACAGTAACCCCAGACTAGAGTTCACGGTCACAGTAACTCCAGACTAGAGTTCACGGTGACAGTAACCCCAGACTAGAGTTCACGGTGACAGTAACTCCAGACTAGAGTTCACGGTCACAGTAACTCCAGACTAGAGTTCACGGTGACAGTAACACCAGACTAGAGCTCACGGCGACAGTAACTCCAGACTAGAGTTCACGGTGACAGTAACACCAGACTAGAGTTCACGGTGACAGTAACACCAGACTAGAGTTCACGGTAACCGTCACCCCAGACTAGAGTTCACGGCGACAGTAACACCAGACTAGGGTTCACGGAGACAGTAACATCAGACTAGGGTTCACGGTCACAGTAGCTCCAGACTAGAGTTCACGGTGACAGTAACCCCAGACTAGAGTTCACGGTGACAGTAACACCAGACTAGAGTTCACAGTCACAGTAACTACAGACTAGAGTTCACGGTGACAGTAACCCCAGACTAGAGTTCACAGTGACAGTAACTCCAGACTAGAGTTCACGGTCACAGTAACTCCAGACTAGAGTTCACGGTGGCAGTAACTCCAGACTAGAGTTCACGGTCACAGTAACTCCAGACTAGAGTTCACGGTGACAGTAACCCCAGACTAGAGTTCACGGTCACAGTAACACCAGACTAGAGTTCACGGTGACAGTAACCCCAGACTAGAGTTCACGGTCACAGTAACTCCAGACTAGAGTTCACGGTGACAGTAACCCCAGACTAGAGTTCACGGTGACAGTAACTCCAGACTAGAGTTCACGGTCACAGTAACTCCAAACTAGAGTTCACAGTGACAGTAACACCACACTAGAGCTCACGGCGACAGTAACTCCAGACTAGAGTTCACGGTGACAGTAACCCCAGTCTAGAGTTCACGGTGACAGTAACACTAGACTAGAGTTCACGGTGACAGTAACACTAGACTCGAGTTCACGGTGACAGTAACCCCAGACTAGAGTTCACGGTGACAGTAACTCCAGACTAGAGTTCACGGTCACAGTAACTCCAGACTAGAGTTCACGGTGACAGTAACACCAGACTAGAGTTCACGGCGACAGTAACTCCAGACTAGAGTTAGCGGTGACAGTACCCCCAGTCTAGAGTTCACGGTGACAGTAACACTAGACTAGAGTTCACGGTGACAGTAACCCCAGACTAGAGTTCACGGTAAAAGTAACTCCAGACTAGAGTTCACGGTGACAGTAACTCCAGACTAGAGTTCACGGTGGCAGTACCCTCAGACTAGAGTTCACGGTGACAGTAACCCCAGACTAGAGTTCACGGTGACAGTACCCCCAGACTAGAGTTCACGGTCACAGTAACTCCAGACTAAAGTTCACGGTGACAGTAACTCCAGACTAGAGTTTACGGTCACAGGAACTCCAGACTAAAGTTCACGGTGACAGTAACACCAGACTAGAGTTCACGGTGACAGTAACCCCAGTCTAGAGTTCATGGTGACAGTAACCCCAGACTAGAGTTCACGGTGACAGTAACACCAGACTAGGGTTCACGATGACAGAAACACCAGACTAGAGTTCACGGTGACAGTAACTCCAGACTAGAGATCACGGTGACAGTAACACCAGACAAGAGTTCACGGTAACAGTAACACCAGACTAGGGTTCACGGTGACAGTAACACCAGACTAGAGTTCACGGCGACAGTAACACCAGACTAGAGTTCACGGTGACAGTAACATCAGACTAGAGTTCACGGTGACAGTAACTCCAGACTAGAGTTCACGGTGACAGTAACTCCAGACTAGAGTTCACGGCGACAGTAACACCAGACTAGAGTTCACGGTGACAGTAACATCAGACTAGAGTTCACAGTCACAGTAACTCCAGGCTAGAGTTCACGGTGACAGTAACACTAGACTAGAGTTCACAGTCACAGTAACCCCAGACTAGAGTTCACGGTGACAGTAACACCAGACTAGGGTTCACGGTGACAGAAACACCAGACTAGAGTTCACGGTGACAGTAACTCCAGACTAGAGATCACGGTGACAGTAACACCAGACAAGAGTTCACGGTAACAGTAACACCAGACTAGGGTTCACGGTCACAGTAGCCCCAGACTAGGGTTCACGGTAACCGTCACCCCAGACTAGAGTTCACGGCGACAGTAACACCAGACTAGAGTTCACGGTGACAGTAACATCAGACTAGGGTTCACGGTCACAGTAACCCCAGACTAGAGTTCACGGTGACAATAACTCCAGACTAGAGTTCACGGTGACAGTAACACCAGACTAGAGTTCACAGTCACAGTAACTCCAGACTAGAGTTCACGGTGACAGTAACCCCAGACTAGAGGTCACGGTGACAGTAACTCCAGACTAGAGTTCACGGTCACAGTAACTCCAGACTAGAGTTCACGGTGGCAGTAACTCCAGACTAGAGTTCACGGTCACAGTAACTCCAGACTAGAGTTCACGGTGACAGTAACCCCAGACTAGAGTTCACGGTCACAGTAACTCCAGACTAGAGTTCACGGTGACAGTTACCCCAGACTAGAGTTCACGGTGACAGTCACACCAGACTAGAGTTTACGGTCACAGTAACACCAGACTAGAGTTCACGGTGACAGTAACCCCAGACTAGAGTTCACGGTGACAGTAACTCCAGACTAGAGTTCATGGTCACAGTAACTCCAGACTAGAGTTCACGGTCACAGTAACTCCAGACTAGAGTTCACGGTGACAGTAACACCAGACTAGAGTTCACGGCGACAGTAACTCCAGACTAGAGTTCACGGTGACAGTAACCCCAGTCTAGAGTTCACGGTGACAGTAACACTAGACTAGAGTTCACGGTGACAGTAACCCCAGACTAGAGTTCACGGTAACAGTAACTCCAGACTAGAGTTCACGGTGACAGTAACTCCAGACTAGAGTTCACGGTGGCAGTACCCCCAGACTAGAGTTCACGGTGACAGTAACCCCAGACTAGAGTTCACGGTGACAGTACCCCCAGACTAGAGTTCACGGTCACAGTAACTCCAGACTAGAGTTCACGGTGACAGTAACTCCAGACTAGAGGTTACGGTGACAGTACCCCCAGACGAGAGTTCACGGTGACAGTAACAGCAGACTAGTGTTCACGGTCACAGTAACTCCAGACTAGAGTTCACGGTGACAGTAACCCCAGATTAGAGTTCATGGTGACAGTAACACCAGACTAGAGTTCACGGTGACAGTAACCCCAGTCTAGAGTTCATGGTGACAGTAACCCCAGACTAGAGTTCACGGTGACAGTAACACCAGACTAGGGTTCACGGTGACAGAAACACCAGACTAGAGTTCACGGTGACAGTAACTCCAGACTAGAGATCACGGTGACAGTAACACCAGACAAGAGTTCACGGTAACAGTAACACCAGACTAGGGTTCACGGTCACAGTAACACCAGACTAGAGTTCACGGTGACAGTAACACCAGACTAGAGTTCACGGTAACCGTCACCCCAGACTAGAGTTCACGGCGACAGTAAAACCAGACTAGAGTTCACGGTGACAGTAACATCAGACTAGGGTTCACGGTCACAGTAACTCCAGACTAGAGTTCACGGTGACAGTAACACCAGACTAGAGTTCACAGTCACAGTAACTCCAGACTAGAGTTCACGGTGACAGTAACTCCAGACTAGAGTTCACGGTGACAGTAACCCCAGACTAGAGTTCACGGTGACAGTAACACCAGACTAGGGTTCACGGTGACAGAAACACCAGACTAGAGTTCACAGTGACAGTAACTCCAGTCTAGAGATCACGGTGACAGTAACACCAGACAAGAGTTCACGGTAACAGTAACACCAGACTAGGGTTCACGGTCACAGTAACACCAGACTAGAGTTCACGGTGACAGTAACTCCAGACTCGAGTTCACGGTAACCGTCACCCCAGACTAGAGTTCACGGCGACAGTAACACCAGACTAGCGTTCGCGGTGACAGTAACATCAGACTAGGGTTCACGGTCACAGTAACTCCAGACTAGAGTTCACGGTGACAGTAACCCCAGACTAGAGTTCACGGTGACAGTAACACCAGACTAGAGTTCACGGTGACAGTAACACCAGACTAGAGTTCACAGTCACAGTAACTCCAGACTAGAGTTCACGGTGACAGTAACCCCAGACTAGAGTTCACGGTGACAGTAACTCCAGACTAGACTTCACGGTCACAGTAACTCCAGACTAGAGTTCACGGTGGCAGTAACTCCAGACTAGAGTTCACGGTGACAGTAACTCCAGACTAGAGTTCACGGTGACAGTAACCCCAGACTAGAGTTCACGGTCACAGTAACACCAGACTAGAGTTCACGGTGACAGTAACCCCAGACTAGAGTTCACGGTGACAGTAACTCCAGACTAGAGTTCATGGTCACAGTAACTCCAGACTAGAGTTCACGGTGACAGTAACTCCAGATTAGAGTTCACGGTCACAGTAACTCCAGACTAGAGTTCACGGTGACAGTAACACCAGACTAGAGTTCACGGTGACAGTAACCCCAGTCTAGAGTTCACGGTGACAGTAACACTAGACTAGAGTTCACGGTGACAGTAACACTAGACTCGAGTTCACGGTGACAGTAACCCCAGACTAGAGTTCACGGTGACAGTAACTCCAGACTAGAGTTCACGGTCACAGTAACTCCAGACTAGAGTTCACGGTGACAGTAACACCAGACTAGAGTTCACGGCGACAGTAACTCCAGACTAGAGTTCACGGTGAAAGTAACCCCAGTCTAGAGTTCACGGTGACAGTAACACTAGACTAGAGTTCACGGTGACAGTAACCCCAGACTAGAGTTCACGGTAACAGTAACTCCAGACTAGAGTTCACGGTGACAGTAACTCCAGACTAGAGTTCACGGTGGCAGTACCCCCAGACTAGAGTTCACGGTGACAGTAATCCCAGACTAGAGTTCACGGTGACAGTACCCCCAGACTAGATTTCACGGTCACAGTAACTCCAGACTAGAGTTCACGGTGACAGTAACTCCAGACTAGAGTTTACGGTCACAGTAACTCCAGACTAAAGTTCACGGTGACAGTAACACCAGACTAGAGTTCACGGTGACAGTAACACCAGACTAGGGTTCACGGTGACAGAAACACCAGACTAGAGTTCACGGTGGCAGTAACTCCAGACTAGAGATCACGGTGACAGTAACACCAGACAAGAGTTCACGGTAACAGTAACACCAGACAAGGGTTCACGGTCACAGTAACACCAGACTAGAGTTCACGGTGACAGTAACTCCAGACTAGAGTTCACGGTGGCAGTACCCCCAGACTAGAGTTCACGGTGACAGTAACCCCAGACTAGAGTTCACGGTGACAGTACCCCCAGACTAGAGTTCACGGTCACAGTAACTCCAGACTAGAGTTCACGGTGACAGTAACTCCAGACTAGAGTTTACGGTCACAGTAACTCCAGACTAAAGTTCACGGTGACAGTAACCCCAGACTAGAGTTCACGGTGACAGTAACACCAGACTAGGGTTCACGGTGACAGAAACACCAGACTAGAGTTCACGGTGACAGTAACTCCAGACTAGAGATCACGGTGACAGTAACACCAGACAAGAGTTCACGGTAACAGTAACACCAGACTAGGGTTCACGGTCACAGTAACACCAGACTAGAGTTCACGGTGACAGTAACCCCAGACTAGGGTTCACGGTAACCGTCACCCCAGACTAGAGTTCACGGCGACAGTAACACCAGACTAGAGTTCACGGTGACAGTAACATCAGACTAGGGTTCACGGTCACAGTAACCCCAGACTAGAGTTCACGGTGACAGTAACTCCAGACTAGAGTTCACGGTGACAGTAACACCAGACTAGAGTTCACGGCGACAGTAACACCAGACTAGAGTGCACGGTGACTGTAACACCAGACTAGAGTTCACAGTCACAGTAACTCCAGACTAGAGTTCACGGTGACAGTAACCCCAGACTAGAGGTCACGGTGACAGTAACTCCAGACTAGAGTTCACGGTCACAGTAACTCCAGACTAGAGTTCACGGTGGCAGTAACTCCAGACTAGAGTTCACGGTCACAGTAACTCCAGACTAGAGTTCACGGTGACAGTAAGCCCAGACTAGAGTTCACGGTCACAGTAACTCCAGACTAGAGTTCACGGTGACAGTTACCCCAGACTAGAGTTCACGGTGACAGTCACACCAGACTAGAGTTCACGGTCACAGTAACACCAGACTAGAGTTCACGGTGACAGTAACTCCAGACTAGAGTTCATGGTCACAGTAACTCCAGACTAGAGTTCACGGTCACAGTAACGCCAGACTAGAGTTCACGGTGACAGTAACACCAGACTAGAGTTCACGGCGACAGTAACTCCAGACTAGAGTTCACGGTCACAGTAACCCCAGTCTAGAGTTCACGGTGACAGTAACACTAGACTAGAGTTCACGGTGACAGTAACCCCAGACTAGAGTTCACGGTGACAGTAACTCCAGACTAGAGTTCACGGTGGCAGTACCCCCAGACTAGAGTTCACGGTGACAGTAACCCCAGACTAGAGTTCACGGTGACAGTACCCCCAGACTAGAGTTCACGGTCACATTAACTCCAGACTAGAGTTCACGGTGACAGTAACTCCAGACTAGAGTTTACGGTGACAGTACCCCCAGACGAGAGTTCACGGTGACAGTAACAGCAGACTAGTGTTCACGGTCACAGTAACTCCAGACTAGAGTTCACGGTGACAGTAACCCCAGATTAGAGTTCATGGTGACAATAACACCAGACTAGAGTTCACGGTGACAGTAACCCCAGTCTAGAGTTCATGGTGACAGTAACCCCAGACTAGAGTTCACGGTGACAGTAACACCAGACTAGGGTTCACGGTGACAGAAACACCAGACTAGAGTTCACGGTGACAGTAACTCCAGACTAGAGATCACGGTGACAGTAACACCAGACAAGAGTTCACGGTAACAGTAACACCAGACTAGGGTTCACGGTCACAGTAACACCAGACTAGAGTTCACGGTGACAGTAACACCAGACTAGAGTTCACGGTAACCGTCACCCCAGACTAGAGTTCACGGCGACAGTAACACCAGACTAGAGTTCACGGTGACAGTAACATCAGACTAGGGTTCACGGTCGCAGTAACTCCAGACTAGAGTTCACGGTGACAGTAACACCAGACTAGAGTTCACAGTCACAGTAACTCCAGACTAGAGTTCACGGTGACAGTAACCCCAGACTAGAGTTCACGGTGACAGTAACCCCAGACTAGAGTTCACGGTGACAGTAACACCAGACTAGGGTTCACGGTGACAGAAACACCAGACTAGAGTTCACGGTGACAGTAACTCCAGACTAGCGATCACGGTGACAGTAACACCAGACAAGAGTTCACGGTAACAGTAACACCAGACTAGGGTTCACGGTCACAGTAACACCAGACTAGAGTTCACGGTGACAGTAACTCCAGACTAGAGTTCACGGTAACCGTCACCCCAGACTAGAGTTCACGGCGACAGTAACACCAGACTAGCGTTCACGGTGACAGTAACATCAGACTAGGGTTCACGGTCACAGTAACTCCAGACTAGAGTTCACGGTGACAGTAACCCCAGACTAGAGTTCACGGTGACAGTAACACCAGACTAGGGTTCACGGTGACAGAAACACCAGACTAGAGTTCACAGTGACAGTAACTCCAGTCTAGAGATCACGGTGACAGTAACACCAGACAAGAGTTCACGGTAACAGTAACACCAGACTAGGGTTCACGGTCACAGTAACACCAGACTAGAGTTCACGGTGACAGTAACTCCAGACTCGAGTTCACGGTAACCGTCACCCCAGACTAGAGTTCACGGCGACAGTAACACCAGACTAGCGTTCGCGGTGACAGTAACATCAGACTAGGGTTCACGGTCACAGTAACTCCAGACTAGAGTTCACGGTGACAGTAACCCCAGACTAGAGTTCACGGTGACAGTAACACCAGACTAGAGTTCACGGTGACAGTAACACCAGACTAGAGTTCACAGTCACAGTAACTCCAGACTAGAGTTCACGGTGACAGTAACCCCAGACTAGAGTTCACGGTGACAGTAACTCCAGACTAGACTTCACGGTCACAGTAACTCCAGACTAGAGTTCACGGTGGCAGTAACTCCAGACTAGAGTTCACGGTGACAGTAACTCCAGACTAGAGTTCACGGTGACAGTAACCCCAGACTAGAGTTCACGGTCACAGTAACACCAGACTAGAGTTCACGGTGACAGTAACCCCAGACTAGAGTTCACGGTGACAGTAACTCCAGACTAGAGTTCATGGTCACAGTAACTCCAGACTAGAGTTCACGGTGACAGTAACTCCAGATTAGAGTTCACGGTCACAGTAACTCCAGACTAGAGTTCACGGTGACAGTAACACCAGACTAGAGTTCACGGTGACAGTAACCCCAGTCTAGAGTTCACGGTGACAGTAACACTAGACTAGAGTTCACGGTGACAGTAACACTAGACTCGAGTTCACGGTGACAGTAACCCCAGACTAGAGTTCACGGTGACAGTAACTCCAGACTAGAGTTCACGGTCACAGTAACTCCAGACTAGAGTTCACGGTGACAGTAACACCAGACTAGAGTTCACGGCGACAGTAACTCCAGACTAGAGTTCACGGTGAAAGTAACCCCAGTCTAGAGTTCACGGTGACAGTAACACTAGACTAGAGTTCACGGTGACAGTAACCCCAGACTAGAGTTCACGGTAACAGTAACTCCAGACTAGAGTTCACGGTGACAGTAACTCCAGACTAGAGTTCACGGTGGCAGTACCCCCAGACTAGAGTTCACGGTGACAGTAATCCCAGACTAGAGTTCACGGTGACAGTACCCCCAGACTAGATTTCACGGTCACAGTAACTCCAGACTAGAGTTCACGGTGACAGTAACTCCAGACTAGAGTTTACGGTCACAGTAACTCCAGACTAAAGTTCACGGTGACAGTAACACCAGACTAGAGTTCACGGTGACAGTAACACCAGACTAGGGTTCACGGTGACAGAAACACCAGACTAGAGTTCACGGTGGCAGTAACTCCAGACTAGAGATCACGGTGACAGTAACACCAGACAAGAGTTCACGGTAACAGTAACACCAGACAAGGGTTCACGGTCACAGTAACACCAGACTAGAGTTCACGGTGACAGTAACTCCAGACTAGAGTTCACGGTGGCAGTACCCCCAGACTAGAGTTCACGGTGACAGTAACCCCAGACTAGAGTTCACGGTGACAGTACCCCCAGACTAGAGTTCACGGTCACAGTAACTCCAGACTAGAGTTCACGGTGACAGTAACTCCAGACTAGAGTTTACGGTCACAGTAACTCCAGACTAAAGTTCACGGTGACAGTAACCCCAGACTAGAGTTCACGGTGACAGTAACACCAGACTAGGGTTCACGGTGACAGAAACACCAGACTAGAGTTCACGGTGACAGTAACTCCAGACTAGAGATCACGGTGACAGTAACACCAGACAAGAGTTCACGGTAACAGTAACACCAGACTAGGGTTCACGGTCACAGTAACACCAGACTAGAGTTCACGGTGACAGTAACCCCAGACTAGGGTTCACGGTAACCGTCACCCCAGACTAGAGTTCACGGCGACAGTAACACCAGACTAGAGTTCACGGTGACAGTAACATCAGACTAGGGTTCACGGTCACAGTAACCCCAGACTAGAGTTCACGGTGACAGTAACTCCAGACTAGAGTTCACGGTGACAGTAACACCAGACTAGAGTTCACGGCGACAGTAACACCAGACTAGAGTGCACGGTGACTGTAACACCAGACTAGAGTTCACAGTCACAGTAACTCCAGACTAGAGTTCACGGTGACAGTAACCCCAGACTAGAGGTCACGGTGACAGTAACTCCAGACTAGAGTTCACGGTCACAGTAACTCCAGACTAGAGTTCACGGTGGCAGTAACTCCAGACTAGAGTTCACGGTCACAGTAACTCCAGACTAGAGTTCACGGTGACAGTAAGCCCAGACTAGAGTTCACGGTCACAGTAACTCCAGACTAGAGTTCACGGTGACAGTTACCCCAGACTAGAGTTCACGGTGACAGTCACACCAGACTAGAGTTCACGGTCACAGTAACACCAGACTAGAGTTCACGGTGACAGTAACTCCAGACTAGAGTTCATGGTCACAGTAACTCCAGACTAGAGTTCACGGTCACAGTAACGCCAGACTAGAGTTCACGGTGACAGTAACACCAGACTAGAGTTCACGGCGACAGTAACTCCAGACTAGAGTTCACGGTCACAGTAACCCCAGTCTAGAGTTCACGGTGACAGTAACACTAGACTAGAGTTCACGGTGACAGTAACCCCAGACTAGAGTTCACGGTGACAGTAACTCCAGACTAGAGTTCACGGTGGCAGTACCCCCAGACTAGAGTTCACGGTGACAGTAACCCCAGACTAGAGTTCACGGTGACAGTACCCCCAGACTAGAGTTCACGGTCACATTAACTCCAGACTAGAGTTCACGGTGACAGTAACTCCAGACTAGAGTTTACGGTGACAGTACCCCCAGACGAGAGTTCACGGTGACAGTAACAGCAGACTAGTGTTCACGGTCACAGTAACTCCAGACTAGAGTTCACGGTGACAGTAACCCCAGATTAGAGTTCATGGTGACAATAACACCAGACTAGAGTTCACGGTGACAGTAACCCCAGTCTAGAGTTCATGGTGACAGTAACCCCAGACTAGAGTTCACGGTGACAGTAACACCAGACTAGGGTTCACGGTGACAGAAACACCAGACTAGAGTTCACGGTGACAGTAACTCCAGACTAGAGATCACGGTGACAGTAACACCAGACAAGAGTTCACGGTAACAGTAACACCAGACTAGGGTTCACGGTCACAGTAACACCAGACTAGAGTTCACGGCGACAGTAACACCAGACTAGAGTTCACGGTGACAGTAACATCAGACTAGGGTTCACGGTCGCAGTAACTCCAGACTAGAGTTCACGGTGACAGTAACACCAGACTAGAGTTCACAGTCACAGTAACTCCAGACTAGAGTTCACGGTGACAGTAACCCCAGACTAGAGTTCACGGTGACAGTAACCCCAGACTAGAGTTCACGGTGACAGTAACACCAGACTAGGGTTCACGGTGACAGAAACACCAGACTAGAGTTCACGGTGACAGTAACTCCAGACTAGCGATCACGGTGACAGTAACACCAGACAAGAGTTCACGGTAACAGTAACACCAGACTAGGGTTCACGGTCACAGTAACACCAGACTAGAGTTCACGGTGACAGTAACTCCAGACTAGAGTTCACGGTAACCGTCACCCCAGACTAGAGTTCACGGCGACAGTAACACCAGACTAGCGTTCACGGTGACAGTAACATCAGACTAGGGTTCACGGTCACAGTAACTCCAGACTAGAGTTCACGGTGACAGTAACCCCAGACTAGAGTTCACGGTGACAGTAACACCAGACTAGAGTTCACGGTGACAGTAACACCAGACTAGAGTTCACAGTCACAGTAACTCCAGACTAGAGTTCACGGTGACAGTAACCCCAGACTAGAGTTCACGGTGACAGTAACTCCAGACTAGAGTTCACGGTCACAGTAACTCCAGACTAGAGTTCACGGTGGCAGTAACTCCAGACTAGAGTTCACGGTGACAGTAACTCCAGACTAGAGTTCACGGTGACAGTAACCCCAGACTAGAGTTCACGGTCACAGTAACACCAGACTAGAGTTCACGGTGACAGTAACCCCAGACTAGAGTTCATGGTGACAGTAACTCCAGACTAGAGTTAATGGTCACAGTAACTCCAGACTAGAGTTCACGGTGACAGTAACTCCAGACTAGAGTTCACGGTCACAGTAACTCCAGACTAGAGTTCACGGTGACAGTAACACCAGACTAGAGTTCACGGTGACAGTAACCCCAGTCTAGAGTTCACGGTGACAGTAACACTAGACTAGAGTTCACGGTGACAGGAACACTCGACTCGAGTTCACGGTGACAGTAACCCCAGACTAGAGGTCACGGTGACAGTAACTCCAGACTAGAGTTCACGGTCACAGAAACTCCAGACTAGAGTTCACGGTGGCAGTAACTCCAGACTAGAGTTCACGGTCACAGTAACTCCAGACTAGAGTTCACGGTGACAGTAAGCCCAGACTAGAGTTCACGGTCACAGTAACTCCAGACTAGAGTTCACGGTGACAGTTACCCCAGACTAGAGTTCACGGTGACAGTCACACCAGACTAGAGTTCACGGTCACAGTAACACCAGACTAGAGTTCACGGTGACAGTAACCCCAGACGAGAGTTCACGGTGACAGTAACTCCAGACTAGAGTTCATGGTCACAGTAACTCCAGACTAGAGTTCACGGTCACAATAACTCCAGACTAGAGTTCACGGTGACAGTAACACCAGACTAGAGTTCACGGCGACAGTAACTCCAGACTAGAGTTCACGGTGACAGTAACCCCAGTCTAGAGTTCACGGTGACAGTAACACTAGACTAGAGTTCACGGTGACAGTAACCCCAGACTAGAGTTCACGGTAACAGTAACTCCAGACTAGAGTTCACGGTGACAGTAACACCAGACAAGAGTTCACGGTAACAGTAACACCAGACTAGGGTTCACGGTCACAGTAACACCAGACTAGAGTTCACGGTGACAGTAACACCAGACTAGAGTTCACGGTAACCGTCACCCCAGACTAGAGTTCACGGCGACAGTAACACCAGACTAGAGGTCACGGTGGCAGTAACATCAGACTAGGGTTCACGGTCACAGTAACTCCAGACTAGAGTTCACGGTGACAGTAACACCAGACTAGAGTTCACAGTCACAGTAACTCCAGACGAGAGTTCACGGTGACAGTAACTCCAGACTAGAGTTCACGGTGACAGTAACCCCAGACTAGAGTTCACGGTGACAGTAACTCCAGACTAGAGTTCACGGTCACAGTAACTCCAGACTCGAGTTCACGGTGACAGTAACCCCAGACTAGAGTTCACGGTGACAGTAACACCAGACTAGGGTTCACGGTGACAGAAACACCAGACTAGAGTTCACAGTGACAGTAACTCCAGTCTAGAGATCACGGTGACAGTAACACCAGACAAGAGTTCACGGTAACAGTAACACCAGACTAGGGTTCACGGCGACAGTAACACCAGACTAGAGTTCACGGTGACAGTAACTCCAGACTCGAGTTCACGGTAACCGTCACCCCAGACTAGAGTTCACGGCGACAGTAACACCAGACTAGCGTTCACGGTGACAGTAACATCAGACTAGGGTTCACGGTCACAGTAACTCCAGACTAGAGTTCACGGTGACAGTAACCCCAGACTAGAGTTCACGGTGACAGTAACACCAGACTAGAGTTCACAGTCACAGTAACTCCAGACTAGAGTTCACGGTGACAGTAACCCCAGACTAGAGTTCACGGTGACAGTAACTCCAGACTAGACTTCACGGTCACAGTAACTCCAGACTAGAGTTCACGGTGGCAGTAACTCCAGACTAGAGTTCACGGTGACAGTAACTCCAGACTAGAGTTCACGGTGACAGTAACCCCAGACTAGAGTTCACGGTCACAGTAACACCAGACTAGAGTTCACGGTGACAGTAACCCCAGACTAGAGTTCACGGTGACAGTAACTCCAGACTAGAGTTCATGGTCACAGTAACTCCAGACTAGAGTTCACGGTGACAGTAACTCCAGATTAGAGTTCACGGTCACAGTAACTCCAGACTAGAGTTCACGGTGACAGTAACACCAGACTAGAGTTCACGGTGACAGTAACCCCAGTCTAGAGTTCACGGTGACAGTAACACTAGACTAGAGTTCACGGTGACAGTAACACTAGACTCGAGTTCACGGTGACAGTAACCCCAGACTAGAGTTCACGGTGACAGTAACTCCAGACTAGAGTTCACGGTCACAGTAACTCCAGACTAGAGTTCACGGTGACAGTAACACCAGACTAGAGTTCACGGCGACAGTAACTCCAGACTAGAGTTCACGGTGAAAGTAACCCCAGTCTAGAGTTCACGGTGACAGTAACACTAGACTAGAGTTCACGGTGACAGTAACCCCAGACTAGAGTTCACGGTAACAGTAACTCCAGACTAGAGTTCACGGTGACAGTAACTCCAGACTAGAGTTCACGGTGGCAGTACCCCCAGACTAGAGTTCACGGTGACAGTAATCCCAGACTAGAGTTCACGGTGACAGTACCCCCAGACTAGATTTCACGGTCACAGTAACTCCAGACTAGAGTTCACGGTGACAGTAACTCCAGACTAGAGTTTACGGTCACAGTAACTCCAGACTAAAGTTCACGGTGACAGTAACACCAGACTAGAGTTCACGGTGACAGTAACACCAGACTAGGGTTCACGGTGACAGAAACACCAGACTAGAGTTCACGGTGGCAATAACTCCAGACTAGAGTTCACGGTGACAGTAACACCAGACAAGAGTTCACGGTAACAGTAACACCAGACAAGGGTTCACGGTCACAGTAACACCAGACTAGAGTTCACGGTGACAGTAACTCCAGACTAGAGTTCACGGTGGCAGTACCCCCAGACTAGAGTTCACGGTGACAGTAACCCCAGACTAGAGTTCACGGTGACAGTACCCCCAGACTAGAGTTCACGGTCACAGTAACTCCAGACTAGAGTTCACGGTGACAGTAACTCCAGACTAGAGTTTACGGTCACAGTAACTCCAGACTAAAGTTCACGGTGACAGTAACCCCAGACTAGAGTTCACGGTGACAGTAACACCAGACTAGGGTTCACGGTGACAGAAACACCAGACTAGAGTTCACGGTGACAGTAACTCCAGACTAGAGATCACGGTGACAGTAACACCAGACAAGAGTTCACGGTAACAGTAACACCAGACTAGGGTTCACGGTCACAGTAACACCAGACTAGAGTTCACGGTGACAGTAACCCCAGACTAGGGTTCACGGTAACCGTCACCCCAGACTAGAGTTCACGGCGACAGTAACACCAGACTAGAGTTCACGGTGACAGTAACATCGGACTAGGGTTCACGGTCACAGTAACCCCAGACTAGAGTTCACGGTGACAGTAACTCCAGACTAGAGTTCACGGTGACAGTAACACCAGACTAGAGTTCACAGTCACAGTAACTCCAGACTAGAGTTCACGGTGACAGTAACCCCAGACTAGAGGTCACGGTGACAGTAACTCCAGACTAGAGTTCACGGTCACAGTAACTCCAGACTAGAGTTCACGGTGGCAGTAACTCCAGACTAGAGTTCACGGTCACAGTAACTCCAGACTAGAGTTCACGGTGACAGTAAGCCCAGACTAGAGTTCACGGTCACAGTAACTCCAGACTAGAGTTCACGGTGACAGTTACCCCAGACTAGAGTTCACGGTGACAGTCACACCAGACTAGAGTTCACGGTCACAGTAACACCAGACTAGAGTTCACGGTGACAGTAACTCCAGACTAGAGTTCATGGTCACAGTAACTCCAGACTAGAGTTCACGGTCACAGTAACGCCAGACTAGAGTTCACGGTGACAGTAACACCAGACTAGAGTTCACGGCGACAGTAACTCCAGACTAGAGTTCACGGTCACAGTAACCCCAGTCTAGAGTTCACGGTGACAGTAACACTAGACTAGAGTTCACGGTGACAGTAACCCCAGACTAGAGTTCACGGTAACAGTAACTCCAGACTAGAGTTCACGGTGACAGTAACTCCAGACTAGAGTTCACGGTGGCAGTACCCCCAGACTAGAGTTCACGGTGACAGTAACCCCAGACTAGAGTTCACGGTGACAGTACCCCCAGACTAGAGTTCACGGTCACAGTAACTCCAGACTAGAGTTCACGGTGACAGTAACTCCAGACTAGAGTTTACGGTGACAGTACCCCCAGACGAGAGTTCACGGTGACAGTAACAGCAGACTAGTGTTCACGGTCACAGTAACTCCAGACTAGAGTTCACGGTGACAGTAACCCCAGATTAGAGTTCATGGTGACAATAACACCAGACTAGAGTTCACGGTGACAGTAACCCCAGTCTAGAGTTCATGGTGACAGTAACCCCAGACTAGAGTTCACGGTGACAGTAACACCAGACTAGGGTTCACGGTGACAGAAACACCAGACTAGAGTTCACGGTGACAGTAACTCCAGACTAGAGATCACGGTGACAGTAACACCAGACAAGAGTTCACGGTAACAGTAACACCAGACTAGGGTTCACGGTCACAGTAACACCAGACTAGAGTTCACGGTGACAGTAACACCAGACTAGAGTTCACGGTAACCGTCACCCCAGACTAGAGTTCACGGCGACAGTAACCCCAGACTAGAGTTCACAGTCACAGTAACTCCAGACTAGAGTTCACGGTGACAGTAACCCCAGACTAGAGTTCACGGTGACAGTAACCCCAGACTAGAGTTCACGGTGACAGTAACACCAGACTAGGGTTCACGGTGACAGAAACACCAGACTAGAGTTCACGGTGACAGTAACTCCAGACTAGCGATCACGGTGACAGTAACACCAGACAAGAGTTCACGGTAACAGTAACACCAGACTAGGGTTCACGGTCACAGTAACACCAGACTAGAGTTCACGGTGACAGTAACTCCAGACTAGAGTTCACGGTAACCGTCACCCCAGACTAGAGTTCACGGCGACAGTAACACCAGACTAGCGTTCACGGTGACAGTAACATCAGACTAGGGTTCACGGTCACAGTAACTCCAGACTAGAGTTCACGGTGACAGTAACCCCAGACTAGAGTTCACGGTGACAGTAACACCAGACTAGAGTTCACGGTGACAGTAACACCAGACTAGAGTTCACAGTCACAGTAACTCCAGACTAGAGTTCACGGTGACAGTAACCCCAGACTAGAGTTCACGGTGACAGTAACTCCAGACTAGAGTTCACGGTCACAGTAACTCCAGACTAGAGTTCACGGTGGCAGTAACTCCAGACTAGAGTTCACGGTGACAGTAACTCCAGACTAGAGTTCACGGTGACAGTAACCCCAGACTAGAGTTCACGGTCACAGTAACACCAGACTAGAGTTCACGGTGACAGTAACCCCAGACTAGAGTTCATGGTGACAGTAACTCCAGACTAGAGTTAATGGTCACAGTAACTCCAGACTAGAGTTCACGGTGACAGTAACTCCAGACTAGAGTTCACGGTCACAGTAACTCCAGACTAGAGTTCACGGTGACAGTAACACCAGACTAGAGTTCACGGTGACAGTAACCCCAGTCTAGAGTTCACGGTGACAGTAACACTAGACTAGAGTTCACGGTGACTGGAACACTCGACTCGAGTTCACGGTGACAGTAACCCCAGACTAGAGGTCACGGTGACAGTAACTCCAGACTAGAGTTCACGGTCACAGAAACTCCAGACTAGAGTTCACGGTGGCAGTAACTCCAGACTAGAGTTCACGGTCACAGTAACTCCAGACTAGAGTTCACGGTGACAGTAAGCCCAGACTAGAGTTCACGGTCACAGTAACTCCAGACTAGAGTTCACGGTGACAGTTACCCCAGACTAGAGTTCACGGTGACAGTCACACCAGACTAGAGTTCACGGTCACAGTAACACCAGACTAGAGTTCACGGTGACAGTAACCCCAGACGAGAGTTCACGGTGACAGTAACTCCAGACTAGAGTTCATGGTCACAGTAACTCCAGACTAGAGTTCACGGTCACAATAACTCCAGACTAGAGTTCACGGTGACAGTAACACCAGACTAGAGTTCACGGCGACAGTAACTCCAGACTAGAGTTCACGGTGACAGTAACCCCAGTCTAGAGTTCACGGTGACAGTAACACTAGACTAGAGTTCACGGTGACAGTAACCCCAGACTAGAGTTCACGGTAACAGTAACTCCAGACTAGGGTTCACGGTGACAGTAACTCCAGACTAGAGTTCACGGTGGCAGTACCCCCAGACTAGAGTTCACGGTGACAGTAACCCCAGACTAGAGTTCACGGTGACAGTACCCCCAGACTAGAGTTCACGGTCACAGTATCTCCAGACTAGAGTTCACGGTGACAGTAACTCCAGACTAGAGTTTACGGTGACAGTAACCCCAGTCTAGAGTTCACGGTGACAGTAACCCCAGACTAGAGGTCACGGTGACAGTAACTCCAGACTAGAGTTCACGGTCACAGTAACTCCAGACTAGAGTTCACGGTGGCAGTAACTCCAGACTAGAGTTCACGGTCACAGTAACTCCAGACTAGAGTTCACGGTGACAGTAAGCCCAGACTAGAGTTCACGGTCACAGTAACTCCAGACTAGAGTTCACGGTGACAGTTACCCCAGACTAGAGTTCACGGTGACAGTCACACCAGACTAGAGTTCACGGTCACAGTAACACCAGACTAGAGTTCACGGTGACAGTAACTCCAGACTAGAGTTCATGGTCACAGTAACTCCAGACTAGAGTTCACGGTCACAGTAACGCCAGACTAGAGTTCACGGTGACAGTAACACCAGACTAGAGTTCACGGCGACAGTAACTCCAGACTAGAGTTCACGGTGACAGTAACCCCAGTCTAGAGTTCACGGTGACAGTAACACTAGACTAGAGTTCACGGTGACAGTAACCCCAGACTAGAGTTCACGGTAACAGTAACTCCAGACTAGAGTTCACGGTGACAGTAACTCCAGACTAGAGTTCACGGTGGCAGTACCCCCAGACTAGAGTTCACGGTGACAGTAACCCCAGACTAGAGTTCACGGTGACAGTACCCCCAGACTAGAGTTCACGGTCACAGTAACTCCAGACTAGAGTTCACGGTGACAGTAACTCCAGACTAGAGTTTACGGTGACAGTACCCCCAGACGAGAGTTCACGGTGACAGTAACAGCAGACTAGTGTTCACGGTCACAGTAACTCCAGACTAGAGTTCACGGTGACAGTAACCCCAGATTAGAGTTCATGGTGACAATAACACCAGACTAGAGTTCACGGTGACAGTAACCCCAGTCTAGAGTTCATGGTGACAGTAACCCCAGACTAGAGTTCACGGTGACAGTAACACCAGACTAGGGTTCACGGTGACAGAAACACCAGACTAGAGTTCACGGTGACAGTAACTCCAGACTAGAGATCACGGTGACAGTAACACCAGACAAGAGTTCACGGTAACAGTAACACCAGACTAGGGTTCACGGTCACAGTAACACCAGACTAGAGTTCACGGTGACAGTAACACCAGACTAGAGTTCACGGTAACCGTCACCCCAGACTAGAGTTCACGGCGACAGTAACCCCAGACTAGAGTTCACAGTCACAGTAACTCCAGACTAGAGTTCACGGTGACAGTAACCCCAGACTAGAGTTCACGGTGACAGTAACCCCAGACTAGAGTTCACGGTGACAGTAACACCAGACTAGGGTTCACGGTGACAGAAACACCAGACTAGAGTTCACAGTGACAGTAACTCCAGACTAGCGATCACGGTGACAGTAACACCAGACAAGAGTTCACGGTAACAGTAACACCAGACTAGGGTTCACGGTCACAGTAACACCAGACTAGAGTTCACGGTGACAGTAACTCCAGACTAGAGTTCACGGTAACCGTCACCCCAGACTAGAGTTCACGGCGACAGTAACACCAGACTAGCGTTCACGGTGACAGTAACATCAGACTAGGGTTCACGGTCACAGTAACTCCAGACTAGAGTTCACGGTGACAGTAACCCCAGACTAGAGTTCACGGTGACAGGAACACCAGACTAGAGTTCACGGTGACAGTAACACCAGACTAGAGTTCACAGTCACAGTAACTCCAGACTAGAGTTCACGGTGACAGTAACCCCAGACTAGAGTTCACGGTGACAGTAACTCCAGACTAGAGTTCACGGTCACAGTAACTCCAGACTAGAGTTCACGGTGGCAGTAACTCCAGACTAGAGTTCACGGTGACAGTAACTCCAGACTAGAGTTCACGGTGACAGTAACCCCAGACTAGAGTTCACGGTCACAGTAACACCAGACTAGAGTTCACGGTGACAGTAACCCCAGACTAGAGTCCATGGTGACAGTAACTCCAGACTAGAGTTAATGGTCACAGTAACTCCAGACTAGAGTTCACGGTGACAGTAACTCCAGACTAGAGTTCACGGTCACAGTAACTCCAGACTAGAGTTCACGGTGACAGTAACACCAGACTAGAGTTCACGGTGACAGTAACCCCAGTCTAGAGTTCACGGTGACAGTAACACTAGACTAGAGTTCACGGTGACAGGAACACTCGACTCGAGTTCACGGTGACAGTAACCCCAGACTAGAGGTCACGGTGACAGTAACTCCAGACTAGAGTTCACGGTCACAGAAACTCCAGACTAGAGTTCACGGTGGCAGTAACTCCAGACTAGAGTTCACGGTCAGAGTAACTCCAGACTAGAGTTCACGGTGACAGTAAGCCCAGACTAGAGTTCACGGTCACAGTAACTCCAGACTAGAGTTCACGGTGACAGTTACCCCAGACTAGAGTTCACGGTGACAGTCACACCAGACTAGAGTTCACGGTCACAGTAACACCAGACTAGAGTTCACGGTGACAGTAACCCCAGACGAGAGTTCACGGTGACAGTAACTCCAGACTAGAGTTCATGGTCACAGTAACTCCAGACTAGAGTTCACGGTCACAATAACTCCAGACTAGAGTTCACGGTGACAGTAACACCAGACTAGAGTTCACGGCGACAGTAACTCCAGACTAGAGTTCACGGTGACAGTAACCCCAGTCTAGAGTTCACGGTGACAGTAACACTAGACTAGAGTTCACGGTGACAGTAACCCCAGACTAGAGTTCACGGTAACAGTAACTCCAGACTAGAGTTCACGGTGACAGTAACTCCAGACTAGAGTTCACGGTGGCAGTACCCCCAGACTAGAGTTCACGGTGACAGTAACCCCAGACTAGAGTTCACGGTGACAGTACCCCCAGACTAGAGTTCACGGTCACAGTATCTCCAGACTAGAGTTCACGGTGACAGTAACTCCAGACTAGAGTTTACGGTGACAGTACCCCCAGACGAGAGTTCACGGTGACAGTAACAGCAGACTAGTGTTCACGGTCACAGTAACTCCAGACTAGAGTTCACGGTGACAGTAACCCCAGATTAGAGTTCATGGTGACAGTAACACCAGACTAGAGTTCACGGTGACAGTAACCCCAGTCTAGAGTTCATGGTGACAGTAACCCCAGACTAGAGTTCACGGTGACAGTAACACCAGACTAGGGTTCACGGTGACAGAAACACCAGACTAGAGTTCACGGTGACAGTAACTCCAGACTAGAGATCACGGTGACAGTAACACCAGACAAGAGTTCACGGTAACAGTAACCCCAGACTAGGGTTCACGGTCACAGTAACACCAGACTAGAGTTCACGGTGACAGTAACACCAGACTAGAGTTCACGGTAACCGTCACCCCAGACTAGAGTTCACGGCGACAGTAACACCAGACTAGAGTTCACGGTGACAGTAACATCAGACTAGAGTTCACAGTCACAGTAACTCCAGACTAGAGTTCACGGTGACAGTAACCCCAGACTAGAGTTCACGGTGACAGTAACCCCAGACTAGAGTTCACGGTGACAGTAACACCAGACTAGGGTTCACGGTGACAGAAACACCAGACTAGAGTTCACGGTGACAGTAACTCCAGACTAGAGATCACGGTGACAGTAACACCAGACAAGAGTTTACGGTAACAGTAACACCAGACTAGGGTTCACGGTCACAGTAACACCAGACTAGAGTTCACGGTGACAGTAACACCAGACTAGAGTTCACGGTGACAGTAACTCCAGACTAGAGTTCACGGTGACAGTAACTCCAGACTAGAGTTCACGGTAACCGTCACCCCAGACTAGAGTTCACGGCGACAGTAACACCAGACTAGCGTTCACGGTGACAGTAACATCAGACTAGGGTTCACGGTCACAGTAACTCCAGACTAGAGTTCACGGTGACAGTAACCCCAGACTAGAGTTCACGGTGACAGTAACACCAGACTAGAGTTCACGGTGACAGTAACACCAGACTAGAGTTCACAGTCACAGTAACTCCAGACTAGAGTTCACGGTGACAGTAACCCCAGACTAGAGTTCACGGTGACAGTAACTCCAGACTAGAGTTCACGGTCACAGTAACTCCAGACTAGAGTTCACGGTGGCAGTAACTCCAGACTAGAGTTCACGGTGACAGTAACTCCAGACTAGAGTTCACGGTGACAGTAACCCCAGACTAGAGTTCACGGTCACAGTAACACCAGACTAGAGTTCACGGTGACAGTAACCCCAGACTAGAGTTCACGGTGACAGTAACTCCAGACTAGAGTTCATGGTCACAGTAACTCCAGACTAGAGTTCACGGTGACAGTAACTCCAGACTAGAGTTCACGGTCACAGTAACTCCAGACTAGAGTTCACGGTGACAGTAACACCAGACTAGAGTTCACGGTGACAGTAACCCCAGTCTAGAGTTCACGGTGACAGTAACACTAGACTAGAGTTCACGGTGACAGTAACACTAGACTCGAGTTCACGGTGACAGTAACCCCAGACTAGAGTTCACGGTGACAGTAACTCCAGACTAGAGTTCACGGTCACATTAACTCCAGACTCGAGTTCACGGTGACAGTAACACCAGACTAGAGTTCACGGCGACAGTAACTCCAGACTAGAGTTCACGGTGACAGTAACCCCAGTCTAGAGTTCACGGTGACAGTAACACTAGACTAGAGTTCACGGTGACAGTAACCCCAGACTAGAGTTCACGGTAACAGTAACTCCAGACTAGAGTTCACGGTGACAGTAACTCCAGACTAGAGTTCACGGTGGCAGTACCCCAGGACTAGAGTTCACGGTGACAGTAACCCCAGACTAGAGTTCACGGTGACAGTAACCCCAGTCTAGAGTTCACGGTGACAGTAACTCCAGACTAGAGTTCACGGTGACAGTAACCCCAGACTAGAGTTCACGGTAACAGTAACTCCAGACTAGAGTTCACGGTGACAGTAACTCCAGACTAGAGTTCACGGTGGCAGTACCCCCAGACTAGAGTTCACGGTGACAGTAACCCCAGACTAGAGTTCACGGTGACAGTACCCCCAGACTAGAGTTCACGGTCACAGTAACTCCAGACTAGAGTTCACGGTGACAGTAACTCCAGACTAGAGTTTACGGTGACAGTACCCCCAGACGAGAGTTCACGGTGACAGTAACAGCAGACTAGTGTTCACGGTCACAGTAACTCCAGACTAGAGTTCACGGTGACAGTAACCCCAGATTAGAGTTCATGGTGACAATAACACCAGACTAGAGTTCACGGTGACAGTAACCCCAGTCTAGAGTTCATGGTGACAGTAACCCCAGACTAGAGTTCACGGTGACAGTAACACCAGACTAGGGTTCACGGTGACAGAAACACCAGACTAGAGTTCACGGTGACAGTAACTCCAGACTAGAGATCACGGTGACAGTAACACCAGACAAGAGTTCACGGTAACAGTAACACCAGACTAGGGTTCACGGTCACAGTAACACCAGACTAGAGTTCACGGTGACAGTAACACCAGACTAGAGTTCACGGTAACCGTCACCCCAGACTAGAGTTCACGGCGACAGTAACCCCAGACTAGAGTTCACAGTCACAGTAACTCCAGACTAGAGTTCACGGTGACAGTAACCCCAGACTAGAGTTCACGGTGACAGTAACCCCAGACTAGAGTTCACGGTGACAGTAACACCAGACTAGGGTTCACGGTGACAGAAACACCAGACTAGAGTTCACGGTCACAGTAACTCCAGACTAGCGATCACGGTGACAGTAACACCAGACAAGAGTTCACGGTAACAGTAACACCAGACTAGGGTTCACGGTCACAGTAACACCAGACTAGAGTTCACGGTGACAGTAACTCCAGACTAGAGTTCACGGTAACCGTCACCCCAGACTAGAGTTCACGGCGACAGTAACACCAGACTAGCGTTCACGGTGACAGTAACATCAGACTAGGGTTCACGGTCACAGTAACTCCAGACTAGAGTTCACGGTGACAGTAACCCCAGACTAGAGTTCACGGTGACAGTAACACCAGACTAGAGTTCACGGTGACAGTAACACCAGACTAGAGTTCACAGTCACAGTAACTCCAGACTAGAGTTCACGGTGACAGTAACCCCAGACTAGAGTTCACGGTGACAGTAACTCCAGACTAGAGTTCACGGTCACAGTAACTCCAGACTAGAGTTCACGGTGGCAGTAACTCCAGACTAGAGTTCACGGTGACAGTAACTCCAGACTAGAGTTCACGGTGACAGTAACCCCAGACTAGAGTTCACGGTCACAGTAACACCAGACTAGAGTTCACGGTGACAGTAACCCCAGACTAGAGTTCATGGTGACAGTAACTCCAGACTAGAGTTAATGGTCACAGTAACTCCAGACTAGAGTTCACGGTGACAGTAACTCCAGACTAGAGTTCACGGTCACAGTAACTCCAGACTAGAGTTCACGGTGACAGTAACACCAGACTAGAGTTCACGGTGACAGTAACCCCAGTCTAGAGTTCACGGTGACAGTAACACTAGACTAGAGTTCACGGTGACAGGAACACTCGACTCGAGTTCACGGTGACAGTAACCCCAGACTAGAGGTCACGGTGACAGTAACTCCAGACTAGAGTTCACGGTCACAGAAACTCCAGACTAGAGTTCACGGTGGCAGTAACTCCAGACTAGAGTTCACGGTCACAGTAACTCCAGACTAGAGTTCACGGTGACAGTAAGCCCAGACTAGAGTTCACGGTCACAGTAACTCCAGACTAGAGTTCACGGTGACAGTTACCCCAGACTAGAGTTCACGGTGACAGTCACACCAGACTAGAGTTCACGGTCACAGTAACACCAGACTAGAGTTCACGGTGACAGTAACCCCAGACGAGAGTTCACGGTGACAGTAACTCCAGACTAGAGTTCATGGTCACAGTAACTCCAGACTAGAGTTCACGGTCACAATAACTCCAGACTAGAGTTCACGGTGACAGTAACACCAGACTAGAGTTCACGGCGACAGTAACTCCAGACTAGAGTTCACGGTGACAGTAACCCCAGTCTAGAGTTCATGGTGACAGTAACACTAGACTAGAGTTCACGGTGACAGTAACCCCAGACTAGAGTTCACGGTAACAGTAACTCCAGACTAGAGTTCACGGTGACAGTAACTCCAGACTAGAGTTCACGGTGGCAGTACCCCCAGACTAGAGTTCACGGTGACAGTAACCCCAGACTAGAGTTCACGGTGACAGTACCCCCAGACTAGAGTTCACGGTCACAGTATCTCCAGACTAGAGTTCACGGTGACAGTAACTCCAGACTAGAGTTTACGGTGACAGTACCCCCAGACGAGAGTTCACGGTGACAGTAACAGCAGACTAGTGTTCACGGTCACAGTAACTCCAGACTAGAGTTCACGGTGACAGTAACCCCAGATTAGAGTTCATGGTGACAGTAACACCAGACTAGAGTTCACGGTGACAGTAACCCCAGTCTAGAGTTCATGGTGACAGTAACCCCAGACTAGAGTTCACGGTGACAGTAACACCAGACTAGGGTTCACGGTGACAGAAACACCAGACTAGAGTTCACGGTGACAGTAACTCCAGACTAGAGATCACGGTGACAGTAACACCAGACAAGAGTTCACGGTAACAGTAACACCAGACTAGGGTTCACGGTCACAGTAACACCAGACTAGAGTTCACGGTGACAGTAACACCAGACTAGAGTTCACGGTAACCGTCACCCCAGACTAGAGTTCACGGCGACAGTAACACCAGACTAGAGTTCACGGTGACAGTAACATCAGACTAGAGTTCACAGTCACAGTAACTCCAGACTAGAGTTCACGGTGACAGTAACCCCAGACTAGAGTTCACGGTGACAGTAACCCCAGACTAGAGTTCACGGTGACAGTAACACCAGACTAGGGTTCACGGTGACAGAAACACCAGACTAGAGTTCACGGTGACAGTAACTCCAGACTAGAGATCACGGTGACAGTAACACCAGACAAGAGTTTACGGTAACAGTAACACCAGACTAGGGTTCACGGTCACAGTAACACCAGACTAGAGTTCACGGTGACAGTAACACCAGACTAGAGTTCACGGTGACAGTAACTCCAGACTAGAGTTCACGGTGACAGTAACTCCAGACTAGAGTTCACGGTAACCGTCACCCCAGACTAGAGTTCACGGCGACAGTAACACCAGACTAGCGTTCACGGTGACAGTAACATCAGACTAGGGTTCACGGTCACAGTAACTCCAGACTAGAGTTCACGGTGACAGTAACCCCAGACTAGAGTTCACGGTGACAGTAACACCAGACTAGAGTTCACGGTGACAGTAACACCAGACTAGAGTTCACAGTCACAGTAACTCCAGACTAGAGTTCACGGTGACAGTAACCCCAGACTAGAGTTCACGGTGACAGTAACTCCAGACTAGAGTTCACGGTCACAGTAACTCCAGACTAGAGTTCACGGTGGCAGTAACTCCAGACTAGAGTTCACGGTGACAGTAACTCCAGACTAGAGTTCACGGTGACAGTAACCCCAGACTAGAGTTCACGGTCACAGTAACACCAGACTAGAGTTCACGGTGACAGTAACCCCAGACTAGAGTTCACGGTGACAGTAACTCCAGACTAGAGTTCATGGTCACAGTAACTCCAGACTAGAGTTCACGGTGACAGTAACTCCAGACTAGAGTTCACGGTCACAGTAACTCCAGACTAGAGTTCACGGTGACAGTAACACCAGACTAGAGTTCACGGTGACAGTAACCCCAGTCTAGAGTTCACGGTGACAGTAACACTAGACTAGAGTTCACGGTGACAGTAACACTAGACTCGAGTTCACGGTGACAGTAACCCCAGACTAGAGTTCACGGTGACAGTAACTCCAGACTAGAGTTCACGGTCACAGTAACTCCAGACTCGAGTTCACGGTGACAGTAACACCAGACTAGAGCTCACGGCGACAGTAACTCCAGACTAGAGTTCACGGTGACAGTAACCCCAGTCTAGAGTTCACGGTGACAGTAACACTAGACTAGAATTCACGGTGACAGTAACCCCAGACTAGAGTTCACGGTAACAGTAACTCCAGACTAGAGTTCACGGTGACAGTAACTCCAGACTAGAGTTCACGGTGGCAGTACCCCAGGACTAGAGTTCACGGTGACAGTAACCCCAGACTAGAGTTCACGGTGACAGTACCCCCAGACTAGAGTTCACGGTCACAGTAACTCCAGACTAGAGTTCACGGTGACAGTAACTCCAGACTAGAGTTTACGGTCACAGTAACTCCAGACTAAAGTTCACGGTGACAGTAACACCAGACTAGAGTTCACGGTGACAGTAACCCCAGTCTAGAGTTCATGGTGACAGTAACCCCAGACTTGGGTTCACGGTGACAGTAACACCAGACTAGGGTTCACGGTGACAGAAACACCAGACTAGAGTTCACGGTGACAGTAACTCCAGACTAGAGATCACGGTGACAGTAACACCAGACAAGAGTTCACGGTAACAGTAACACCAGACGAGAGTTCACGGTGACAGTAACACCAGACTCGAGTTCACGGTAACCGTCACCCCAGACTAGAGTTCACGGCGACAGTAACACCAGACTAGAGTTCACGGTGACAGTAACATCAGACTAGAGTTCACGGTCACAGTAACTCCAGACTAGAGTTCACGGTGACAGTAACTCCAGACTAGAGTTTACGGTCACAGTAACTCCAGACTAAAGTTCACGGTGACAGTAACCCCAGACTAGAGTTCACGGTGACAGTAACACCAGACTAGGGTTCACGGTGACAGAAACACCAGACTAGAGTTCACGGTGACAGTAACTCCAGACTAAAGTTCACGGTGACAGTAACCCCAGACTAGAGTTCACGGTGACAGTAACACCAGACTAGGGTTCACGGTGACAGAAACACCAGACTAGAGTTCACGGTGACAGTAACTCCAGACTAGAGATCACGGTGACAGTAACACCAGACAAGAGTTCACGGTAACAGTAACACCAGACTAGGGTTCACGGTCACAGTAACACCAGACTAGAGTTCACGGTGACAGTAACCCCAGACTAGGGTTCACGGTAACCGTCACCCCAGACTAGAGTTCACGGCGACAGTAACACCAGACTAGAGTTCACGGTGACAGTAACATCAGACTAGGGTTCACGGTCACAGTAACCCCAGACTAGAGTTCACGGTGACAGTAACTCCAGACTAGAGTTCACGGTGACAGTAACACCAGACTAGAGTTCACAGTCACAGTAACTCCAGACTAGAGTTCACGGTGACAGTAACCCCAGACTAGAGGTCACGGTGACAGTAACTCCAGACTAGAGTTCACGGTCACAGTAACTCCAGACTAGAGTTCACGGTGGCAGTAACTCCAGACTAGAGTTCACGGTCACAGTAACTCCAGACTAGAGTTCACGGTGACAGTAAGCCCAGACTAGAGTTCACGGTCACAGTAACTCCAGACTAGAGTTCACGGTGACAGTTACCCCAGACTAGAGTTCACGGTGACAGTCACAACAGACTAGAGTTCACGGTCACAGTAACACCAGACTAGAGTTCACGGTGACAGTAACTCCAGACTAGAGTTCATGGTCACAGTAACTCCAGACTAGAGTTCACGGTCACAGTAACTCCAGACTAGAGTTCACGGTGACAGTAACACCAGACTAGAGTTCACGGCGACAGTAACTCCAGACTAGAGTTCACGGTCACAGTAACGCCAGTCTAGAGTTCACGGTGACAGTAACACTAGACTAGAGTTTACGGTGACAGTACCCCCAGACGAGAGTTCATGGTGACAGTAACAGCAGACTAGTGTTCACGGTCACAGTAACTCCAGACTAGAGTTCACAGTGACAGTAACCCCAGATTAGAGTTCATGGTGACAGTAACACCAGACTAGAGTTCACGTGACAGTAACCCCAGTGTAGAGTTCATGGTGACAGTAACCCCAGACTAGAGTTCACGGTGACAGTAACACCAGACTAGGGTTCACGGTGACAGAAACACCAGACTAGAGTTCACGGTGACAGTAACACCAGACAAGAGTTCACGGTAACAGTAACACCAGACTAGGGTTCACGGTCACAGTAACACCAGACTAGAGTTCACGGTGACAGTAACACCAGACTAGAGTTCACGGTAACCGTCACCCCAGACTAGAGTTCACGGCGACAGTAACACCAGACTAGAGTTCACGGTGACAGTAACATCAGACTAGGGTTCACGGTCGCAGTAACTCCAGACTAGAGTTCACGGTGACAGTAACACCAGACTAGAGTTCACAGTCACAGTAACTCCAGACTAGAGTTCACGGTGACAGTAACCCCAGACTAGAGCTCACGGTGACAGTAACCCCAGACTAGAGTTCACGGTGACAGTAACTCCAGACTAGAATTCACGGTGACAGTAACCCCAGACTAGAGTTCACGGTGACAGTAACCCCAGACTAGAGTTCACGGTGACAGAAACACCAGACTAGAGTTCACGGTGACAGTAACTCCAGACTAGCGATCACGGTGACAGTAACACCAGACTAGGGTTCACGGTGACAGAAACACCAGACTAGAGTTCACGGTGACAGTAACTCCAGACTAGCGATCACGGTGACAGTAACACCAGACAAGAGTTCACGGTAACAGTAACACCAGACTAGGGTTCACGGTCACAGTAACACCAGACTAGAGTTCACGGTGACAGTAACTCCAGACTAGAGTTCACGGTAACCGTCACCCCAGACTAGAGTTCACGGCGACAGTAACACCAGACTAGCGTTCACGGTGACAGTAACATCAGACTAGGGTTCACGGTCACAGTAACTCCAGACTAGAGTTCACGGTGACAGTAACCCCAGACTAGAGTTCACGGTGACAGTAACACCAGACTAGAGTTCACGGTGACAGTAACACCAGACTAGAGTTCACAGTCACAGTAACTCCAGACTAGAGTTCACGGTGACAGTAACCCCAGACTAGAGTTCACGGTGACAGTAACTCCAGACTAGAGTTCACGGTCACAGTAACTCCAGACTAGAGTTCACGGTGGCAGTAACTCCAGACTAGAGTTCACGGTGACAGTAACTCCAGACTAGAGTTCACGGTGACAGTAACCCCAGACTAGAGTTCACGGTCACAGTAACACCAGACTAGAGTTCACGGTGACAGTAACCCCAGACTAGAGTTCATGGTGACAGTAACTCCAGACTAGAGTTCATGGTCACAGTAACTCCAGACTAGAGTTCACGGTGACAGTAACTCCAGACTAGAGTTCACGGTCACAGTAACTCCAGACTAGAGTTCACGGTGACAGTAACACCAGACTAGAGTTCACGGTGACAGTAACCCCAGTCTAGAGTTCACGGTGACAGTAACACTAGACTAGAGTTCACGGTGACAGGAACACTAGACTCGAGTTCACGGTGACAGTAACCCCAGACTAGAGGTCACGGTGACAGTAACTCCAGACTAGAGTTCACGGTCACAGAAACTCCAGACTAGAGTTCACGGTGGCAGTAACTCCAGACTAGAGTTCACGGTCACAGTAACTCCAGACTAGAGTTCACGGTGACAGTAAGCCCAGACTAGAGTTCACGGTCACAGTAACTCCAGACTAGAGTTCACGGTGACAGTTACCCCAGACTAGAGTTCACGGTGACAGTCACACCAGACTAGAGTTCACGGTCACAGTAACACCAGACTAGAGTTCACGGTGACAGTAACCCCAGACAAGAGTTCACGGTGACAGTAACTCCAGACTAGAGTTCATGGTCACAGTAACTCCAGACTAGAGTTCACGGTCACAATAACTCCAGACTAGAGTTCACGGTGACAGTAACACCAGACTAGAGTTCACGGCGACAGTAACTCCAGACTAGAGTTCACGGTGACAGTAACCCCAGTCTAGAGTTCACGGTGACAGTAACACTAGACTAGAGTTCACGGTGACAGTAACCCCAGACTAGAGTTCACGGTAACAGTAACTCCAGACTAGAGTTCACGGTGGCAGTACCCCCAGACTAGAGTTCACGGTGACAGTAACCCCAGACTAGAGTTCACGGTGACAGTACCCCCAGACTAGAGTTCACGGTCACAGTAACTCCAGACTAGAGTTCACGGTGACAGTAACTCCAGACTAGAGTTTACGGTGACAGTACCCCCAGACGAGAGTTCACGGTGACAGTAACAGCAGACTAGTGTTCACGGTCACAGTAACTCCAGACTAGAGTTCACGGTGACAGTAACCCCAGATTAGAGTTCATGGTGACAGTAACACCAGACTAGAGTTCACAGTGACAGTAACCCCAGTCTAGAGTTCATGGTGACAGTAACCCCAGACTAGAGTTCACGGTGACAGTAACACCAGACTAGGGTTCACGGTGACAGAAACACCAGACTAGAGTTCACGGTGACAGTAACTCCAGACTAGAGATCACGGTGACAGTAACACCAGACAAGAGTTCTCGGTAACAGTAACACCAGACTAGGGTTCACGGTCACAGTAACACCAGACTAGAGTTCACGGTGACAGTAACACCAGACTAGAGTTCACGGTAACCGTCACCCCAGACTAGAGTTCACGGCGACAGTAACACCAGACTAGAGTTCACGGTGACAGTAACATCAGACTAGGGTTCACGGTCACAGTAACTCCAGACTAGAGTTCACGGTGACAGTAACACCAGACTAGAGTTCACAGTCACAGTAACTCCAGACTAGAGTTCACGGTGACAGTAACCCCAGACTAGAGTTCACGGTGACAGTAACCCCAGACTAGAGTTCACGGTGACAGTAACACCAGACTAGGGTTCACGGTGACAGAAACACCAGACTAGGGTTCACGGTGACAGAAACACCAGACTAGAGTTCACGGTGACAGTAACCCCAGACTGCAGTTCACGGTGACAGTAACACCAGACTAGGGTTCACGGTGACAGAAACACCAGACTAGAGATCACGGTGACAGTAACACCAGACAAGAGTTCACGGTAACAGTAACACCAGACTAGGGTTCACGGTCACAGTAACACCAGACTAGAGTTCACGGTGACAGTAACTCCAGACTAGAGTTCACGGTAACCGTCACCCCAGACTAGAGTTCACGGCGACAGTAACACCAGACTAGCGTTCACGGTGACAGTAACATCAGACTAGGGTTCACGGTCACAGTAACTCCAGACTAGAGTTCACGGTGACAGTAACCCCAGACTAGAGTTCACGGTGACAGTAACACCAGACTAGAGTTCACGGTGACAGTAACACCAGACTAGAGTTCACAGTCACAGTAACTCCAGACTAGAGTTCACGGTGACAGTAACCCCAGACTAGAGTTCACGGTGACAGTAACTCCAGACTAGAGTTCACGGTCACAGTAACTCCAGACTAGAGTTCATGGTGGCAGTAACTCCAGACTAGAGTTCACGGTGACAGTAACTCCAGACTAGAGTTCACGGTGACAGTAACCCCAGACTAGAGTTCACGGTCACAGTAACACCAGACTAGAGTTCACGGTGACAGTAACCCCAGACTAGAGTTCACGGTGACAGTAACTCCAGACTAGAGTTCATGGTCACAGTAACTCCAGACTAGAGTTCACGGTGACAGTAACTCCAGACTAGAGTTCACGGTCACAGTAACTCCAGACTAGAGTTCATGGTGACAGTAACTCCAGACTAGAGTTCACGGTGACAGTAACACCAGACAAGAGTTCACGGTAACAGTAACACCAGACTAGGGTTCACGGTCACAGTAACACCAGACTAGAGTTCACGGTGACAGTAACCCCAGACTAGGGTTCACGGTAACCGTCACCCCAGACTAGAGTTCACGGCGACAGTAACACCAGACTAGAGTTCACGGTGACAGTAACATCAGACTAGGGTTCACGGTCACAGTAACCCCAGACTAGAGTTCACGGTGACAGTAACTCCAGACTAGAGTTCACGGTGACAGTAACACCAGACTAGAGTTCACAGTCACAGTAACTCCAGACTAGAGTTCACGGTGACAGTAACCCCAGACTAGAGGTCACGGTGACAGTAACTCCAGACTAGAGTTCACGGTCACAGTAACTCCAGACTAGAGTTCACGGTGGCAGTAACTCCAGACTAGAGTTCACGGTCACAGTAACTCCAGACTAGAGTTCACGGTGACAGTAAGCCCAGACTAGAGTTCACGGTCACAGTAACTCCAGACTAGAGTTCACGGTGACAGTTACCCCAGACTAGAGTTCACGGTGACAGTCACACCAGACTAGAGTTCACGGTCACAGTAACACCAGACTAGAGTTCACGGTGACAGTAACTCCAGACTAGAGTTCATGGTCACAGTAACTCCAGACTAGAGTTCACGGTCACAGTAACTCCAGACTAGAGTTCACGGTGACAGTAACACCAGACTAGAGTTCACGGCGACAGTAACTCCAGACTAGAGTTCACGGTCACAGTAACGCCAGTCTAGAGTTCACGGTGACAGTAACACTAGACTAGAGTTTACGGTGACAGTACCCCCAGACGAGAGTTCACGGTGACAGTAACAGCAGACTAGTGTTCACGGTCACAGTAACTCCAGACTAGAGTTCACGGTGACAGTAACCCCAGATTAGAGTTCATGGTGACAGTAACACCAGACTAGAGTTCACGTGACAGTAACCCCAGTGTAGAGTTCATGGTGACAGTAACCCCAGACTAGAGTTCACGGTGACAGTAACACCAGACTAGGGTTCACGGTGACAGAAACACCAGACTAGAGTTCACGGTGACAGTAACACCAGACAAGAGTTCACGGTAACAGTAACACCAGACTAGGGTTCACGGTCACAGTAACACCAGACTAGAGTTCACGGTGACAGTAACACCAGACTAGAGTTCACGGTAACCGTCACCCCAGACTAGAGTTCACGGCGACAGTAACACCAGACTAGAGTTCACGGTGACAGTAACATCAGACTAGGGTTCACGGTCGCAGTAACTCCAGACTAGAGTTCACGGTGACAGTAACACCAGACTAGAGTTCACAGTCACAGTAACTCCAGACTAGAGTTCACGGTGACAGTAACCCCAGACTAGAGTTCACGGTGACAGTAACCCCAGACTAGAGTTCACGGTGACAGTAACTCCAGACTAGAGTTCACGGTGACAGTAAC
The DNA here is from genome assembly GCF_037043375.1 of Chiloscyllium plagiosum. NCBI lineage: Eukaryota > Metazoa > Chordata > Chondrichthyes > Orectolobiformes > Hemiscylliidae > Chiloscyllium > Chiloscyllium plagiosum. Next base: position 11,831,591 of record NW_028270184.1, on the reverse strand, counting down.
CCCAGACTAGAGTTCACGGTGACAGTAACCCCAGACTAGAGTTCACGGTGACAGAAACACCAGACTAGAGTTCACGGTGACAGTAACTCCAGACTAGCGATCACGGTGACAGTAACACCAGACTAGGGTTCACGGTGACAGAAACACCAGACTAGAGTTCACGGTGACAGTAACTCCAGACTAGCGATCACGGTGACAGTAACACCAGACAAGAGTTCACGGTAACAGTAACACCAGACTAGGGTTCACGGTCACAGTAACACCAGACTAGAGTTCACGGTGACAGTAACTCCAGACTAGAGTTCACGGTAACCGTCACCCCAGACTAGAGTTCACGGCGACAGTAACACCAGACTAGCGTTCACGGTGACAGTAACATCAGACTAGGGTTCACGGTCACAGTAACTCCAGACTAGAGTTCACGGTGACAGTAACCCCAGACTAGAGTTCACGGTGACAGTAACACCAGACTAGAGTTCACGGTGACAGTAACACCAGACTAGAGTTCACAGTCACAGTAACTCCAGACTAGAGTTCACGGTGACAGTAACCCCAGACTAGAGTTCACGGTGACAGTAACTCCAGACTAGAGTTCACGGTCACAGTAACTCCAGACTAGAGTTCACGGTGGCAGTAACTCCAGACTAGAGTTCACGGTGACAGTAACTCCAGACTAGAGTTCACGGTGACAGTAACCCCAGACTAGAGTTCACGGTCACAGTAACACCAGACTAGAGTTCACGGTGACAGTAACCCCAGACTAGAGTTCATGGTGACAGTAACTCCAGACTAGAGTTCATGGTCACAGTAACTCCAGACTAGAGTTCACGGTGACAGTAACTCCAGACTAGAGTTCACGGTCACAGTAACTCCAGACTAGAGTTCACGGTGACAGTAACACCAGACTAGAGTTCACGGTGACAGTAACCCCAGTCTAGAGTTCACGGTGACAGTAACACTAGACTAGAGTTCACGGTGACAGGAACACTAGACTCGAGTTCACGGTGACAGTAACCCCAGACTAGAGGTCACGGTGACAGTAACTCCAGACTAGAGTTCACGGTCACAGAAACTCCAGACTAGAGTTCACGGTGGCAGTAACTCCAGACTAGAGTTCACGGTCACAGTAACTCCAGACTAGAGTTCACGGTGACAGTAAGCCCAGACTAGAGTTCACGGTCACAGTAACTCCAGACTAGAGTTCACGGTGACAGTTACCCCAGACTAGAGTTCACGGTGACAGTCACACCAGACTAGAGTTCACGGTCACAGTAACACCAGACTAGAGTTCACGGTGACAGTAACCCCAGACAAGAGTTCACGGTGACAGTAACTCCAGACTAGAGTTCATGGTCACAGTAACTCCAGACTAGAGTTCACGGTCACAATAACTCCAGACTAGAGTTCACGGTGACAGTAACACCAGACTAGAGTTCACGGCGACAGTAACTCCAGACTAGAGTTCACGGTGACAGTAACCCCAGTCTAGAGTTCACGGTGACAGTAACACTAGACTAGAGTTCACGGTGACAGTAACCCCAGACTAGAGTTCACGGTAACAGTAACTCCAGACTAGAGTTCACGGTGGCAGTACCCCCAGACTAGAGTTCACGGTGACAGTAACCCCAGACTAGAGTTCACGGTGACAGTACCCCCAGACTAGAGTTCACGGTCACAGTAACTCCAGACTAGAGTTCACGGTGACAGTAACTCCAGACTAGAGTTTACGGTGACAGTACCCCCAGACGAGAGTTCACGGTGACAGTAACAGCAGACTAGTGTTCACGGTCACAGTAACTCCAGACTAGAGTTCACGGTGACAGTAACCCCAGATTAGAGTTCATGGTGACAGTAACACCAGACTAGAGTTCACAGTGACAGTAACCCCAGTCTAGAGTTCATGGTGACAGTAACCCCAGACTAGAGTTCACGGTGACAGTAACACCAGACTAGGGTTCACGGTGACAGAAACACCAGACTAGAGTTCACGGTGACAGTAACTCCAGACTAGAGATCACGGTGACAGTAACACCAGACAAGAGTTCTCGGTAACAGTAACACCAGACTAGGGTTCACGGTCACAGTAACACCAGACTAGAGTTCACGGTGACAGTAACACCAGACTAGAGTTCACGGTAACCGTCACCCCAGACTAGAGTTCACGGCGACAGTAACACCAGACTAGAGTTCACGGTGACAGTAACATCAGACTAGGGTTCACGGTCACAGTAACTCCAGACTAGAGTTCACGGTGACAGTAACACCAGACTAGAGTTCACAGTCACAGTAACTCCAGACTAGAGTTCACGGTGACAGTAACCCCAGACTAGAGTTCACGGTGACAGTAACCCCAGACTAGAGTTCACGGTGACAGTAACACCAGACTAGGGTTCACGGTGACAGAAACACCAGACTAGGGTTCACGGTGACAGAAACACCAGACTAGAGTTCACGGTGACAGTAACCCCAGACTGCAGTTCACGGTGACAGTAACACCAGACTAGGGTTCACGGTGACAGAAACACCAGACTAGAGATCACGGTGACAGTAACACCAGACAAGAGTTCACGGTAACAGTAACACCAGACTAGGGTTCACGGTCACAGTAACACCAGACTAGAGTTCACGGTGACAGTAACTCCAGACTAGAGTTCACGGTAACCGTCACCCCAGACTAGAGTTCACGGCGACAGTAACACCAGACTAGCGTTCACGGTGACAGTAACATCAGACTAGGGTTCACGGTCACAGTAACTCCAGACTAGAGTTCACGGTGACAGTAACCCCAGACTAGAGTTCACGGTGACAGTAACACCAGACTAGAGTTCACGGTGACAGTAACACCAGACTAGAGTTCACAGTCACAGTAACTCCAGACTAGAGTTCACGGTGACAGTAACCCCAGACTAGAGTTCACGGTGACAGTAACTCCAGACTAGAGTTCACGGTCACAGTAACTCCAGACTAGAGTTCACGGTGGCAGTAACTCCAGACTAGAGTTCACGGTGACAGTAACTCCAGACTAGAGTTCACGGTGACAGTAACCCCAGACTAGAGTTCACGGTCACAGTAACACCAGACTAGAGTTCACGGTGACAGTAACCCCAGACTAGAGTTCACGGTGACAGTAACTCCAGACTAGAGTTCATGGTCACAGTAACTCCAGACTAGAGTTCACGGTGACAGTAACTCCAGACTAGAGTTCACGGTCACAGTAACTCCAGACTAGAGTTCACGGTGACAGTAACACCAGACTAGAGTTCACGGTGACAGTAACCCCAGTCTAGAGTTCACGGTGACAGTAACACTAGACTAGAGTTCACGGTGACAGTAACACTAGACTCGAGTTCACGGTGACAGTAACCCCAGACTAGAGTTCACGGTGACAGTAACTCCAGACTAGAGTTCACGGTCACAGTAACTCCAGACTCGAGTTCACGGTGACAGTAACACCAGACTAGAGTTCACGGCGACAGTAACTCCAGACTAGAGTTCACGGTGACAGTAACCCCAGTCTAGAGTTCACGGTGACAGTAACACTAGACTAGAGTTCACGGTGACAGTAACCCCAGACTAGAGTTCACGGTAACAGTAACTCCAGACTAGAGTTCACGGTGACAGTAACTCCAGACTAGAGTTCACGGTGGCAGTACCCCAGGACTAGAGTTCACGGTGACAGTAACCCCAGACTAGAGTTCACGGTGACAGTACCCCCAGACTAGAGTTCACGGTCACAGTAACTCCAGACTAGAGTTCACGGTGACAGTAACTCCAGACTAGAGTTTACGGTCACAGTAACTCCAGACTAAAGTTCACGGTGACAGTAACACCAGACTAGAGTTCACGGTGACAGTAACCCCAGTCTAGAGTTCATGGTGACAGTAACCCCAGACTAGAGTTCACGGTGACAGTAACACCAGACTAGGGTTCACGGTGACAGAAACACCAGACTAGAGTTCACGGTGACAGTAACTCCAGACTAGAGATCACGGTGACAGTAACACCAGACTAGAGTTCACAGTGACAGTAACATCAGACTAGAGTTCACAGTCACAGTAACATCAGACTAGAGTTCACAGTCACAGTAACTCCAGACTAGAGTTCACGGTGACAGTAACACTAGACTAGAGTTCACAGTCACAGTAACCCCAGACTAGAGTTCACGGTCACAGTAACACCAGACTAGAGTTCATGGTGACAGTAACCCCAGACTAGAGTTCACGGTGACAGTAACTCCAGACTAGAGTTCATGGTCACAGTAACTCCAGACTAGAGTTCACGGTGACAGTAACTCCAGACTAGAGTTCACGGTCACAGTAACTCCAGACTAGAGTTCACGGTGACAGTAACACCAGACTAGAGTTCACGGTGACAGTAACCCCAGTCTAGAGTTCACGGTGACAGTAACACTAGACTAGAGTTCACGGTGACAGTAACACTAGACTCGAGTTCACGGTGACAGTAACCCCAGACTAGAGTTCACGGTGACAGTAACTCCAGACTAGAGTTCACGGTCACAGTAACTCCAGACTCGAGTTCACGGTGACAGTAACACCAGACTAGAGTTCACGGCGACAGTAACTCCAGACTAGAGTTCACGGTGACAGTAACCCCAGTCTAGAGTTCACGGTGACAGTAACACTAGACTAGAGTTCACGGTGACAGTAACCCCAGACTAGAGTTCACGGTAACAGTAACTCCAGACTAGAGTTCACGGTGACAGTAACTCCAGACTAGAGTTCACGGTGGCAGTACCCCAGGACTAGAGTTCACGGTGACAGTAACCCCAGACTAGAGTTCACGGTGACAGTACCCCCAGACTAGAGTTCACGGTCACAGTAACTCCAGACTAGAGTTCACGGTGACAGTAACTCCAGACTAGAGTTTACGGTCACAGTAACTCCAGACTAAAGTTCACGGTGACAGTAACACCAGACTAGAGTTCACGGTGACAGTAACCCCAGTCTAGAGTTCATGGTGACAGTAACCCCAGACTAGAGTTCACGGTGACAGTAACACCAGACTAGGGTTCACGGTGACAGAAACACCAGACTAGAGTTCACGGTGACAGTAACTCCAGACTAGAGATCACGGTGACAGTAACACCAGACTAGAGTTCACGGTGACAGTAACATCAGACTAGAGTTCACAGTCACAGTAACATCAGACTAGAGTTCACAGTCACAGTAACTCCAGACTAGAGTTCACGGTGACAGTAACACTAGACTAGAGTTCACAGTCACAGTAACCCCAGACTAGAGTTCACGGTGACAGTAACACCAGACTAGGGTTCACGGTGACAGAAACACCAGACTAGAGTTCACGGTGACAGTAACTCCAGACTAGAGTTCACGGTGACAGTAACTCCAGACTAGAGTTCACGGCGACAGTAACACCAGACTAGAGTTCACGGTGACAGTAACATCAGACTAGAGTTCACAGTCACAGTAACTCCAGACTAGAGTTCACGGTGACAGTAACACTAGACTAGAGTTCACAGTCACAGTAACCCCAGACTAGAGTTCACGGTGACAGTAACACCAGACTAGGGTTCACGGTGACAGAAACACCAGACTAGAGTTCACGGTGACAGTAACTCCAGACTAGAGATCACGGTGACAGTAACTCCAGACTAGAGTTCACGGCGACAGTAACACCAGACTAGAGTTCACGGTGACAGTAACATCAGACTAGGGTTCACGGTCACAGTAACCCCAGACTAGAGTTCACGGTGACAGTAACTCCAGACTAGAGTTCACGGTGACAGTAACACCAGACTAGAGTTCACAGTCACAGTAACTCCAGACTAGAGTTCACGGTGACAGTAACCCCAGACTAGAGTTCACGGTGACAGTAACTCCAGACTAGAGTTCACGGTCACAGTAACTCCAGACTAGAGTTCACGGTGGCAGTAACTCCAGACTAGAGTTCACGGTCACAGTAACTCCAGACTAGAGTTCACGGTGACAGTAACCCCAGACTAGAGTTCACGGTCACAGTAACTCCAGACTAGAGTTCACGGTGACAGTAACCCCAGACTAGAGTTCACGGTGACAGTAACCCCAGACTAGAGTTTACGGTCACAGTAACACCAGACTAGAGTTCACGGTGACAGTAACCCCAGACTAGAGTTCACGGTGACAGTAACTCCAGACTAGAGTTCATGGTCACAGTAACTCCAGACTAGAGTTCACGGTGACAGTAACACTAGACTAGAGTTCACGGTGACAGTAACCCCAGACTAGAGTTCACGGTAACAGTAACTCCAGACTAGAGTTCACGGTCACAGTAACTCCAGACTAGAGTTCACGGTGGCAGTACCCCCAGACTAGAGTTCACGGTGACAGTAACCCCAGACTAGAGTTCACGGTGACAGTACCCCCAGACTAGAGTTCACGGTCACAGTAACTCCAGACTAGAGTTCACGGTGACAGTAACTCCAGACTAGAGTTTACGGTGACAGTATCCCCAGACGAGAGTTCACGGTGACAGTAACAGCAGACTAGTGTTCACGGTCACAGTAACTCCAGACTAGAGTTCACGGTGACAGTAACCCCAGATTAGAGTTCACGGTGACAGTAACACCAGACTAGAGTTCACGGTGTCAGTAACCCCAGACTAGAGTTCACGGTGACAGTAACACCAGACTAGAGTTCACGGTGACAGTAACTCCAGACTAGAGTTCACGGTGACAGTAACACCAGACTAGAGTTCACGGTGACAGTAACTCCAGACTAGAGTTCACGGTGACAGGAACCCCAGACTTGCGTTCACAGTGACAGTAACTCCAGACTAGAGTTCACAGTGTCAGTAACCCCAGACTAGAGTTCACGGTGACAGTAACTCCAGACTAGAGTTCACGGTGACAGGAACCCCAGACTAGAGTTCACGGTGACAGGAACCCCAGATTAGAACTCAAGGTGAGTGGGGAAGTATGAAGGTCATTGGTGAAGTGGCAGTTGATGGTTGGGCCAAGGGACATTGTGCAGTGCTTGGATAGCAATAATTTGCCTCCAACGCCCATCTTTCTTTGACTGGCTATGACACCAACCTCTAGAAAGGTTTCCTCTGTGCCTACCAACTTCTGTTCTGCTTGTACACCTTCATGCCACTGTCAATCAAACGCTATGTTGCTGTCAAAGGCAGTTACTCAGCTCACCTCTTGAATATAGTTCTTTCCTCTTGATTGGACCAAAGCTGCATAGCACAATGTGATGAATGTCTTATTTCTGTGCTGTAACTTCTACATCACTGACCTTTTCCTGTTCGACCGTAAATGTGATCTCTCAGGTTTCTCCTCACTGGCATCTTTTGTTACTGGGAATGCTACCGTCAGCGTTTCCGCAGGGTGCTTCAAATTCAAAGTAAAATTTTAATTCATGAACTTACTGTGCCCTTCAATTTGCATAAACAGTGCACATTTGCCATACAGGAAGTCTTCAAAACAGAGAAAATCATTGCACTGTAATATCGACTCTCCACATTTGAATGCAGTTATTATGATGACTTAATTGCGATTTCATCTGGGGTGGCACGGTGGCTCAGTGGTTAGCACTGCTGCCTCACAGTACCAGGGTCCCAGGTTCAATTCCAGCCTCGGGCGACTGTCTGTGTGGAGTTTTGCACATTCTTCCTGTGTCTGTGCGGGTTTGCTCCGGTTTCCTCCCACAATCCAAAGATGTGCAGGTTAGGGTGGATTGGCCGTGCTACATTGTCCCATAGTGTCCAGGGATGTGCAGGTTAGGGTGAATTGGCCATGCTAAATTGTCCCATAGTGCCCAGGGATGTGCAGGTTAGGGTGAATTGGCCATGCTAAATTGTCCCATAGTGCCCAGGGATGTGCAGGTTAGGGTGAATTGGCCATGCTAAATTATCCCATAGTGCCCAGGGATGTGCAGGTTAGGGTGGATTGGCCGTGCTAAATTGTCCCATAGTGCCCACGGATGTGCAGGTTAGGGTGGATTGGCCGTGCTAAATTGTCCCATAGTGCCCAGGGATGTGCAGGTTAGGGTGGATTGGCCGTGCTAAATTGCCTGTAGTGTTAGGTGCAGGGGTAAATGTAGGGGATTGGTCTGGGTGGGTTGTTCTTCGGAAGGTCGGTGGGGACTTGTTGGGCTGAAGGGCTTGTTTCCACACTGCAGGGAATCTAAGATTGTGAGACAGCATTATTTTCAAAGCCTGCAAGCAATCTCTAGTTGAAAAGTCTCGTTTTGTGTGTTTTGCATGAGGGATCATGTTTTAATCACTTTTCAATTTAAATTGGCTATTTGGCTTGAGTTCAGTCTCAACCTGAAGAGTTCATTAGATTTCAGTGGTTTTGAGTTATCTTAATATCTTTACCACTGTCAAGATTCCTACACATCGTCTCAGGTAAGTTCCCAAAGAGACAATCGTTAAATAAAGAATAAATTGTATCATTTTATCTTTTGTTGTGGATTAGGCAGTCTCACATATTTGGGGTGACAGATACATTTTCCATGAACTAGAAAAGGGACCATAAGTAATGGTTGTTCATGCATTAAAGTCATAGGTGATAAATAGTCATAACGTCATGGGAGTCTGCCCTCTAGCTACAGGGAAGGCATTGATATAACCGTTGCTAGAACCAACGCTGTGATTTTCCCTCCCTGGAAGTGGCAAGGAGGGAAAATAACGGGACAAAAACAGAATCTGCTGGAAAAGCTCAGCAGTTCTGACAGCAGCATGCCCAGTCGCTTGTGTTTTTGTTTCTGATTTACAGCATCTATCGTTCTTTAAGTTTTGAAAGAACGGAACGCGTTGGCCTTGGGGAGAAACTCACCAACGGGCAAAAGGGCCCACTGGAGACTTTCCCAATCTACCAGCCGGTAAGGCCTTGAAGAGGTCAATTACCAATCAGGTAAGGATCTCAATTCCCCAACTCGCTCCTCACATGCCTCCCCAGCAAGATGAGAGGTAGATAGATTCCTGGTTAAGAAGACAGGATGATCCATCTGTGGAGTGGGGCGGGGTTGGAGGATTCTAACTGCTCCATTATGGGGGGAATTGAGGCCCGAGTGATGACCCAGAGGAAGGCGCTTCTGCTTGATCTTGCTTCCAATTGTTCTGGCCCCCTCAGCCTGCAACCCTCAACCCCTCAGAAGGGAAAATAAAAGAGGTACATTTTTTTTCTGATGAATCCCCTGAGGTGTAAGCTTCTACCAACTTCTCCCTGCGTTAGGGTGAGATACTTGTCTCTGTTCTGCCTGTCAGCTCCGAATGAGCTGATCGATGGGAAAATCTGGTGAGTTATCTCTGCAGCGGGGATAGCATGTTCGTCACCACCTAAAAAAATGATCCCCCACACTTCGAAAAAAAAAACCACGCTCATAGTTTAGTATTTACGATTCAGATTTGTCAAATTTGTCAAAGGATGGGCAAATAATAAAAGTCTGCACCTCGCATTTTTGACTAAGTTGATCTACGTTTTTGATGAACTATTGGAATAAGTCGATACAAGTAATGCAGATAATGCTCTGGTTGGCAAAATACCACATAAAGTCCTTTTCAGCACAACTGATCGTTGCTGTTTTTATGCTCTATATTAGCCTCTTCCAAATCCTTTCCATCCAACCTGATAATATGTCCTTCTCTTCCTTCCTCCTGCATGTGTTTGTCTTGACTCCCTTCTAATGCAATCATGCTATTTTCTTCTGCCACTTCTCATGGTAGTGAGCTCCACACTCTCTGTGGAAAAAGATTTCTCCTGAATTCCACAGTGCATTTATTAGTAAATCTTATATTTACAGACCCTAGCTTTTTTTTGCTGGGAACATCCTCTGTATGTCTACCTAATAAAATCTGGAGAATTGGCCTTTGAACAGGAAGATTAAAGAAAGAATCCCTACAGTGTAGAAACAGGCCCTTTGGCCCAACCAGTCCACACCAACCCTCCGAAGAGTAACCAACCCAGACCCATTCTCCAAACCCATTACTCTACATTTCCCCTGACTAATGCACCTCTGAACACTATAGGACAATTTAGCACGGCCAATCCACCTTAACCTGCACATCCGTGGGCACTATGGGACAATTTAGCATGGCCAATCCACCCTAACCTGCACATCCCTCGGCACATGGTGCAATTTAGCATGGCCAATACACTGAACCGACACATCTTTGGATGGTTGGGGGAAACGGGAACACCCAGAGGAAACCCACGCAGACACGGGGAGAATGTGCAAACTCCACACAGACAGTCGCCCGAGACTGGAATCAAACCTGAGTCCTGATGCTGTGAGGCAGCAGTGCTAACCACTGAGCCACCGTGCCGAAAGATTTTATAGTGATGTTCAAATCTGTGAAGCAATTGGTAAATAAGGAGCTGTTTGTACTGGTAGGAGCGTTGGTAACCAGAAGACAGGAATTCATGTAATTGACATTGGAGTCAGAAGGCAGATGTGAATTCTATTAGGAAGTGAGTCATTATGATGTGGAACTAATTGACTAGTTCTTTGAAAATCCCAGCACAGACACAAGGAGCAGAATAGTGGTGTTGCAGAACACTACTAATAGGTAGGACAATAGATTCATTATTGAAACAATGCCCATGACATTTCCATGGATACAAATTTGTCAACAGGACAGAAAATGATGGTGATTTTTATTCCAGAAAGTACAGTGATGATCCACACAGTTGACATTAGGACTACTCCACATTTCAACATCAGTTAAACGATCTGGACTTGAGAATACAAGGCATAATTTAGAAGTTTGCAGATGAGATGAAACTTGAAAATGTAGTAAACAAAGACAGCATCCGACATGATTAGTTTAAATTAGATTACTTGCATTTTTTAAAGATTAGATTACCTATAGTGTGGAAACAGGCCCTTTGGCCCAACAAGTCCACACTGGCCCTCCGAAGAGCAACCCACCAAGGCCCATTCCCCTACATTTACCCCTTCACCTAACACTACGGGCAATTTAGCACGGCCAATTCACCTAACCTGCACATCTTTGGACTGTGGGAGGAAACCGGAGCACCCGGAGGAAACTCACGCAGACACGGGGAGAATGTGCAAACTCCACACAGTCAGTCGCCTGAGGCGGGAATTGAACCCGGGTCTCTGGCGCTGTGAGGCAGCAGTGCTAACCACTGTGCCACCGTGCTGCCCACGGTGAGATCAGTGGCTTTATTAAAAGAAGTGGAGAGAGGAAAAACGATGGGGCAATTTAAATTCTCCTCACCACACACGTTACGAATGATGACAAGGCCTTGGAGTGGGTACAGAAGAGATTTCCTGGATGTGATGAGGAATCAGAGAGTTCATGGAACTCTTCTGAGAGAGGAGGGATATTTTGGGAGCCTTGGTGTCGGTGGCAAAAATTATAAAGGGCTTTGATACTATAAATAAGGAGAAACCATTCCAGTGGCAAGAGGATTGGTAATTTAGAGGGTAGTTAACAAAAAGACCAACAAGAGGAACATGAGAAACCAAGAAAGTTTTTTTTTAGTTCGGTAAGTTGGAGAACCAAATAGAAAGCAGACTATTTTGTTATCAGCATAGTTTATTGTGAAAGGGCTAGCAGATTTGACCTCCAATAGTGATTATAATATAATAGCAGTTACGTTCAGCTTAAAAGTGACTGGGGATTTAAATTTGAGGTTGAGTTAACTAAGGTAGATTAGAAAACCATATTGGAATACATGCAGTTAGACAAGCCACATTCCTTAATATTTAAGGAATTCAATCATGATTTGTAACAAATATGCTTCCCTCTGAGCCACACAAAGACCTCACAGTAAAAGTGATCCAAGTGTGGCCAGCAAGCCGTAAGATATTATTGATCCAAAAAAGAGGCTTAAAATGTTACCAGAAAGATTAGTAATGCTGAAAGGCTACAGGATTTTACAATTCAGTAAAGCGGAGCAAGAACTTGATAAAGAGAAAACAGAGAAGCAAGAGTGAGATGGCTCTGAGTCTGGTGAATTAATGGAAACCCAAGTGTCTAGCAAGAATGAGGAACTCAAAGAACCCTGTACAAGTAAACATACAGCGCTGGTGAGATCAGTGGTTTTCAAACAGGTGGTTGCAGAAATAGAGGATGCATTGATCTTTGACTTTAATCTTCTAGAATTAGATTCTAGACTGACAGACTGGGGGGGTAGCAAAAGTAACCCCATTATTTAAGGGAACAGGGACAGAGAAAACAGAAACTACAGGGCAGTTAGCCCACTATTAGTAGCAGGCAAAACTTATCTATTAATGTTAAGAATTGCCTATTAATAATGTGGCAACAAGGCACTTGAAAATCATATGATTAGACAAAGTCAACACAGATTTATCAAAGGGAAGTTGTGTATACAAATCTATTAGTTTTTTTCTGAGGACGTAGCTAGTACGATGGATAAGATCAAAACACCATGTGATACTGGGGCAGAATTAGGCCATTCAGCTCATTGAGTCTGCTCTGCCATTCGATCATAGCTGATAGCTTTCAACCCCTGCCTTCTCTCAGTAACCCTTGATCTCCTTACTAATCAAGAACTTATCTATCTTAAATATACTCAATGACATGGCCTCCACAGTCTTTTGCAGTAAGGAGTTCCACAGATTTGGCTGAAGAAATTGCTCCTCATCTCAGTTCTAAAGGAAGGGCCCTTCACTCTGAGACTGTGCCCTCAGGTCCTAGTCTCTCCTACTCGTGAAAACATCTCCTGCGTGTCCACTCTATCCCGGCCTCTCAGTATTCCGTAAGTTTCGATCAGATCCCCCCACCCTTCATCCTTCTAAACTCCACTGAGTGCAGATCCAGAGTCCTCAACCAATTCTCCTATGGGGGTAAGCAGTGCATGGAGTGAGTCTAGATTTAAAAAATGACACTTAAGAAGGTATTACACAAGAGGCTATTGCAGAAAAATAGGACTTGGGACTGCGGATAATTTCATAACATAGATTGAGAATTAGTTAACAGCGTTCGCTGGCTAAAGCTAGCAGACTGCTGCAAGGATCAGCATTTGGGCCTGAGCTATTTATAATAAATTTTATATTCAATGACTTGGAGGAGGGGAACATCTTACAAGTTTACTGACAATACTAAGTTGGAAAAGGTGGGAATGAGCATAACAGATGGAATAGAATGTAATGAATTAAGAAGTTTTCTACTTGGCTCGGAATAAAGGTAGAATTCTTTTGAATGGTGAGAAGTTCCCCTTGCAGATGGATGTGAGCATCCTTGTATGTGAATCACAGAAAGTGTGCAACACTTAACACAACAATAAATTATGTTAGCTTGAGTTAGAAAGGGTTAGAAGTACAAAGGAGTCTTGCAGCAATTATACAGGATGTTGATAAAGCCACATGGATTAATGTACGCAGTTTTGGTCTCTTTAGATTAGGTTACATCAGATTCCTTACAGTTTGGAAACAGGCACTTTGAACCAACCAGTCCACACCGACCCTCCGAAGAGTAACCCACGCAGAACCATTTCCCTCCTAACACTAGTGGGCAATTTAGCGTAGCCAATTCAGCTGACCTGCACATCTTTGGATTGTGGGAGGAAACCGGAGCACACAGAGGAAACCCACGCAGTAAGGAAGAACTACTTGCCTTTGAGGAAGTTCTTCCAAAGTTAATTTGACTGGTTCCCTGAAATGAAGAGATTGTCTCAAGAGGGAAACACACTTGCACTTTCTCAAATACACACATACATACAGACACGGACACAGACACAGACACACACTCTCTCTCTCTCACATTCATACATTAATTATCTCTCTCTCATACACTCATACACTCTCTCTGTCTCTCTGACACACACACTCTCTCGCTCTGACACACACACACTCTCTCTCTGACACGCACTCTCTCTCTCTCACTCACTCTCTCACACACACACACACACACACTCAGACACACATACACACACTCAGACACACATACACACACACACACAACACCCCACACACACACACACACAGACAGACAGACACACAGACACACAAGGGGAATTATTTCATTCATGATTCTATTCTGTCAAAAAAAACCTGACCTCAGCTTGTTAACGTTTTGCTTATAAATACTGTGCCTTATATCTCTCCATCATACCATTCCTGAGGAAGGAGCTGAGTTCCGAAAGCTTGCAATTTCAAGCAAACCTGTTGGACTATAACCTGGTGTCATCTGATTTTTGGGAGAAAGTGAGGACTGCAGGTGCTGAAGATCAGAGTCGAGAGTGTGGTGCTGGAAAAGCACAGCAGGTCAGACAGCATCCGAGGAGGAGGAGAAACGACGTTTTGGACATAAGCCTGAATATTCCTGGTGAAGGGCTTACGCCTGAAACCTCAATTCTCCTGTTCCTCAGATGCTGCCTGACCTGCGGTGCTTTTCCAACACAATGTCTCCCTGGGCTTGTAAGTCTGGGATGCGGTGCCATAGTCTCAGACTGAGGGGCCAGCCATTTTGGCCTGTGATGGGAGAGGTTGTGAATCTCTGGAACTCTCTACACCAGAGACCTGTTGTGCTCAGTCGTTAAATACATTCAAGACCAGGATCAATAGATCTTTGGGTACACAGGGAATGAAGGATATGGAGATAGTGTGAATAGATGGAGTTGAGGTAGAAGACCAGCCGTGATCTTGCTGAATTATGGAGCAGGATCATAGGGGTGAATGGCTTCTTCCAACCCCTAATTTCTATATTTCTTCCTTCTGAAAGGGAAGATCAGGCATTTTTCTGTCATTAACCTTGTATTTTTATAGCCCCTTTCATACAGAAGCAGCTCCAAGCCCATCACACTACAAAGTACTATTTGGAAAGGTGTGGCTTCTTGTCAGTGAATATCAAGGATCATGTTGCAAAATTACAATTACTTTTACTTACACAATCATTGAAATGGCATTCACCTGCAGCTGAAACAAAGGAAACACAAATCAGTCAAGAAGTCACTCATCCCTGTTCAAAGTCAAGGAGATAAATGGCTTTCAATTTGTACTTTAAGACTTGAAAAAGTGAGTTTGTAAAACTTTTGAAAAACACATAATTGGAAACAAAATTGAGCATGGGTTATAAAATCGAACTATGAAGCTGATTGTATAACATTAAATCGATTGGAGCACCATTCCATTCCACAATGACCACCATCATTTTAAAAAAACCTGCATGAGGGGTACTTTCCTTTTGTCCATAGCATGATTTCTGGTCACACTTTTCTGTCAATATCTTTCACTCAGTTTTGTTATGTCAACAGTTCTGGACTCTAGACAGCACTTTCACAAAAGCTGTTGAAGCAAAGAGAGTAACGAAGGACTTGCACATTTATGTAATGCCTTTCACATCATCAGAACACCCTCAACAGTTTTTAAGTGTGTTCACACGCAATCCATCTATCCTCAAACTTTAAAGATTCAAGCACATCCTTTGAACTTTCATAAAAATTGTAGGGGGTCATTGGTGAAGTGGCATTAACTGCCCAATCCTAGTTGGCTTGAGAAAGTGGTCTGAGACTCCTTCTTGAACTTCTGCATGGTGCAGGTAGGTAGAGAGTTAGGTTCAGAGTTCCAACTTATCAAATGAGCAACAATGATAGAACGGCAGGGTCTTGTTTTCGTAGAGTCATAGAGACGTACAGCACGGAAGCAGACCCTTCGGTCCAACTCGTCCATGCCGACCAGATATCCTAACCTAACTACCAGTACCCAGCCCATATCCCTCCAAACCCTTTCTATTCATTTAGCCATCCAGATGCCTTTTAAATGTTGCAATTGTACCAGCCTCCACCACTTCCTCTGGCAGCTCATTCCATACACGTACCACCCTCTGAGTGAAAAGGTTGCCTCTTTTATATCTTTCCCCTCTCACCCTAAACCTATGCCCTCTAGTTCTGGACTTCCCCCACCCCAGGGAAAAGACTTTGTCTATTTATCCTATCCATGCCCCTCATGATATTATAAACCTTTATAAGGTCACACCTCAGCCTCCGACGCTCCAGGGAAAACAGCCCCAGCCTGTTCAGCCTCTCCCTACAGCTCATGTTGTGAAGATGACCTAATAACAATTATGACTGACATAGATAGGTTAAATCAATGAGCAAAATTCTGGCAGGTGGTGAATAATGTGGGAAAATGTGATGTTGTTTACATTGGCAGGAAGGAAAAAGCAGAGTATTATATAAATGGTGAACAACTGCAGAATTCCAAGGTGTAGAAAGATTTAGGTGGTTTAATGCATGAATTGCAAAGGATTAGGAGCAGATACATCAAGTGATTACTGGAATGCTATTCTTTACTATCATAGCAATTTGAACATAAATGTGAGGATGTTATGCTTCAGGTTATGGGGCACTAGTCAGAACACATCCCGAATACTGTGTGCAGTTTTGGTCTCATTACTGAAGTAAGAGAGTAAATGTGTTGGGCACAGTTCAGAGAAGGTTTACCAGAATGATACCTGGATTGAGCAAGTTGGTTTATGAGGGAAGGTTGGACAAGCAGAGCAAGGTTTCACCTAAGTTTAGAAAAGTGAGGGGTGATTTGATTGCAGTTTATCAAATCCCAAACACTCGTAACATGGTGGACGTGGAAAAGATATTATTTATGTAGGTGAGTCCAGAGCTAAGGAATGCAGTCTTAAAATCTTTTAGGACAGAAATGAGGGAAATATGTCACTTGAATATGTTCAGTGACTAACTATGACGGTAACCAAATCTCAGAAGTAAAACTTATGGCCTATCAAGTCAGGTTTCACCACTGAGCCTGGCATCCAATATTACCATCAGCTGGGACATAGCAACTTGCATCTTGCAACGTGAAATGTAAAAATAAAGTGTAATCTCACTTAATTCCAATAGCATAAGATTTCAAAAATTGCAACGTGTACAGTTTAACATGCTGTTGTCATTGTTTCTAAGAACAAAGAAAATTATTACACAGGGACAAGCCCTTCGGCCCTACAAGCCTGTGCTGATCCAGATCCTCTGCTGGCAATGTGTTCCAGGCACCTACCACCCTCTGCGTAAAGAACTTTCCACACAAATCTCCCCTAAACGTTTCCTCTCTCACTTTGAACTCGTGACTCCTAGTAAGAGACCCCCCCCTGGGAAAAAACTTCTTGCAATCCACCCTGTCCATATTGTGGACCTCATGATTTTGTAGACCACAATCAGGTCCCCCCTCAACCTCCATCTTTCTAATAAAAACAATCCTAATCTACTCTACCACTCTTCATTGCTAGCACCCTCCATACCAGGCAACATCTTAGTGAACCCCCTCTGCACCCTCTCCAAAGCATCCACATCCTTTTGGTAATGTGGTGACCAGAACTGTACGCAGTATTCCAAATGTGGCCGAATCAAAGTCTTATACAACTGTAACATGACCTGCCAACTCTTGTACTCAATACCCCGTCTGATTTTGAAATGTATTAACTGACAAATGTCATGCTCTCAAAAATTACAATAAAGAATTAGCAGAAGTCTCTCAATTATTGAGGGTTAAATTACTACTTAAAGTAACCAGAGGGTCCCAATTTCAATTCCCAGTCTGTGCTGAGTTGACACACATGTCTTAATCCCTAGGATGAAAACAACTGGTAAGAACAGAGAAATCAGTTGGACTGATGAATGGCTTGGTTCAAAAGAGAGAGGTCTTAAACGAACAAGCAGAGGGATTTACAGAGAGAATTCCAGACCAATTGATCAAGGGACGAAAGGCAGAACAATCAGGAGTGAAGGGCTGGGGAGTTGGAGAAAATGGATAAAGCACAAGACATTTTAAAATTAAATGTTACCCAAGCAATCATACAGCTCCTTCCACAACAAAATCCTGATCCACCCGATCAGAAGCAGATGAGTGGGGGTAAAGGTGTAATGGGTTGGGTTCAATCAACAATTGGCTGGGGCTGTTTTCCCTGGAGCGTCGGAGGAGTGATCTTATAGAAGTTTATAAAATCACGGGGGACATGCATCGGGTAAATGGACAAAATCTTTTCCCTGGGGTGGGGGGAGTACAAAATTAGATGGCATGGGTTTAAAGTGAGAAGGGAAAGATTTAAAAGGGACCTAAGGGGCAACCTTATCACACAGAGGGTGGTGCATGTATGGAATGAGCTGCCAGGGGAAGTGGTGCAATTACAACATTTAAAAGGCATTTGGATGGGTATATGAATAGGAAGGGTTTAGAGGGATATTGGCCGGGTGCTGGCAAATGGGACTAGATTAATTTAGGATATCTGGTCAGCATGGATAAGTTGGAAGGAAGGGTCTGTTTCCATGCTGTACAGCTCTAAGAGCTCAGCATGCCTCCTTGCTTGCCCTATACAGCAGCTTTAAAAGGGACCTAAGGGGCAATTTTTTTCACACAGAGGGTGGTGAGTGTATGGAATGAGCTTCCACAGGAAGTGATGAGGCTTGGCTCCGGTCTGCCAAATAATCTCTTGGATGGACAATGATGCTTGGCAAGTAACAGAGGGAGAGGAAAATAAAAGTTAGAAAGGAAGCATTGAAAGCTAAGTAAAAGGGAATACATCTAATATTGTTTAATCCTGTAATCATACACTCTAAACATTTATTTTAAAGAAATGCATTTACCTGCTAACGAATGCTGGTGATCTGACCTTAATTCAACATACAAGGTACAGACATACGGGTAAGAGATGAGGATTTTGTCACCTTGTTTAAACTGAAGTTCTGATAATCTTTCCCATTCATTTTTATCTTGTACACTGTTAAAGTGAAAACCATAAAGGAGAATCTGTTGCAAGCTGTCCCTTTGGCATCAGTTATACTGAAATTAAATAAAAGGCATTCTAGCAAACTACACAGACATTACACAGCACACAATTATGAAAGAAAGGATTTGGTGCATTTATATTAGACCTTTTACAACCTCAGGGTATTCCAAAGAATTTGGACCATAAGACCACAAGATGTGGGAGCAGAAATTAGGCCATTCAGCCCATCGGGTTAGCTCCACCATTCAATCATGGCTGATAAGTTTCTCAACTGCAGTCTCTCGCTTTCTCCCCCAAGGAGATCCCCTTGACACTCAAGAACCTGTCCATCTCAGACTTAAATATACTCAATGACCTGGCCTCCACAGCCTTCTGTGGCAGTGATAGATTCATCACTCTCCGGCTGAAGACATTTCTAAAAGGACTTCCTTTTACTCCAGGAATGAGTCACTTCTGAAGTCCAGTTACTAATGTATCGTAGGGAAACACGGCAAATGGTATGCACGCATTGAAGACCCTCAGGCAGCGCTGAAATAAATGACAGATAACTGATAGTAGTTAGTTGAGGAAGGACACCTAAAGGATATAGGAAGGCAGAGGCAACAAGAGTCACAGACATTAGAAAAATGGGAATAATCAGTGTAGAAAAGAATAGTTATTTAAAAGGGCAAATGGAAATACAGAGAATCACTAAGAGGATAGATGTAAAAAATTGGGGTAAACACTTTTTTTCCCATTGATTTGGGGCAGCATGGTGGCTCTGTGATTAGCACTGCTACCTCACAGCACCAGGGACCCGGGTTTGATTCCACCCTCGGGTCTGTGTGGAGTTTGCACATTCTCCCCATGTCTGGGTGTGTTTCCTCTGGGTGCTCCGGTTTCCTCCCACTGTCCAAAGATGTGCAGGTTAGGGTGAACTAGCCATGCTAATTTGCCCATAATGTTAGGTGCATTAGTCTGGGGTAAATATAGGGTGGGGGAATGGGTCTGGGTGGGTTACTGTTCGGTGTGGACTTGTTGGGCTGAAGGGCCTGTTTCCATACTATAGAGAATCTAATCTAATTCATACAAAACTATATCAAACTGAAGATTCAAAGGTAGAAGCTAAGTTTTTTTTTTAACAAAAGAATCATTCAGGTGTCAATTGTAAAAAACAAAGAACTCCATGCACTGTGGACACCCAACAACATCGAAACAGACGTGAAACTGCAACTCTTGATGGCTGAATTGTACCAGAAATCCACCATGTGCCATTTTGATGAGTCTCACGGTATGTTTCTCTTTGTGAGGCCAGCAGGTTTCTAGCGCAAATGTTTCATACCCATCTCATTGCCTTATGCACCATGCTCCCAAAGGTGACCTGCACATCCTATTCTGCCACTTGTCAGGACACGGCCGGGCCCTGATTGCTTGCACCTTGTTTGAAGCCCAGCCTTGACTTGACTTGATTCTCTGGACGTTCATTCCACACATGAACCACTCTCTGTGTAAAAATGTAGTCCTTCATGTCCTTTCTGCTCTCACTTTAAAAATATGCCACCCTAGTCTTGAAATCCCTCACCACTGGGAAAAGACACCTGCCTTATCTATACCCCTCATGATTTAAAAAATCTCTATAAAGCCACCCCTCTACGTCCTACACTCTGGTGAAAAACGTCCAAGTCTATTTAGCCTCTCCCTTCCATTCCTGGCAACATCCTGGTTAATATTTTCTGAACCCTGTCCAGTTTGATAATATCCTTCCTGTAACAGGCTGACCAGTACTCCAGAGGAGGCCTCACCAATGTCAGTCAAGCATTGGCAGTCCTGAGTTGTTATTCACCATGGATGTAATGGGAAAGCGACCACAAATCAACACTCCCCTGGACACATAACAGACTCAGCTGACATTTCATTGCACACACAAGTCCACAGTTTCACATCAATTGCTGTTGAGGATGCAAGCCACAGTTATCCATAGGTAGCCCTATCCCATCTCAACACCCTATCTAAATGGCAGCTGCTCTTTCCCCAATGCCCAATGTAACTCAAACTCTTCCCACTGCTTAATGTGGGGCCATTACATACAGGGAAGCCTTCGAACGGTTCAAAACATTCATTTTCACTCAACAACAGTAGGAGTGAAAATAAAGAAGTAGAAGCTGTGTTTGCCTCTTCAAACAGCAACAGACTAAAGTGCTACACATCCCTTAACTGTGTCCAGTCCAGCGGTAGACTGACTTTCTTCATCCCCTGGACTGAGATTAGATGACGTGCAAGATTTTCTGTGCCAGAATGTCTGAATGACAGCAGGCCTCCTTGACTTGACTTGACTTGACTTGGGTCCACTCTGCTTAAACTTTGAGACAGGGCTATGCACTATGCACGTGAATCATGTTTGCTACCTAGACTGCTGGCACATGCTGTATATCTGAGATTGGCAAAACATGGTGCCATGCAACATGTCTGATCTGACCAATGCTGAAAAACTACATCAATCTTTATGTCTGAGCTAAATAGCAAGGCAGGATCAAAGTTCTTTGAGCCTTTAATCTCTGGTGAGGGAGCTAGCACCAAAGGCAGGGACGTTGTGAGTATTCAAGTTGGCACAAAAGCAGGATGCTGTGAGTATTTAAGCAAGCACAAAGTGAGTGAGCAATAAGACAGTGAGTGAGTCAGCAGCCTCGAGATGCAGCCTGGTTCAACAGGGGCCTATCTCTGCATGCAAAATGCCCTGGCAGCAGCAGTGCAATGAAAAACATATGTGTGATCCAAAGTGGACCACTTAAAATGCATAACTGTATCATAAGTGGACTGGAAGTGTGTCACAACGATGTGGTGAGGCTGATATGTGTCTGATTCCAAGGTCCGTGGATGGGTAATGTGTGTGATAGCTGTCCGTGGAATGTACCCTGAGATGTTAATGCCTGGAATTACATTTGTAGCTTTCACTGTGACCCACTGAATCTCTGCCCTGTAGCATAGATTTACTCAATATCCTGCAGCACAGCTCCCACATTTATGCCACTGTTGTGGTGATCACTTAACCTCTGCTCCCACAATATGGCATGTCCTCCCATGTGCTACTGTTAAACCTCTTAAATATCCAATTTTCCCTCTTCATCATTCTTGTCTCCTCTGCATCCTAGGTTGCTACCTCCAATCCAAAGCACCGATTTCCCCCAACATCCCTAGTACGGCAGTATTTCCTGATAATATCGCCACCACTCCTCCCACCATTGACTTTCAAAGCCTGAGATGTTGGTGCTTGGTATTCCAGGTGGAGGCCTGGAGGAGTAAGCAGTGAGCTGTAGTAACCAGGATACCGCTCTGACCTTCATACAACAAGAACATTCCTGCACAGTACAGGCCCTCGATGTTGTGGAACCAATCTGAAGCCTACCTATCCTTTCATGCTGAGGAGTCTAGTTTCTATCTAGCGGGTTGGAGAATTGAATTAGCTTTATTGTCACATGTACTTGAATGAGTACAGCGAAAAGTTTACAGGTCGCTACTTATGACACCATCTTAGGTGCAAGATATCTAGGTACAGATACTTAAATACTTGATACAAAATAGAAAAAAATAATAAGTAAAAATTCGATCATAAGTATGAAAAGGAAAAGTAAAAAATAAAAGTATACAGTTCACAGTCCTTCCACCCCAGCCCATGCCAGCATCTAGTCTCCAGACCACATCGGGCCAAGTCTCCAGACCATGCCAGACTCTGAAATGTGAAGCTTCGCCTCCAGTCCGGGCGTTTGCCTCCAAGTTCATGCTGGTGACTCGCCGACCCGCAACAGCCTCCAATCCATGTCTTGCCTCCAGTCCAGGGACTCGCTTCTCCGTGACAGCCTCCAATCCAGGACTCAGCTCAAATGCTTATTAATGAGGCAAGCTTGGATAATAAAAAATGGCAATACATGCTAATACATATAAAGAGGCCTCTCGCCTTTCACAAGCAAGGAGTTTGTCTGTTCAAAACTTGGTTGAAAAATGGGACTTTTCACTATTGACAGCAAGAAACTTTTCACTGGTCATGTGACTTTACCTACTTTGTCATCGTGGCCCATCTCGTCAGGGCTAGAAGATTAGATTCCCTACAATGTGGAAACAGGCCTTTCAGCCCAACAAGTCCACACCGACCCGCCAAAGAGAAACGCACCCAGACCCGTTTCCCTCTGACTAAAGCACCTAACACTAGGGGCAATTTAGAATGGCAAATTCACCGAACCTGCACATCTTTGGAAACCCACGCAGACACAGGGAGATTGTGCAAACTCCACACAGACAGTCATCCAAGGCTGGAATCGAACCTGGGTCCCTGGTGTTGTGAGGCAGCAGTGCTAACCACTGAGCCACCCCTTTTTTTTGGTGTGGAAACAGGTCCTTCGGCCAACAAATCCACACTGACCCTCCGAAGGGTATCCCACCCACACCCATCCCCCTACCCTATTATTCTACATTTACCCCTGGCTACTGCACCTTACCTACACACCCCTGAACGCTATGGGCAATTTAGCATGGCCAATTCACCTAACCTGCACATTTCTGGACTGTGGGAGGAAACCCACACAGACACAGGGAGAATGTACAAACTCCACACAGACAGTCACCCAAAGCTGGAATCGAACCTGGGTCCCTGGTACTGTAAGGCTGCAGTGCTAACCACTGGGCCATGGTGCCCTCATTGAAAGATTCATTGAAACTGCCCATCTAATGCCAACAAGACATGGAAGAGAGTAGCAAAGGTGCCATATAAACCGCCTACCTTCCACTAGTGTTGCCTATGCAAAGTCCTGGGCATTACTTGAAGAGACAACATCACCAATGTTGAAGTGTTACACAAGGCACTGGCACAGAGTGACAACAGACACTAACTAGCGGGTACGCATTCCATCTCAAGGGCCATCCGCCCTATTGGAGGGGCAGTCGAATGGACACCCGACCTGGGAAAAGAAGACATGGCTGGCCAAAAAGACCTGACAAAGTGCATTGAATGGACCTTCAACAGTGGGACACCACTTTGGCTGGAGTAAAAGAGGCTATGACGAATTGAGTCTGGTGACAGGGATTTGCTGCATGTTATCCTGCATGGCACTGGAGGAACTAAACTGAAGTCAGGAAAGCAATGGCAAAATTGATGACAGCTTTTGAAACGGTAGTGCGTAAACATTAGAAAAAACACATAAGTAGGAGCTGGAACAGAGATTTAAATATAGAACTGTTTTAGTGAGTTGGCACAAGCATTTTGAGTCAATTTTTTAAAAGTCCTTACAACAATGTGGGCTTCATTGCATTCTAGCATTAATTGCCCAGGCTGTATTCCCCTTGAGAAGGTGGTGGTTAGCTGCCTTCTTGAACTGCTACAGTCCATTTGATGGAGGTAGACACAGAATGCTGTTAGGGAGGAAAGTCCAGGATTTTGACCCACCCAATGAAAGGTAATATATTTCTGCAGCGCATCTCATTGGTGGTACACACAGCTGCTTCTACGCATTGGTGGTGGAAACAGTGAATATTTGTGGATGTGGTGCCAGTCAAGTGAGCTGTATTGCTTTGAAGGCTTTCAAGGTTGTTGGATGCTCTGGAAGGTGCACTCATCCAAGCAAGTGGTGCATAGACTATCAGATCGGTGACTTGAGCCTTAAAGATGTTGATCGGGCTTTAGGCAGTTAGGAGGTGAGTTACTTGTTGCAGGATTCCAAGTCTCTGACCTGGTCTTATAGCTAAGGTATGTATATATCTGGTCAAGTTCATTTTCCGGTCAATGGTAAGCCCTAGCATGTTTATAACAGGGGAATCCAGTGATCATAATGCCATTGCAAATTAAGGGACAATGTTAGATCTTTTTCTTGTTGGAGACATGATTCGGAGATGCTGGTGTTGGACTGGGGTGTACAAAGTTAAAAATCACACAACACCAGGTTATAGTCCAACAGGTTTAATTGGAAGCATACTAGCTTTCAGAGTGACGCTCCTTCATCAGGTGATTGTGGAGGGCTCGATCGTAACACACATTTTGATGAGTCTCACAGTATATTTCTCTTTGTGAGGCCAGCAGGTTTCTAGCGCAAATGTTTCATACCCATCTCATTGCCTTATGCACCATGCTCCCAAAGGTGACCTGCACATCCTATTCTGCCACTTGTCAGGACATGGCCGGGCCCTGATTGCTTGCACCTTGTTTGCACCTATAACCTGGTGTTGTGTGATTTTTAACTTTGTTGGAGACAGTCATTCTCATGCATTTGTGTGATGCAAATGTTACTTGCCATTTGTCAGCCCAAGCCTAGATATTGTCCTGGTCCGCGATGTCAGACTCAGTCAAATGTGGCCTTGATGTCAAGGGCAGTCACTCTTAACTCACCTCTAGAGTTTAACTACTTTGTTCATGTTTGAACCAAGTTTATAATAAGGTCAAGGGCTGAGTGGCTCTGCGGAACCCAAACTGGATGCCATGGGGCAGGTTATTATTCGGCAACTGCTGCTTGATAACTCTGTTTATGACCCCTCCATCAATTTACTGATTACTATGAGTGTGCTGATGGGCAGTAACTCGCTGAGTTTGTCCTGCTTTTCATATCAGGGGAATTTCCCAAGGCTGAGATGGATCGTTTCCTCAGTTTTCCTCGCTGGAGGTGGGCTCACTTCTGCACTCTGATTCCGCAGAATCATTGAATACCCGGCATTGTAAGTGTCTCTTCTTTTAATTATTCACAGAGCATTGGCATCATTTGCAAGGACAAGTTATCATTGTCCTCAGGAAATTGCTGTTGAGCTGCCCTTTTGAAAATAACTGACTGGTTTATCAGATCATTTCAGATGGCAGCCAAGAGTTACATACAGTCTGGAATGGGTAAGGATGGCAGATTTCCCTGAAGGACATTAGTGAATTGGATGGGTTTTTTATGACAATCCAATGGTTTCAATGTCACCATTACTGAAACTAACTCTTTAATTCTAAGTATATTAATGAACTGAGTTTAAATTTTCCAGCTACAATGTGGGATTTGAACTCAAATCTGAATCATTAATTGAGGCCTCCAGATCATTAGTCCAGTAGGCTACCACACAAACACCATTTGCTCCATCAGACGCATACAGTAGTGCTAGTCCCTCACTCAATGACCAATTACAGCACACAAAGAGGCTATCTGGCCCATTGTGTCCATGCTAGCTCTCTGTAGATTAATCCAGTTAGTCACATATGTTGTATACCCTGTACACTTACTTCCTTCAAACACTCAACCAATTGAAATCACAGTTTGTTTCTGTTTGTATTATCCTTGTAGGCAGCGAGTTCCCAGTTACTGCTGCTCCAATTCTATTCCTCTGCTTTAACCATACACCTCTAACTATTTTCCTCTAGTGTTTATCTAATTCCCTCTTGAATACATGATTGGTTAAGCTTCAATAACCAGAGCACCCCTCGTTCTAATAACATTTTGATGAGAATTTCCTTTCTGACCTGCCTCTCTCTGTTTTAAGTGCTAATGCTAAATGTACATATTATTCTTGACATTCAACCAGTGAAGATAATCGGTCTCAAAACCCTTGAAAGGTTTAAATAGATCCCCTCCTCTCATTCTGTCCAAGAACATATCACTAGTTGTCTTCCTTTCATCAGAAATGTATTTTCCTGCTTCCGCCTCAGCAATGCTAGGTCCTAGGTTTCCCTTTGAATCCTCGCTGTATAAAGACATGCACCAGCAGCACTGTACGTTACAGCCCGACAATTTTACTAGTGTTTAACATAATTTACCAATGTGGTGGCCACTGGTAACCAGGTTGTGGAGAATCACTCTGTTCAAAACCTTAGTAACGTTCTTTCTATAACTCGTAAGTGGGTGGAAGCGCCCTCTTAAGTTCGATACGGCCCTTTTGATCAAGCTGCAAAGGATACATGGGAAGATGGTGAAGTGCTCTGTGGTAAATGGTTGTAACCTGTCCAGATTTCCAAGTACCGCACGGATAGCATCCTGCAACAAACCAATATCAATGTATTATAGCACGAGGTGACAGATTCACAATTCACAGCATCCACACTGATTGCATTTTAATTATCCTTACTAGTACTGTATCTTTTTCTTCATCAGGACGAGTGATTTTCTCGGGTTTTATTATTTGAGTATGATTATGAATTATATATTGTTACATGAATAACATTGGGGTTGGTGCGCTAAGTTGGCTTTTTGGCTTGGACTATGCTTCAGAATGATGCCAACATCACAGGTTCAATACCCATTCTGGCTGCGTCGACTTCTTCCCCTCCCTCGAGAATTAATGGCAATGGCAAACCACCACTGACAAGGAAATAGCGCAGGATAATGAATCAAGGGCCTGCCTTTCAGGAGAGCACACATACCATATTATTTAAAACTATTAAAAGCACAGTGTATGTTATCTTGGAGGTGGGCATAAACTAAGTCTTAAGAAACTTGTTACATCCAGGGTTGGTATCAGAGTTTATCACTAGATCGCTGAGTACAGTAACTGCTGCAGTACCTGATTTCAGCACAGACAGGAGCTATATTCTTCAAAAGGTGAGAAATGTTCGCATGCGACAGAAATATCAAATTTCAGTGTCACAGCAGATAAAGCTGTGTTGAAATAAAATTCACTTTTACAGAAAGAATTACCTTATCACAGTTCACCAAAACAACTCCCAATTAACCATAATTTGATTCATTAGCCTGGCCACTATTTCCCATTAGTCGGAAGAAACTATAAAGGTACACCGATGCAAAAGTAGGAAGGTAAGTTAGGAGTCAGGCCCAGACGTCACTGGAGTGTCCCAAAGATGCAAGCTGTGAGCCCGTCACCAAGAGATAATTTCCTACTGGAGATTCAAGTTGGCTGAGCAGGATCCCTTTCATAGTCGTGAGTCTATGCCAAGTTGCAGCAATAACGAATTTGGGCGAGAGAGATTGTCCAGTGTCTGCATACCATGGCCCAGAGAGAGGGCTCTGTGTCTGGCCCAGGGAGAGGGCTCACTGTCTATGCATCTGATCCAGAGCACAGAGAGGGAATCTGCTTCTGTGTATTTGAATTATAGAATCGCTACAGTGTGGAAACAAGCCACTAGGCCCAACAGGTCCACACCGGCCCTCCAAAACAGTAACCCACTCAGACCTATTCCCCCACATTTCCCCTGACTAATGCACCTAACCTACATATCCCTGTACACTATGGGTGATTTAGCAGGGCGGTATGGTGGCTCAGTGGTTAGCACTGCTGCCTCACAGCACCAGGGTCCCAGGTTTGATTCCAGCCTTGGGCAATTGTCTGTGTGGAGTTTGCACATTCTCCCCGTGTCTGCATGGGTTTCCTCTGGGTGCTCCGGTTTCCTCCCACAGCACGAAAGATGTGCAGGTTAGGTAAATTGGTGACCATGCTAAATTACCCGTAGTGTTAGGTGCAATAGTCAGAGGGAAATGGGTCTGGGTGGGTTACTCTTTGGAGGGTCAGTGTGGACTGGTTGGGCCAAAGGGCCTGTTTCCATACTGTAGGGAATCTAATTCACCTAACCTGTACATCTTTGGATTGTGGGATGAACCTACAGCAAACTCACACAGACACAGGGAGAATGTGCAAACTCCACACAGACAGTCGCCTGAGGCTGGAATCGAACTTGGGTCCCAGGCACCGTGAGGTAGCAGTGCTAACCACTGTGCCATCGGGCTCTGTGTGTACATATCAGACCCAGAGACAGGACACTGTGTGTCTGGCCCAATGACAGGGTTCTGTGTCTGTGTGTGTGGCACAGAGACAGGGCTCTGTGTCTGTGTGTCTGGCCCAGTGACAGGTCTCTGTATCTGTGTGTGTGGCACAGAGACAGGGCTCTGGGTCTGTGCATCTGGCCTAAAGATAGGGATCTGTGTCTGTGTGTCTGGCCCAGAGACAGGGCTCTGTATCTGTGTGTGTGGCACAGAGACAGGGCTCTGGGTCTGTGCATCTGGCCTAAAGATAGGGATCTGTGTTTTTGTGTCTGGCCCAGAGATAGGGCTCTGTGTCTGTGCGTCTGCCCTAAAGATAGGGATCTGTGTCTGTGTGTCTGGCCCAGTGACAGGGCTCTGTGTTTTGTGTGTGACCCACAGAGAAGGTTCTGTGTCTACGTCTGACCCAGAGAGAGAGAGCTCTTTGTCTGACTAAGACAGTTGGCTGTGTATCTGTATCTGGCTGTGATGAAGGGCTTTTGCCCGAAACGTCGATTTTCCTGCTGCTCGGATGCTGCCTGACCTGCTGTGCTTTTCGAGAGAAAGTGAGGGCTGCAGATGCTGGAGATCAGAGATTTGTGGCGGATATGGAAATGTCCCTTGGGGCCTTGGAGGGAAGTAAGGGGGGAGGTGTGGGCGCAAGTTTTGCATTTCTTGCGGTTGCAGGGGAAGGTGCCGGGAGTGGAGGTTGGGTTGGTGGGGGGTGTCACGGAGGGAGTGGTCTTTTCGGAATGCTGATAGGGGAGGGGAGGGAAATATATCACTGGTGGTGGGGTCCGTTTGGAGGTGGCGGAAATGGCGGCGGATGATACATTGTACATGGAGGTTGGTGGGGTGGTAGGTGAGGACCATACATGGAGGTTGGTGGGGTGGTAGGTGAGGACCATACATGGAGGTTGGTGGGGTGGTCCTCACCTACCACCCCACCAACCTCCATGTACAACGTATCATCCGCCGCCATTTCCGCCACCTCCAAACGGACCCCACCACCTCCAAATTCACCTGCACCTCCACACACATCATCTATTGCATCCGCTGCACTCAATGTGGCCTCCTCTATATTGGGGAGACAGGCTGCCTACTTGCGGAACGTTTCAGAGAACACCTCTGGGACACCCGGACCAACCAACCCAACCACCCTGTAGCCCAACACTTTAACTCCCCCTCCCACTCCACCAAGGACATGCAGGTCCTTGGACTCCTCCATCGCCAGACCATGGCAACACGACGGTTGGAGGAAGAGTGCCTCATCTTCTGCCTGGGAACCCTCCAACCACAAGGGATGAACTCTGATTTCTCCAATTTCCTCATTTCCCCTCCCCCCACCTTGTCTCAGTCAAATCCCTCGAACTCAGCACCGCCTTCCTAACCTGCAATCATCTTCCTGACCTCTCCGCCCCCACCCCACTCCGGCCTATCACCCTCACCTTGACCTTCCTCCACCTATCGCATTTCCAAAGCCCCTCCTCCAAGTCCCTCCTCCCTACCTTTTATCTTAGCCTGCTGGACACACTTTCCTCATTCCTGAAGAAGGGCTTATGCCCGAAACGTCGATTCTCCTGTTCCTTGGATGCTGCCTAACCTGCTGCGCTTTTCCAGCAACACATTTTCAGCTGCTGTGCTTTTCCAGCACCACTCTGATCTAAACTGTGTATCTGTGTTCCCTGGTCAAGAGGGCTCTGTGTCTAGTCCAGAAAGAGAGCTCTGTGTGTGTGTCAGATCCAGAGACAAAGGGCTGTGTGTCTGTGTTTCTCATCCAGAGAAAGAGGACTTTGTGTTTGTGTGTCTGGTCCAGAGTCAGAGTGCTCTGGGTCTGTGTGTGTGGCCCAGAGACAGGGCTTTGTTTTTGTCTGTCTGGCCCAGAGACAGGGCTCTGTGTCTGTGTATCCTGTCTCAGAGAGAGGGCTCTTTTTTTGTGTGTGTGGGCATTTGTCTGGTCCACAGAGAGAGGGCACTGTGTTTGTATGTCTGAAACAATGGAGACGTTTTGTGGAGGTAGAGTCCAGAGTGTGTTGCTGGAAAAGCACAGCAGGTCAGGCAGCATCCGAGGAGCAGGAAAATCGACGTTTCAGGCATAAGCCCTTCTTCAGGAATGAGCCGAGAGACAGGGCTCAGTGTCTGTGTGTCTGGCCCAGAGACAGGGCTCAGTGTCTGGCCCAAAGATAGGCATAAAGATAGAGACACTGCCCTGACCCACAAGTTTAATTTCTGATGAAGGGCTTATGGCCAAAATGTCGATTCTCCTGCTCCTCGGTTACTGTCTGACCTGCTGTGCTTTTCCAGCACCACACTCTCGACTCTGATCTCCAGCACCTGTAGGCCTCACTTTCTCCTTCCTGTGGAGATATGCATGTTGTGCTGATAAGGGGGCTAAAGACTTATGAAGAG
This sequence comes from Chiloscyllium plagiosum, assembly GCF_037043375.1. Taxonomy (NCBI): domain Eukaryota; kingdom Metazoa; phylum Chordata; class Chondrichthyes; order Orectolobiformes; family Hemiscylliidae; genus Chiloscyllium; species Chiloscyllium plagiosum. The sequence continues at coordinate 11,800,815 of NW_028270184.1, read as the reverse complement.
ATGTCAAATCATGGCGTCAGCAATAATATTATGTGCAATGATCTTGATGGCAGAATGATGATGCCCATCTCAAATGCTTTTCTGGAGAGAACTATTATGAAGCAGTAACTCCACCAGGGTCCTAAGAAAACTATTTGCCTTTAAAATGTGTTGCTGAGGTTTCATTCTGTCCGGTACTCTATGACATAGGGCAAATTTCCTCAGGCAAGCTTCCACGCTTTCTCTCTTTAATTACGTAACTGAGCTGTGGGGCTCTTTTTTCTCAGGGAATAGCCTTGGCAGACAGGGGGAAGTGCTTGTCACTGGCAAGACCTTTTGGTTCCTCTGGCTGCATTTTTAAAATCCAGCAGCACAGCAGTCCAGATGCTGTCATGACGACACTGTCACTTTAACAAGGTCACTTTATGGTTGGGCTTTTTATCAAGAGAGGTCGTAAAGGCAGAGGTGCCGAAATGTCTCGGAAGCAAGCCTACTTTAACAATGGCAGGGGAGTGAACAGTTCCCCTGGTTCAGGGTTTTTCCTAGTTTGGTTTAGTTGTACCGCAGAAGCTGCTGCCGAGAAAAAGCTCCATGCTTCAGCAGATGATCCCTGGCTGACTTTTCTCTCTGAAATCTCTCTGGCCTGTAAGAACCTGTGTCTGAATTTATCTTCTGCCAAGGGGTGCATTTATGGGATGTTACGGGAGTTGGAACAGCTGCTTAGTTAAGTTGCGATATCGTGTCGGTTGAGTTTTCAAATAGTTAAGTTATTCTAAATTCCGTTTTCTTTTGTTCACGTTTCAACTGCAGTCTTTAAAGAAAGTCTGTTTTGCTTAAAGCAGAGTGGTTTGGCCAGCTGCGTCAAACCTAGAATATTCCCTTCACATCAGCCTTTATAATAAGAAACAGTTAGGGTCGAGGCTACCTTCTCGAAATATTTTGAGAGGGTCTGACCTGGTCCATAACACTGTAAGCCAGGAACCACTTCCCAAACTATAGTTCTTGACCATGTTGATCTTTCAAAGGAAAGGCAAGCTAACTCTCCATTGCCAGAAGGGATGCCCAGTAATGTCACAAGTAGGTCCATAATCTTCTGCACTCTCTATGGGTGAGTACCACCATCTTCTCTCTGCTACATATGCTTACAAACAGAGCATTCCCTCTAACTCTACCCCCAAGGCGTATGGACTACAACTCTCAGTAGGTCCGCACAAGATCTCCCCACCACCACAAGCTGTCCCCTGACACTCAGAAGCAAGCAGAGGCTGACAGCCTGTAAGGTCAGTGAGTTCTAAGAAATTAGTGACAAGCAAACAGAGGCCAGCAGCCTCTAAATAAACACTAAAGGGAGTCAGTGCCTAGAGGTCTGCGACGGAGGTGCCCCTGAGCACAAATCAACCTAGCAGAAGCAAGTCCATTAGCTCCAGAGTAAAGTGTTGAAGGCCTGAAGTGGTGTCTGAATTGATCTGAGAGGAAGCTCGATGATTTTTGTGAGGCTGACAGTTTGCCGATGTGGATGGAAGGCGATGGACGACATTGGCCATGGAACGATGTTGGGATAGGGAGTGGCAATACAATGGCCGGGACAGACACTTGGCAAACTTCAGCTTCCGGGTACCTGTCTGATTTACATGTTGGGAATTTGCATTGTATAGTTTCTCGATTAAGGAGAGGGGAACTGCAGGTGGAACGTAAATAGGGCAAGTTGAAACTTCAATGAGTTGCAAATAACTTGGAAATAAGTTGGTCATTGCTAAGGGCAAAGAGGGGAAAATTGGGAAAACGTTTCTCGATGTTGAGAACCTAACTTATGAAAAACATTTTCACCCTATCTTGTCACCTTAGCAGGGAGGGGAAATTTTCAGCCAATGCACAGGGATTACGCTGTGAGTAAAGAGTTCTTTCAGAAGATTCCTTGGTCTTAAGCAGTACTTTGGGAAACCAAATGGAATCAAATCCCATAGACACGGCAAAACAAGTGGGTTCAATATCAGAGGAGAAAGGATACTCACAAAAAACATTAAAATCAGATGCTGAACACCCAGACGAAAGATGGTTCTAATGTGTGGGAGGAACAATACTTGCACAGAACATTGAAATCAGATGCAGAAACTGATGAAGTCAAGCATGCATTGAGTGGATGTTTCATCAGAGCTCAATAAATACAGTGCAGAGCCAGCAGTGTAAGCTGAGTTTACCAGCTGTGAACTTAATGGCACAGACACTGGAGAACAAATCCATTCAGTGCTTGGCAGTGTTCATTTTTTAATGGAAAAGGCTGAAACACTTCCCTATTTCTTTGTGAATGATATTCATGGAACATTGTAGCATATTCCAGTTTTAAGAATAAGAGGGCACTTTGGTTCAGGGTGTCTTTTAACTGGGAGGAACAGTAAGGAATGTAGTGGTAGTAGGAGATCGCATAGTGAGTGGGACAATCACTGATCTAGTGCATTCAATTGAGTGAGTCCAGAAGGCTACATAGTGCTAGGGGTTTAGGACATCTGCTCAGGGCTGGATGGGAACTTGGAGTGAGAGGGAGAGGATCCAGTTGCCATATTCATGTAAGTACCATCAACATAGGCTGGACTTTAAAAGAGATCCAGCTTAAATACAGGAGCTAGGCACTAAACTAAGTCACAAAAACACCTGAGCAATAATCTTTGTACTATTATTACTTGAAGAATGTACTAATTACAGGGGGAGCATAAGGTATTGCAATAAATACATCAAAGACTGCTGTGGAAGAAGTGGGTTCTGGTTTATGGAAAACTGGCATCTATAGTGGGGAGAGTTGGCGCTATACTATTGGGATGGTCTGTGCCTGAATTGTGCTGGAACCAATGATCCAGCAAGCAATATATTAGGGAAGTAGAGAGGGCTTTAGATTAAACAATAGGAGTGAAGGATCAGGTTTGGATTGATGTGGGAAATCAAAGGTCCAAGCAGTCCCCCTGGAATGGTTGCAAACGGGTTCCAGTCTTGAGTCCATTTGTACAGAAGTCTGAACACAAGGCAGGACAATATAAAGCAGCTGTTCATAGTGAAGTGGGAGATGGCATGGGGCAGGGTGACACTATGCACATGGACACACAAGATGGCCGCTGAGACATAAGTTGGCCACTTGACACACAAGATGGCCACCGGACCACAATATGGAGAGAGACAGCAGAACAAACACACACACTGTCTGGGGCTACCAGAATGCGAGCACAATCACTCACAACCTAGTTGATTAGTTTAAGGCAGGTAGGGGAGAGATTACACATGAGTAGCGTATACTGCCCGCCGAAGTGTCTGGGTCCAGCCAACACCTTTGATAGAAATGCTAACAGTCTGATACGGACTCAATACAAAGTGCTAATAGCCCCCAGGGCTGCAGTACTCGTCCATCTCAGGAAGTGTGATTGGCATGCATTACTAGAGCAACGGACGTCCGCACTTACATTGAAACTTACAATGTCTGCACTGAAACTGACAACAACCGTGCTGAAATTAACAAAGGCTGTGCTGGAACTAACATGAAACTATCGACACTTCTGCATTGTTTACAACAAACAAACTATGTTACAGAGGCAATAACCTCATCACTGACCTATTATATCATAAAATGTATAGAAGTATCTTGACATGTGCTCCGGGTTGAGAGAAGTCTCGCAGCTGACCACTGTGCTGTTGGTGTCTTTCTCTCCCCGGAGCTCCGGTAGTCTCCTGTACAATAAACTCTGACGTTGAACCCAGACTCTGACTGCAAGGCTGGTGATTTTCCCCACAACATTAGGTACAGGAAATGTTGGGCCTTTAAAATTACACCCTTGTATGGGATCACATTTGGAAGTACAAGCATTCGTATGTTGGACGTTTGTAAATCAGGGACCCCCTGTATCATAAAAGCAGGAATGCAAAATAATAATCTAGCAAATGAAGGTTAGGAAGAGATAGACAGAACCAACCTGAGAATATACAAGACTAGATATTACAAAAACAACAAAGATAAAACTAAAGACTCTGTATCTGAATGCACGTAGCATTCATAGCAAATTAAACAAAATGATAGTATGATGTAGTTTTTTTTAGAATTCCTACAATGTAGAAACAGGCCATTTGGCCCAACAGATCCATACCAACCCTCTGAAGAGTAACCCACCCAGACCCATCCCCCTACTACTCTGCATTTAATCCTGAGACATGCACCTCACCTATACGCCCCTGAACACTATGGGCAATATTTTAGCACAGCTATTCAACTAACCTGCACGTCTTTGTACTGTGGGAGGAACCCGGAGGAGCAGACACAGGGAGAATGTACAAATTCCAAACATACAGTCGCCCGAGGCTGGAATCAAAACTGGGTCCCTGGTGCTATGAGGCAACAGTGCTAACCTCTGAGCCACTATTTGCAGGATGTTGTTATGATTTGGAAACTTGGATTTGAAAGAGGGGGGAAAATGCATTTTAGCTTTCAGTTCTGTAAAAGTGACTTGACGTAGGTTAGAAAGTCATCTTTTAACATTGCATTTCGACAGCTTCTTCAAAGAAAATTTGTGACTTATGTTAAATGACTATATCAACTACTTGGGAGTTAATTGATGAATTTTGTAGTTAAGTTTGATATCAGGGGCTACTAGTAGACTGAGCTCAGAAGAGCAGTTTCACACTAGCAGAAAGGCAGTTTAGTTTGGGGCAACCAATGCTTTCATAGCTAGAAAGAAATCTTAAAATAATTTTTGCAGTTTAAGTAATCAATGTTTTCCTTCCAGTTTAGCTAGTAAATGTCAGTGAAAAAGGTGGAAATGCCAGAATCATAACTGGTGAATATTTAGAAGGTAATTGAAAGGAAATGCTTATAACCTCATCAATTAAATAAGAAATGAAAGAGATTCAATAGGAATGAGACTTCACTGGATTGATGTACTGTAAAGAATACTACTGGGAAAAGGGTTGAATTTTCCTTTGTTTATGCCAAGATCTTTCTAAATTATCTTATACAGTGCTTTGCTTTTTATTTTGTGCACTTTTGTTAAAAGGACACTGACAGACTCACTTGTCTATGTTTAGTGACTGTTTAGTGACTGACCACCATGGTAACCATTATTTAAAACGTGCGGTCTGATATGTCCAGAATTAACTTCAGCTGGGATCATATCAATAATGCACACTGAAGAAAATAAATATGATCTAATTTCTGTGACAGAGTTGGCTGAATGGTGACAGGGATTGGGTCCTGAATATTGTGGGGTATATGACATTCAAGAAGAATAGGAAGCTGGGTAAAGGTGGAAGGAAAGCATGGAATTAATGCATTAATTAGACATGATCTTGGTTCAGGAGATTGGGATATGGAATTGGTTTGGGTTGACATTAGGAATAGTCAGAATGTTCTGGAACCAGCTAGACAGCAAACTATACTAGACTTGGTGGACTGTGTAATATGACAGGATTATTTCAAGACCTCAGAGTAAAGTAACCCCTCTGACTGAATTCACACTCAGTTTGAAAGGGAGACAGTGTTTGAGTTTGATTTATTGTTGTCACATGTGCCGAAATACAGTGAAAAGTGTCCTATATCAAGAGATTGAAGCAGACGAAGTGCATTAAGGTGGCAGAACAGAATGCAGAATACAATGTTACAGGGAAGGTGCAGAAGACTGTTCTTTTAGATTTAAATAAAGGCATGCCTTCTGCATGAAAGCTGAGTTAACTAAAGTGAACTGGCATCCTGGCTACGGAATTGATCAACTGAGGGCATTTAATGGGACATTTCAAAATAGTCAGAACAATTATATTTATAAGGGGAAAAGCCACCATCTAGGTTTACGGAAAGCAGCTAAGAAAAGCATTAAACTTAAGAAAAAAAGTGTATAATTGCACAAAGTTGAGTGGCCATCAGATAACTGTACAGAATATACATTACAGCAGAGAATGTCTAATTATTAATAAGGATAAACAAATTAGAGTCTGAGAGGTAGCTAGCTAGAAAAACAGATAGCAAGATGTTTTATCTACATGTAAAAATAAAAATGTCAATTGAGTGTTGCTTCTCCAGAGAATGAGAATGAGATGAAGAGGTCATTGTAGATAATAAGGAAACAGCAGACAAATTTAACAAATATTTTGCATTTGTCTTCATTGAGGATACAGAGACATTCTAATTATATTTGCAAATCAAGAGGTGAAAGGCAGTGTCAAACCTAATGAAATTACAATCTCTAGGCAAGCTGGTGGTGCTGTAGCTGACAAGTCCCCACGTCCTAATGGACTTTATTCCAGGGTCTTAAAAGTGATGTTTAATGAGGTACTGGTGGGTTAGTATTGATTTTCCTATTTGCTAGATTCAGGAAAGTTTCCATCTGATTTGAAAGCAGCAAACATAACTCATCTGTTCGAGGAGGGTATGGAAGGCAGGAAACACGGAAACTATATGCCAGTTACTTGATATCCATCTTGGGGATGTTGTCAGAATTGATCAATAGGAGTTTGTAACTGGGCACTTAGAATAACCCAAGGTTTTTGGGAACAGCCACCATGATTTTGAGAAGGGAAAACGTGTTTAACTAATTTATTGAAGTTTTATCAAGGAGTAACATACAGGACTGCTGTAGACATAATGTTCTTGGATTTCCAGAAGGCATTTGAGAAGGCATTGCATAAAATGTTACTGAACAAAGTAGCAGCTCATGGTGTAGGGGACAGCATATTAGCATGGACAGAAGTGGGGTGGCACAGTGGCTCAGTGGTTAACACTGCAGCCTCACAGCACCAGAGACCTGGGTCTGAATCCAGCCTCGGGCAACTGTGTGGAGTTTGCATGTCATCCCCGTGTCTGTGTGGGTTTCCTCCGGGTGCTCCAGTTTCTTCCCACAATCCAAAGATGTGCAAGTTAGGTGAATTGGCCGTGCTAAATTGCCTGTAGTGTTAGGTGCATTAGTCAGGGGAAATGCAGAGGAAATAAGGGAATGGGTCTGGGTGGGTTACTCTTCGGAGGCTCGGTGTGGACTTGTTGGGCCGAAGAGCCTGTTTCCACACTGTAGGGATTCTAAGTAAGATTGGTTGGCTGGCAGAAAAGAAACAGTATCCTTACATTTGTCTATTTCAGATTGGCAGGATGTGACAATGTGAAGTTTGTGCTGCAACCCCAGCTTCTTACAATATATATACTTAGATGGGAGAACAAAGGGATAGTAACTAAATTTGAAAGTGTGATGAGCCTGATCTTAACGAGTGGTTCTGTGCTGTTTCTCTTGCAGATGTGGTGGCGCCGAAATATCTCCTTCAGACAGGGAGTTGGTAAAGAGCTTTTTGTGTTTTTTGTATTTAAAAAATGATACAAAGGATTCATGAGTGGGCAGGATGAGGACTCACATAGACCCAGGAAGGCTTTTAGTTTTGCTTTCAGTTAGAAGAGTCATCCAACAGGTCAGCCAGATCAAAGAGTGTGCTTCATTGTTTCTTGTCTTTGTTCTCTTATCCATACAGCCCACCCTTCTCCCTGTCTGGCCAGGGATCGTTGATTTGACCTGGTTAGTCAGTGTGACCAGAAAACACAACTTCTACTGTGAATTCCACTCAAATTCAGGGGAAATCATCACCAGGTCAAGATCTGTGAAATCCACATTTTCAAATAGACCACCTTTCCCATTTCATTCTGGTAGTCTGTACATTTGAAATGAGTCTAACATCCTTCCCTTCTAATTTCCTGTACCTGTGTTCTGAAGTAGTGGAACATGGATTCCCTACCTCCAATTCTTGCCTGACTTGCTCTCTGTCGATCCCCATGTCCTCCCTGGAAAAACCAATGGAAAGAGAAATGATACACGGTAACAGTCAGGATTAACAGCAATGGTTTTGCACATCTGTTTGAACAACTAGGTGCAGAATTACTGAGCCCAGGGGATAAAGAAAGCAATTTATCAGATTGAACTGTGGGTTTCCAAATTTTTCTGTGTCTCACCACACGCAAGGGCAGCAGTACTAGTTTGTGTGACAGAATAAAAAACGCATTGTTAAAAAGAATTTAAATAATGAAGTGCTTCATAATGCAAGAGTGACTAGGTTCGCCCACTCACCCAAAACTCACCAGCTTGGATTTGCATTTTGTGCAAATGTCTTTCAAGTTGAAGAGAGACTGCTGCAGATAGTTCCAGTCAAGTAATTTGCATTCGGAGGAGGAAAGAGTCAAACAGTTGTGGGACTTGGGAGTTTTTTTTATTCGTTTGTGGGATGTAGACTTTTCTGACTGGGCTGACACTCATTGCCCATCTTTAATTGTCCCCAGTGGTGGTGAACTGCCTTCTGCAACCCCTCACTCTAGTCCTGTTGGGCTGTCATGTTGAGGTTGTACAGGACATTGGTGAGGCCTCTTCTGGAGCACTGTGTCCAGTTCTGGTCGCCCTGTTATAGGAAAGGTATTATCAAGCTGGAGAGAGTTCAGGAAAGATTTACCAGGATGTTGCTGGGAATGGAGGGTTTGAGTTATAAGAAGAGACTGAATAGGTTGAGATTTTTTTCACTGGAGTATAGGAGGTTGAGAGGTGACCTTATTGAGATTTATAATCATGAGGGGTATAGATAAGGCGAATGGCCGGTGCCCTTTCCCCAGGGGATTTCAAGACCACGGGATCTATTTTTAAAGTGAGAGGAGAGAGATTCAAAAAAATCATGAGGGGCATTTTTTTTGTTTTTACACAGAGTGGTTCGTGTGTGGAATGAACTTCCTGAGGAAGTGGTGGATGCAGGTACAGTTACAATGTTTAAACGACATTTAGGTAAGTAAATTAATATGAAATATTTGGAGGGATATGGGCCAAGCGTTGGCTGATGGGAATAGTTTAGTTTGGGATTATGGTCGCCATGGACTGACTGGACCGGAGGGTCTTTTCCATGCTGTATGACTCTACGTGTTGTGGATACACCACTGTTAGGGAGTTGGAGGTGGGTGAGGTTTGTTCCAGGATTTATAGAAATGCTATGCAAATGAAGTCACAAGGCAGCAAAAAAGCACAATCTGACTACATAACATGACAGAATAAAGGCTCCAGAAATGATCGTTTTTTTTCTCACACTTCTTGAGTTCTCTCCCCGATTGCTGGTCCAAATCATGGTGCTGTTATTGCCATCATGGGTAGGCGAGAAGGTAGGTCCTGAATTCACCACAGCTGGATCAGAGATCGAATCCGGAGCTGGTGACACCAAACCGATCTACACCAGCCATCCAGGCCAACCGAACCATCACCCTGCTGCATTGCTGTAGCAGTGCACACCATTACATGCATGCTGTATCCCACAGCTATGGACACTGATAGTAGAAGCTCTGATTTCTTTCCATCAAATGGCTGACCAGCAATATCTGGATTTACAACCTGCCAATGGCCTCTGTTGTTAGGACTTAAAGGTGGATTCTCCAGCTCTCTGGCTGCATTATGTATGCAAGCTCCTTGGCCATCAACTCTTGAGATTGGGACTCGAATCCCTGTCTCAGTGGAGACAAGGTCAGAAGTCACACAACATCAGGTTATAGTCCGACAGGTTTATTTGAGATCACAAGTGTTCAGAGCGCTGCCCCTTTGTCAGGTGAAGTGAGGAGAAGCACACAGGCACAGAATTTATAATCAGAGACCTCAAACAAATGGTGTGAATGCAGTATCGACAGGCTGAATAATAGATCTCTGCAGGTAATCAAGAGTATCAGACAATCTGAGTAAAGTGTCAACAGCTGAACAGTATGCAAAGGGATGACCTATAGTCCGATTAATTCAGGCAGACAGATAATTATAGAAAATTAGAAATAAGATGATGCTGGAGACAAACCGAGTGACTGGAATAATATGATACGTGTAAGAGTCACATTGCATGCCAAAGTAACAACTAATCCAAAAGTGACAAATCACACAACACCAAGCTATAGTCCAACAGGTTTAACTGGAAGCACTAGGAGCGGTGCTCCGAAAGCTAGTGTGCTTCTAGTTAAACCTGTTGGACTATGATTCGGAGATGCCGGTGTTGGACTGGGGTGTACAAAGTTAAAAATCACACAACACCAGGTTATAGTCCAACAGGTTTAATTGGAAGCACACTAGCTTTCGGAGTGACGTTCCTTCATCAGGTGAAAGCTAGTGTGCTTCCAATTAAACCTGTTGGACTATAACCTGGTGTTGTGTGATTTTTAACTCTGTTGGACTATAATGGCGTTGTGTGATTTGTCACTGTACATCCCAGTCCATCACTGGCATCCCCAAATCAATCCAAAAGTGTGTAAACTAATTAAGATAGGTACTTGTTACTTTGGTTAGAACCTTGGCATACAATTCTTATACCTATCAGGTTATTCTAGTCACTCGATCTGTCTCCAGCATCACTTTATTTTTAATTTTTTGTAATTATCTCTCTGCCTCAATTCATCAGATTATACTGTAGATTATGCCTTCATATGCTATTCGGCTGTTGACATTTTAATCAGACTGTCTGACACTCTAGATTACCTGCAGAGATCTATTATTCAGCCTGGACACTCCACTCACACCATTTGTTTGAGGTCTCTGATTATAAGTTTTGTGCCTGTATGCTTCTGCTCGTTTCACCTAACAAAGGGCAGCATTCCGAAAGCTTGTGACTCCAAATAAACCAGGTGGACTATTGTTGTGGAATAGAGGGATTTAGGAGTACAAGTACATAGTTCTTTGAAAGCAGTGTCACAGGGAGACAGGGTGGTGAAGAAGGCATTTAGCTTGCTGGCCTTCATCGGTCTAGGCACTGAGTATAGGAGTTGGGATGCTATGTTATAGCTGTATAAGTCGTTGGTGAGGCCACACTTGGAGTGCTGCATACAGTTTTGGTCACAGTGTTATAGGAAGGACATAGTTAAACTGGAAAGAGCGCAAAGAAGATTTACGAGGATGTTGCCAGGACTAGTAGGCCTGAGTTATAGGGAGAGGTTGGACTTCATTCCTTGGAATGAGGAGTGACCTTACTGATGTGTATAAAATCATGAGGGGTATAGATAGGATGAATGTATATAGTCTTTTTCCCAGGGATGGGGAATTGAAAACTAGAGGGCGTAGGTTTAAGGTGAGAGGGGAAATGTTTAAGAAGACCTGAGGGGCAACTTATTCACACAGTGAGTGTATATGGAATGAGCTGCCAGAGAGAGTGATTGAGGCAGGTACAATAGCATCATTTAAAAAACATTTGGATAGGTACATGAATGGGAAGGGTTTAGAGGGGTATGGACCAAATGCAGGCGATTGGAACTAGCTGAGTGGGTACCAGGGACCAGTTTTGGCCAAAGGGCCTGTTTCCATGCTATGACTATAACCTGCTGTCATGTGACCTCTGACCTTGTCCACCCTAGTCCAACACTGGCACCTCCACATCAGTGGGGAGAGAGAGAGTGATGCTAACCAGACCAAGCCATGAATTCTTTGAGGTGGTAACGAGCAGGTTAGACCAAGGCGAGCCAATGGATATTATCTGTCTAGATTTCCAGTAGGCCTTTGATATGGTGCCGCACAGGAGGCTGCTGAGTAAGATAGCATGGATAGAAGATTAGCTGTCTGGAAGAAGGCAGGTCGAGTTAGTCGTTAGGAAAGCTAACACAATGTTGTCATTCATCTCGAGAAGTCCAAAACATAAAAGCAGGGATGTACTTCTGAGGCTTTATAAGAATCTGGTCAAACCACATTTAGAGTATTGTGAGCAATTTTGGACCCCATACACTGGTCCTGGAGAGGGCCCAGAGGATGTCCACAAGAACGGTCCCAGGAATGAAAGGCTTAACATAGGAGGAATGTTTGAGGACTCTGGGACTATACTCGATGGAGTTTAGAAGGATGAGGGGGGGGGGGGGGGGGACAGAAAACTGAGTGGCCTAGACAGAGTGGACGTTGGGAAGATGCTTCCATTGGTAGGAGAGATGAGGACCTCAGGGCACAGCCTAAGAATAAAGGGAAGAATTTAGAACAAAGATATGGAGAAACTTCTTCAGCCAGAGAGCGGGGAATCTATGGAATTCATTGCCACAGAAAGCTGCAGAGGCCAGGTCATTGAGTAAGTTTAAAACTGAGATAGATAAGGTCTTGACTGCCAAGGGGATCAAAGGTTACTGACAGAAAATGGGGTTGAAAAACTTATCAGCCATGACTGAACGGTGGAGCAGACTTGATGGGCTGAATGGCCTAATCTCTGCTCCTTGTCTTAAGGTCTTACGGATGGGTGGGTTGGTAATTTTGCAGATGACACAAAAATCATGGAGTCATGGATAATGTAGAAGATTGTCAAGGGATACAGCAGGATATAGATCAGTTGCAAATATGGGCAGAGAAATGGCAGATGGAGTTTAATCCGAGCAAGTGTGAGGTGATAATGTTGAGGAAAAGTATACAGTTAATGGCAGGACACTTAACAGCATTGATAGGTGATGGTGAAGGGTTGCTTTTCAGACGGGAGGCCTGCGACCAACGGTGTTCCACAAGGATCATAAGACCATAAGGGATAGGAGCAGAAATTAGGCCATTCGGCCTATCGAGTCTGCTCAGCCATTTAATCATGGTTGATAAGGTTTTCAAAGTCGAGAGGGTGATGCTGGAAAAGCACAGCAGGGTCAGGCAGCACCCGAGGAGCAGAATGATCGACATTTTGGACAAAAGCCCTTCATCAAGAATGGATTCCTGATGAAGGGCTTATGCCCGAAACGTCGATTCTCCTGCTCCTCGGGTGCTGCCTGACCCTGCTGTGCTTTTCCAGCGCCACCCTCTCGACTCTGATCTCCAGCATCTGCAGTCCTCACTTTCTCCTGATAAGGTTTTCAACCCGATTTTCCTGCTTTCTCCCTGTAACCCTCTAACCTCTTGGCAATCAAGAACTTACCTATCTCTGTTTTAAATATACTCAGTGACCTGGCCCCCACAGCCTTCTGTGGCAGTGAATTCCATAGATTCCCCACTCTCTGGCTGAAGAAGTTTCTCCTTATCTCCGTTCTAAAGGGTCTTCCCTTTATTCTTAACCTGTGCCCTTGTGTCTTCAGCTCTCCAGTCAATGCAAACATCTTCCCAACGTCCACTCTGTCCAGACCTTTCTGAGCAAGGGTCATTGGACCTGAAACGTTAACTCTTTAACTATTTCTCTTCACAGATGCTGAGCTTTTCCAGCAATTCTTGTTTTTTTTTGTTTCTGATTTACAGCATCTGCGATTCTTTTGGTTTTCATTCAGCAGATTAGCTGAGCCAGAGGTGAAGTCCATTAAGAAGCTCACAAGTGGCCCAGCATTTTGAATATCCTCACCATTGTCTGAGCCGCGGTCTGCGATGTGAGAATCTTCTGGCTGAATCACTGAGGCAGCCAGACCATGAGAAAGTTGGTACAAAGTCCTTAACTTACTTGATGTGGTAGCTGTAACGCATCTTCAGTTTGTAGACGGTCCTTCCTGCGTGGACAAACCTGGTCGCGGGTAGCGGATAGGTGAACGCTTTCAGAGGCATTGGGAACACTGCAGGAATTCTACAAGAATAAAGCAAGAGTCAACCTTCAGGAAGAACACCAAGAGCTTTGCTGGAATGACGGACCAGAGATAAGTGGGGAGAAGGGAGAAGGGGGGGGGGGGGCGATTAAGGGGAGAAAAGACGAAGAGAAAATTTAATAAAATTTTTGAAACTTAATACTGCAACAGAGTAGCAGTAGAAGGGTGATAAACAGAAGATGCAGATTTAAGGCAATGACAAATGAAGCAGAGGGGAATTGAGAAAGATTTATATAGCCATTTTCATGACTTCTGGGCATTTCAAAGTGCTTCACAGTAAATTAAGTACTCTTTGAAGTACATAAACGCCACCTTTGCCCTAGAGGATCATCGGGCTGCTCTCTCATTCGAGCGGGGGGATAGAGAGAGGGGAGGAGGGGTGTGGGGTGGGGTGGTGGGGGGGAGAGGAGGTGAGAGAGAGAGAGAGGGGAGGGGGAGGCGAGAGGGGGGGAGAGAGAGGGGGCGAGGGGGGACGGGGAGACTAGGGATGAGAGAGAGAGAGAAAGAGAGGAGGGGTGCGGGGGGTGGGGAGAGGAGGTGTGAGAGAGAGAGAGAGGGGAGAGAGGAGAGGGGGAGAGAGTAGGAGGGGGGGAGAGAGGAGAGATAAAGGGAGGGGGAGAGAGTGGGGGGGGAGAGAGACGGGGAGAGAGAGAGGAGGGGGAGAGAAGTGGGGGGAGAGGAGGGAAAGAGAGTGGGGAGGGGGAAGAGAGAGTGGGGAGAGAAAGGGAGGGGGAGAAAGTGGGGGGGAGAGAGACGGGGGTAGAGAGACAGAAGGGGGACATAGAGGCAGGAGAGAGAAAGAGGGAGAGAGAGAGAGAGGAGGGGAAGAGAGAGTGGGGGGAGAGGAGGGAAAGAGAGTGGGGAGGGGGAAGAGAGAGTGGGGAGAGAGAGGGGGGTAGAGAAGGGGGGAGAGAGAGAGGCGGGGCGAGAAGAGGGAGGGAGAGATAGAGATGGGGCAGAGAGAGAGGGAAGAGAGAGAGAGGGGGAAAGAGAGATAGAGGGGGCGGGGGGAGATAGAGATGGGGGGGCAGAGAGAGAGGAAAGGGAGGGAGAGAGAGAGATGACTGGCGATTTAACCTGAGGGTCACCACACCCCAGGTAAGGGGGGAGGTTGAGAAGGAGAACCCTTCATGATAAACTCAGCCGGTTAGCGGCACAAACTAGAGAACTGAGCTGGTGAGCCCCTATACCTGAAAAAGCAGTCACTGTTGTATTGGAGAGAACCATGGCTTCATATAATTTGTGCACAGTCAGCTCCCAGTAACGGCGAAGCTGTAGGCACCGGATAATTTGCGTCGGCCGGCTGAGGGATAAACACTGGGCTGAGGGCACCATGGAGGATGGGCGAGGGCAGACGGAGCCAGGGTTGACCACCTCACCTGAAAGGCAGCGCCTCTAACAGTTCAGCATTCCCTCAGTCCTGCCCCTGAGGGGTGCCAGCCTGGAATTGTGCCCCCTCAAACCCAGCAATGGGACACGGTGCTGTGGATTTGGGAGTGAGGTGTGCGACCAACCCCACCAAGTTGCGCAACGAGGAGGTCAGAGGTGAAAGGGCATCGGAAACAGGTTCAACCATGACCTACCGAAGTAAATCGGATAAAATGAGAGCAAAAGAAAAGCAAGGGGGGATCTTGGACAGACTTTTCAAAGAGAAACTGTGAGAAAGGGGAGGGAGGGTGATGGTGCCCTGCACTCGATGCCGTGGGGCATTATTTAACCCTTAGCCTCAGCATGAAGATGGCAGCAGGAATCCACAGATTCATTCAGTGTCCCACAGTCTAAATTAAATTGGGAACCATCAGCACCAACCACCACTGTAGACTTTTTAAAACCACCTTTTCCTGGCAGACACAAGGGATCTGTTAGTGGCCACACCCCCTGACACAGGGATCTGTTAGTGCCCACACCCCCTGACACGGGGATCTGTTAGTGCCCACACACCCTGACACGAGGATCTGTTAGTGCCCACACCCCCTGACACGGGGATCTGTTAGTGCCCACACCCCCTGACACGGGGATCTGTTAGTGCCCACACCCCCTGACACGAGGGATCTGTTAGTGCTCACACCCCCTGACACAAGGGATCTGTTAGTGCCCACACCCCCTGACACGAGGGATCTGTTAGTGCTCACACCCCCTGACACGAGGGATCTGTTAGTGCCCACACCCCCTGACACAAGGGATCCACTAGTGCCCACACCTCTTGACACGAGGGATGTGTTAGTGCCCACACCCCCTGACACAAGGGATCCACTAGTGCCCACAACCCCTGACACGAGGGATCTGTTAGTGCCCATACCCCCTGACATGAAGGATCTGTTAGTGCCCACAACCCGACACGAGGGACCTGTTAGTGCCCGCACCCCCTGACACAAGGGATCTGTTAGTGCCCACACCCCCTGACAAGAGGGATGTTAGTGCCCACACCACCTGACATGAAGGATCTGTTAGTGCCCACACCCCCGACACAAGGGATCCACTAGTGCCCACACCCCTTGACACAAGGGATCTGTTAGTGCCACATCCCCTGACACAAGGGATCTGTTAGTGTCCACATCCCCTGACACGAGGGATGTGTTAGTGCCCACACCTCCTGATACAGGGATCCGTTAGTGCCCACAACCCCTGGCACAAGGGATTTGTTATTGCCCACACCACCTGACACGGGGGATCTGTTAGTGCCCGCACACCCTGACACGGAGATCTGTTAATGCCCACACCCCCTGACACGAAGGATCTGTTAGTGCACTCATCCCCTGACACAAGGGATCCACTAGTGCCCACACACCTTTACACGAGGGATGTGTTAGTGCCCACACCGCCTGACACAGAGATCCGTTAGTGCCCACACCCCCGACACAGGGATCCGCTAGTGCCCACATCCCCTGACATGAGGGATCTCTAAGTGCTTACACATCCTGATAAAAGGGATCTGTTAGTGCCCACAACCTCTGACAAAATGGATCTATTAGTGCCCACACCGCCTGACACGAGGGATCTGTTAGTGCCCACATCCCCTGACACAGGGATCTGTTAGTGCCCACATCCCTTGACATGGGGGATCTGTTAGTGCTTACACCCCCTGACACAGGGATCTGTTAGTGCCCACATCCCCTGACACGGGGATCTGTTAGTGCTTACACGCCCTGACACGGGGATCTGTTAGTGCTTACACCCCCTGACAAAAGGGATCGGTTAGTGCCCACACCACTTGACACAGGGATCCGTTAGTGCCCTCACCCCCTGACACAAGGGATCCATTAGTGCCTGCACCCCTGACATGAGGGATCTGTTAGTGCCCACATCCCTTGACAAGGGGATCTGTTAGTGCCCGCATCCCTGACACTAGGGATCTGTTAGTGCCCACACCCCTTGAAACAGGGATCTGTTAGTGCCCACACCCCCGATACAGGGATCCGTTAGTGCCCACACCCCCCGACATGAGGGATCAGTTAGTGCCCGCATCCCCGACACTAGGGATCTGTTAGTGCACACACCCCTTGAAACGAGGGATCTGTTAGTGACCACATCCCCTGACACAAGGGGTCTGTTAGTGCTTATACCCCCTGACACCAGGGATCCATTAGTGCCCGCACTCCCTGAGACGAGGGATCAGTTAGTGCCCACACCCCCTGACACAAGGGATCCGTTAGTGCCCACATCACGACACGAGGGATTTGTTAGTGCCCACATCCCCTGACACGAGGATCCATTAGTGCCCACATCCCCTGACACAGGGATCCGTTAGTGCCCGCACCGCATGACACAAGGGATTTGTTAGTGCCCACATCCACGAAACAAGAATCCGATAGTGCCCGCATCCCCTCACACGAGGGATCTGTTAGTGCCCACATCCCCGACACAAGAATCCAATAATGCCTGCATCCCCTGACACGAGGATCCATTAGTGCCCACAGCCCCTGACACGGGGGTTCCATTAGTGCCCACAGCCCCTGACACGGGGGATCCGTTAGTGCCCACACCCCCTGACACAAGGATCTGTTAGTGCCCACACCCACTGACACAGGGATCCGTTAGTGCCCGCAACCCCTGACACAGGGATCGGTTAGTGCCCAGACCCCCTGACAGGAGGGATCTGTTAGTGCCCACACCCCCCGACACAGGGATCTGTAGGTGCCCAAATTCGCTGACAGGGATCTGTTCGTGCCCACACCCCCTGACACGAGGATCTGTTAGTGGCCATAACCGCTGACACAGGGATCTGTTAGTGCCCACACCTCAAACACAGGTGATCCGTTAGTGCCCACACCCCCTGACACAGGGATCTGTTAGTGCCCACACCCCCTGTCACGGGGATCTGTTAGTGCCCACACTCCCTGACACAGGGATTTGTTAGTGCCCACATTCCCTGACACAGGGATCTGTTAGTGCCCGCAACCCCTGACACGGGGGATCTGTTACTGCCCACACCCCTTGACACAAGGGATTTGTTAGTGCCCACACCTCAAACACAGGAGATCCTTTAGTGCCCACACCCATTGACACAGGGATCTGTTAGTGCCCACACCCCCTGACACAAAGATCTGTTAGTGCCCACACCCCCCGACACGAGGGATCTGTTAGTGCCCACACCCTCTGACATGGGGATCTGTTAGTGCCCACACCCCCCGACACGAGGGATCTGTCAGTGCCCATACCCCCCGACACGAGGGATCTGTTAGTGCCCACACCCCCTGACACTGGGATCTGTTAGTGCCCACATTCCCTGAAAGGGATCTGTTCGTGCCCACACCCCCTGACACGAGGATCTGTTAGTGGCCATAACCGCTGACACAGGGATCTGTTAGTGCCCACACCCACTGACACGAGGGATCTGTTAGTGCCCACACCCCATTACACAGGGATCTGTTAGTGCCCACATTCCCTGACAGGGATCTGTTCGCGCCCACACCCCCTAACACGAGGATCTGTTAGTGGCCATAACCGCTGACACAGGGATCTGTTCGTGCCCACACACCCGGCACGAGTGATCGGTTAGTGCCCGCACCACCTGACACAGGGATCTGTTAGTGCCCACATTCCCTGACACAGGGATCTGTTAGTGCCCACACCCCCTGTCACGGGGATCTGTTAGTGCCCACACCCCCTGACACAGGGATTTGTTAGTGCCCACATTCCCTGACACAGGGGTCTGTTAGTGCCCGCAACCCCTGACACGGGGGATCTGTAAGTGCCCACACCCCCTGACACAGGGATCTGTTAGTGCCCGCAACCCCTGACACTGGGGATCTGTTAGTGCCCACACCCCCTGACACAAGGGATTTGTTAGTGGCCACACCTCAAACACAGCAGATCCGTTAGTGCCCACGCCCCCTGACACGAGGCATCTGTTAGTGCCCACACCCCCTCACACAGGGATCTGTTAGTGCCCACACCCCCTGTCACGGGGATCTGTTAGTACCCACACCCCCCGACACGGGGATCTGTTAGTGCCCACACCCCCCGACACGAGGGATCTGTTAGTGCCCACACCCCCTGACACGGGGATCTGTTCGTGCCCACACCCCCCGACACGAGGGATCTGTTAGTGCCCACACCCCCTGACATGGGGATCTGTTAGTGCCCACATTCCCTGACACGGGGATCTGTTCGTGCCCACACCTCCCGACACGAGGGATCTGTTCGTGCCCACACCCCCTGAAACGAGGATCTGTTAGTGGCCATAACTGCTGACACAGGGATCTGTTTGTGTCCACACACCCGGCACGAGTGATCGGTTAGTGCCCGCACCACCTGACACAGGGATCTGTTAGTGCCCACATCCCCTGACACGGGGATCTGTTAGTGCCCACACCCCGGACAAGAGGGATCTGTTCGTGCCCACATCCCCTGACACGGGGGTCTGTTAGTGCCCACACCCCGGACAAGAGGGATCTGTTCGTGCCCACATCCCCTGACACAGGGATCTGTTAGTGCCCACACCCCCTGACACAGGGATCTGTTAGTGCCCACATCCCCTGACACGGGGATCTGTTCGTGCCCACACCCCGGACAAGAGGGATCTGTTCGTGCCCACACCCCCGGTACAGGGATCTGTTAGTGCCCACATCCCCTGACACGAGGGATCTGTTGGTGCCCACACCCCCTGACACAGGGATCTGTTAGTGCCTACACCCTCTGACACAGGGATCTGTTAGTGCCCACACCCCCTGACACAGGGATCTGTTGGTGCCGACACCCCCTGACACGGAGATCCGTTAGTGCCCATACCCTGACACCGGGATCTGTTAATGCCCACATCCCTTGACACGAGGATCCGTTAGTGCCCACATCCCCTGACACAGGGATGTGTTAGTGCCCACACCCCCTGACACGGGCATCCGTTAGTGTCCACAACCCCTGACACGGGAATCTGTTAGTGCCCACACCCCCTGACACAAGGATCTGTTAGTGCCCAAACACCCTGACACACGGATCTGTTAGTGCCCGCAATCCCTGACACGGGGGATCTGTTAGTGCCCATACCCCCTGACACGAGGGATCTGTTAGTGCCCACACCCCCTGACAGGAGGGATCTGTTAGTGCCCACATTCCCTGAAAGGGATCTGTTACTGCCCACATCCCCTGACACAAGGGATTTGTTAGTGCCCACACCTCAAACACAGGTGATCCGTTAGTGCCCACACCCCCTGACACAGGGATCTGTTAGTGCCCACACACCCTGTCACGGGGATCTGTTAGTGCCCACATTCCCTGACACAGGGATCTGTTAGTGCCCGCAACCCCTGACACGGGGGATTTGTTAGTGCCCACACCTCAAACACAGGAGATCCGTTAGTGCCCACACCCCCTGACACAGGGATCTGTTAGTGCCCGCACCACCTGACACGGGGATCTGTTAGTGCCCACACCTCCTGACACGGGGATCTGTTAGTGCCCACACCCCCTGACACGGGGATCTGTTAGTGCCCACAACCCCCGACACGAGGGATCTGTTAGTCCCACACCCCCTGACATGGGGATCTGTTAGTGCCCACACCCCCCGACACGAGGGATCTGTCAGTGCCCATACCCCCCGACACGAGGGATCTGTTAGTGCCCACACCCCCCGACTCGAGGGATCTGTTAGTGCCCACACCCCCTGACACTGGGATCTGTTAGTGCCCACATTCCCTGAAAGGGATCTGTTCGTGCCCACACCCCCTGACACGAGGATCTGTTAGTGCCCACACCCACTGACACGAGGGATCTGTTAGTGCCCACACCCCATTACACAGGGATCTGTTAGTGCCCACATTCCCTGACAGGGATCTGTTCGCGCCCACACCCTCTGACACGAGGATCTGTTAGTGGCCATAACCGCTGACACAGGGATCTGTTAGTGCCCACACCCACTGACACGAGGGATCTGTTAGTGCCCACACCCCATTACACAGGGATCTGTTAGTGCCCACATTCCCTGACAGGGATCTGTTCGCGCCCACACCCCCTAACACGAGGATCTGTTAGTGGCCATAACCGCTGACACAGGGATCTGTTCGTGCCCACACACCCGGCACGAGTGATCGGTTAGTGCCCGCACCACCTGACACAGGGATCTGTTAGTGCCCACATTCCCTGACACAGGGATCTGTTAGTGCCCACACCCCCTGTCACGGGGATCTGTTAGTGCCCACACCCCCTGACACAGGGATTTGTTAGTGCCCACATTCCCTGACACAGGGGTCTGTTAGTGCCCGCAACCCCTGACACGGGGGATCTGTAAGTGCCCACACCCCCTGACACAGGGATCTGTTAGTGCCCGCAACCCCTGACACTGGGGATCTGTTAGTGCCCACACCCCCTGACACAAGGGATTTGTTAGTGCCCACACCTCAAACACAGCAGATCCGTTAGTGCCCACGCCCCCTGACACGAGGCATCTGTTAGTGCCCACACCCCCTCACACAGGGATCTGTTAGTGCCCACACCCCCTGTCACGGGGATCTGTTAGTACCCACACCCCCCG
Organism: Chiloscyllium plagiosum; assembly: GCF_037043375.1. Classification (NCBI taxonomy): domain Eukaryota; kingdom Metazoa; phylum Chordata; class Chondrichthyes; order Orectolobiformes; family Hemiscylliidae; genus Chiloscyllium; species Chiloscyllium plagiosum. The sequence goes on along the minus strand of NW_028270184.1, from coordinate 11,779,357 downwards.
ACACGGGGATCTGTTAGTGCCCACACCCCCCGACACGAGGGATCTGTTAGTGCCCACACCCCCTGACACGGGGATCTGTTCGTGCCCACACCCCCCGACACGAGGGATCTGTTAGTGCCCACACCCCCTGACATGGGGATCTGTTAGTGCCCTCATTCCCTGACACGGGGATCTGTTCGTGCCCACACCTCCCGACACGAGGGATCTGTTCGTGCCCACACCCCCTGAAACGAGGATCTGTTAGTGGCCATAACTGCTGACACAGGGATCTGTTTGTGTCCACACACCCGGCACGAGTGATCGGTTAGTGCCCGCACCACCTGACACAGGGATCTGTTAGTGCCCACATCCCCTGACACGGGGATCTGTTAGTGCCCACACCCCGGACAAGAGGGATCTGTTCGTGCCCACATCCCCTGACACGGGGGTCTGTTAGTGCCCACACCCCGGACAAGAGGGATCTGTTCGTGCCCACATCCCCTGACACAGGGATCTGTTAGTGCCCACACCCCCTGACACAGGGATCTGTTAGTGCCCACATCCCCTGACACGGGGATCTGTTCGTGCCCACACCCCGGACAAGAGGGATCTGTTCGTGCCCGCACCACCTGACACAGGGATCTGTTAGTGCCCACATCCCCTGACACGGGGATCTGTTAGTGCCCACACCCCGGACAAGAGGGATCTGTTCGTGCCCACATCCCCTGACACGGGGGTCTGTTAGTGCCCACACCCCGGACAAGAGGGATCTGTTCGTGCCCACATCCCCTGACACAGGGATCTGTTAGTGCCCACACCCCCTGACACAGGGATCTGTTAGTGCCCACATCCCCTGACACGGGGATCTGTTCGTGCCCACACCCCGGACAAGAGGGATCTGTTCGTGCCCACACCCCCGGTACAGGGATCTGTTAGTGCCCACATCCCCTGACACGAGGGATCTGTTGGTGCCCACACCCCCTGACACAGGGATCTGTTAGTGCCTACACCCTCTGACACAGGGATCTGTTAGTGCCCACACCCCCTGACACAGGGATCTGTTGGTGCCGACACCCCCTGACACGGAGATCCGTTAGTGCCCATACCCTGACACCGGGATCTGTTAATGCCCACATCCCTTGACACGAGGATCCGTTAGTGCCCACATCCCCTGACACAGGGATGTGTTAGTGCCCACACCCCCTGACACGGGCATCCGTTAGTGTCCACAACCCCTGACACGGGAATCTGTTAGTGCCCACACCCCCTGACACAAGGATCTGTTAGTGCCCAAACACCCTGACACACGGATCTGTTAGTGCCCGCAATCCCTGACACGAGGGATCTGTTAGTGCCCACACCCCCTGACAGGAGGGATCTGTTAGTGCCCACATTCCCTGAAAGGGATCTGTTACTGCCCACATCCCCTGACACGAGGGATCTGTTAGTGCCCACACCTCAAACACAGGTGATCCGTTAGTGCCCACACCCCCTGACACAGGGATCTGTTAGTGCCCACACCCCCTGTCACAGGGATCTGTTAGTGCCCACATTCCCTGACACAGGGATCTGTTAGTGCCCGCAACCCCTGACACGGGGGATCTGTTACTGCCCACACCCCTTGACACAAGGGATTTGTTAGTGCCCACACCCCTTGACACAAGGGATTTGTTAGTGCCCACACCTCAAACACAGGAGATCCGTTAGTGCCCACACCCCCTGACACAGGGAACTGTTAGTGCCCGCACCACCTGACACGGGGATCTGTTAGTGCCCACACCCCCTGACACGGGGATCTGTTAGTGCCCACACCCCCTGACACGGGGATCTGTTAGTGCCCACAACCCCCGACACGAGGGATCTGTTAGTCCCACACCCCCTGACATGGGGATCTGTTAGTGCCCACACCCCCCGACACGAGGGATCTGTCAGTGCCCATACCCCCCGACACGAGGGATCTGTTAGTGCCCACACCCCCCGACTCGAGGGATCTGTTAGTGCCCACACCCCCCGACTCGAGGGATCTGTTAGTGCCCACACCCCCTGACACTGGGATCTGTTAGTGCCCACATTCCCTGAAAGGGATCTGTTCGTGCCCACACCCCCTGACACGAGGATCTGTTAGTGCCCACACCCACTGACACGAGGGATCTGTTAGTGCCCACACCCCATTACACAGGGATCTGTTAGTGCCCACATTCCCTGACAGGGATCTGTTCGCGCCCACACCCTCTGACACGAGGATCTGTTAGTGGCCATAACCTCTGACACAGGGATCTGTTAGTGCCCACATCCCCTGACACGGGGATCTGTTAGTGCCCACACCCCGGACAAGAGGGATCTGTTCGTGCCCACACCCCCGGTACAGGGATCTGTTAGTGCCCACATCCGCAGCACGAGGGATCTGTTGGTGCCCACACCCCCTGACACAGGGATCTGTTAGTGCCTACACCCTCTGACACAGGGATCTGTTAGTGCCCACATTCCCTGAAAGGGATCTGTTCGTGCCCACACCCCCTGACACGAGGATCTGTTAGTGCCCACACCCACTGACACGAGGGATCTGTTAGTGCCCACACCCCATTACACAGGGATCTGTTAGTGCCCACATTCCCTGACAGGGATCTGTTCGCGCCCACACCCTCTGACACGAGGATCTGTTAGTGGCCATAACCTCTGACACAGGGATCTGTTAGTGCCCACATCCCCTGACACGGGGATCTGTTAGTGCCCACACCCCGGACAAGAGGGATCTGTCCGTGCCCACACCCCCGGTACAGGGATCTGTTAGTGCCCACATCCGCAGCACGAGGGATCTGTTGGTGCCCACACCCCCTGACACAGGGATCTGTTAGTGCCTACACCCTCTGACACAGGGATCTGTTAGTGCCTACACCCTCTGACACAGGGATCTGTTAGTGCCCACACCCCCTGACACAGGGATCTGTTGGTGCCGACACCCCCTGACACGCAGATCCGTTAGTGCCCATACCCTGACACCGGGATCTGTTAATGCCCACATCCCTTGACACGAGGATCCGTTAGTGCCCACATCCCCTGACACAGGGATGTGTTAGTGCCCACACCCCCTGACACGGGCATCCGTTAGTGTCCACAACCCCTGACACGGGAATCTGTTAGTGCCCACACCCCCTGACACAAGGATCTGTTAGTGCCCAAACACCCTGACACACGGATATGTTAGTGCCCGCAATCCCTGACACGAGGGATCTGTTAGTGCCCACACCCCCTGACACTGGGATCTGTTAGTGCCCACATTCCCTGAAAGCGATCTGTTCGTGCCCACACCCCCTGACACGAGGATCTGTTAGTGGCCATAACCGCTGACACAGGGATCTGTTTGTGTCAACACACCCGGCACGAGTGATCGGTTAGTGCCCGCACCACCTAACACAGGGATCTGTTAGTGCCCACATCCCCTGACACAGGGATCTGTTAGTGCCCACACCCCCTGACACGGGGATCTGTTAGTGCCCACACCCTCTGAAACAGGGATCTGTTTGTGCCCACACCCCCTGACACAGGGATCTGTTAGTGCCCACACCCCCTGACACAAAGATCTGTTCGTGCCCACACCCCCTGACACAAGGATCTGTTAGTGTCCGCAACCCCTGACGCAGGGATCTGTGAATGCCCACACCCCCTGACACAGGGATCTGTTAGTGCCCACACCCCCTGACACGGGGATCGGTTAGTGCCCACACCCCCTGACACGAGGGATCTGTTAGTGCCCACATTCCCTGACAGGGATCTGTTCGTGCCCACACCCCCTGACACGAGGATCTGTTAGTGCCCACACCCCATGACACAGGGATCTGTTAGTGCCCACATTCCCTGACAGGGATATGTTCGTGCCCACACCCCCTGACACGAGGATCTGTTAGTGCCCACACCCCATGACACAGGGATCTGTTAGTGCCCACATTCCCTGACAGGGATCTGTTCGTGCCGACACCCCCTGACACAGGGATCTGTTAGTGTCCACACCCTGACACAGGGATCTGTTAGTGCCCACATCCCTTGACACGAGGATCCGTTAGTGCCCACATCGCCTGACACTGGGATGTGTTAGTGCCCACACCCCCTGACACAGGGATCTGTTAGTGCCCACACCCCCTAACACGAGGATCTGTTAGTGCCCAAACCACCTGACACAGGGATCTGTTAGTGCCTGCAACCCCTGCCACGGGGGATCTGTTATTGCCCACACCCCCGATACAAGGGATTTGTTAGTGCCCACACCTCAAACACAGGAGATCCGTTAGTGCCCACACCCCCGACACAGGGATCTGTTAGTGCCCACACCTCCTGTCACGGGGATCTGTTAGTGCCCACACCCCCTGACACGGGGATCTGTTAGTGCCCACACCCCCCGACACGAGGGATCTGTTAGTGCCCACACCCCCTGACACAGGGATCTGTTAGTGCCCACACCTCCTAACACGAGGATCTGTTAGTGCCCAAACCCCCTGACACAGGGATCTGTTAGTGCTTGCAACCCCTGCCACGGGGGATCTGTTATTGCCCACACCCCCGATACAAGGGATTTGTTAGTGCCCACACCTCAAACACAGGAGATCCGTTAGTGCCCACACCCCCGACACAGGGATCTGTTAGTGCCCACACCTCCTGTCACGGGGATCTGTTAGTGCCCACACCCCCTGACACGGGGATCTGTTAGTGCCCACACCCCCGACACGAGGGATCTGTTAGTGCCCACACCCCCTGACACAGGGATCTGTTAGTGCCCACATTCCCTGACAGGGATCTGTTCGTGCCCACACCCTTTGACACGAGGATCTGTTAGTGGCCATAATCGCTGACACAGGGATCTGTTTGTGTCCACACACCCGGCACGAGTGATCGGTTAGTGCCCGCACCACCTGACACAGGGATCTGTTAGTGCCCACATCCCCTGACACGGGGATCAGTTAGTGCCCATACCCTCCGACACGAGGGATCTGTTAGTGCCCACACCCCCCGACTCGAGGGATCTGTTAGTGCCCACACCCCCTGACACGGGGATCTGTTAGTGCCCACACCCCCCGACACGAGGGATCTGTCAGTGCCCATACCCCCCGACACGAGGGATCTGTTAGTGCCCACACCCCCTGACACGGGGATCTGTTAGTGCCCACACCCCCTGACACGGGGATCTGTTAGTGCCCACACCTTCTGACACGGGGATCTGTTAGTGCCCACACCCCCTGACACGAGGATCTGTTAGTGCCCACACCCACTGACACGAGGGATCTGTTAGTGCCCACACCCCATTACACAGGGATCTGTTGGTGCCGACATCCCCTGACACGGAGATCCGTTAGTGCCCATACCCTGACACCGGGATCTGTTAATGCCCACATCCCTTGACACGAGGATCCGTTAGTGCCCACATCCCCTGACACAGGGATGTGTTAGTGCACACACCCCCTGACACGGGCATCCGTTAGTGTCCACAACCCCTGACACGGGAATCTGTTCGTGCCCACACCCCCTGACACAAGGATCTGTTAGTGCCCAAACACCCTGACACACGGATCTGTTAGTGCCCGCAATCCCTGACACGAGGGATCTGTTAGTGCCCACACCCCCTGACACTGGGATCTGTTAGTGCCCACATTCCCTGAAAGCGATCTGTTCGTGCCCACACCCCCTGACACGGGGATCTGTTAGTGCCCACACCCCCCGACACGAGGGATCTGTTAGTGCCCACACCCCCTGACACAGGGATCTGTAAGTGCCCACACCCCCTAACACGAGGATCTGTTAGTGCCCAAACCCCCTGACACAGGGATCTGTTAGTGCCTGCAACCCCTGCCACGGGGGATCTGTTATTGCCCACACCCCCGATACAAGGGATTTGTTAGTGCCCACACCTCAAACACAGGAGATCCGTTAGTGCCCACACCCCCGACACAGGGATCTGTTAGTGCCCACACCTCCTGTCACGGGGATCTGTTAGTGCCCACACCCCCTGACACGGGGATCTGTTAGTGCCCACACCCCCCGACACGAGGGATCTGTTAGTGCCCACACCCCCTGACACAGGGATCTGTTAGTGCCCACATTCCCTGACAGGGATCTGTTCGTGCCCACACCCTTTGACACGAGGATCTGTTAGTGGCCATAATCGCTGACACAGGGATCTGTTTGTGTCCACACACCCGGCACGAGTGATCGGTTAGTGCCCGCACCACCTGACACAGGGATCTGTTAGTGCCCACAACCCCTGACACAGGGATCTGTTAGTGCCCACATCCCCTGACACGGGGATCAGTTAGTGCCCACACCCTTTGACAGGGATCTGTTAGTGCCCACATCCCCTGACACGGGGATCTGTTAGTGCCCACACCCGAGCACGAGGGATCTGTTGGTGCCCACACCCCCTGACACAGGGATCTGTTAGTGCCTACACCCTCTGACACAGGGATCTGATAGTGCCCACACCCCCTGACACGGGGATCTGTTGGTGCCGATACCCCGACACAGGGATCTGTTAGTGCCCACACCCTGACACAGGTATCTGTTAATGCCCACATCCCTTGACACTAGGATCCGTTAGTGCCCACAACCCGACATGGGCATCCGTTCGTGCCCACAACCCCTGACACGGGGATTTGTTAGTGCCCACACCACCTGACATGAGGGTCTGTTAGTGCCCAAACCCCCTGACACAGGGATCTGTTAGTGCCCGCAATCCCTGACACGGGAATCTGTTAGTGCCCAAACCCCCGACATGAGGGATCTGTTAGTGCCCGCACCTCAAACACAGGAGATCCATTAATGCCCACACCCCCCTGACACAGGGATCTGTTAGTGCCCACACCCCCTGGCACGGGGATCTGTTAGTGCCCACACCCCCTGACACGGGAATCTGTTAGTGCCCAAACCCCCGACACGAGGGATCTGTTAGTGCCCACATCCCCTGACACGGGGATCTGTTAGTGCCCACATCCCCTGACACGGGGATCTGTTAGTGCCCACACCCCCTGACACGGGGATCTGTTAGTGCCCACACCCCCTGACACGGGGATCTGTTAGTGCCCACACCTTCTGACACGGGGATCTGTTAGTGCCCACACCCCCTGACACGAGGATCTGTTAGTGCCCACACCCACTGACACGAGGGATCTGTTAGTGCCCACACCCCATTACACAGGGATCTGTTAGTGCCCACATTCCCTGACAGGGATCTGTTCGCGCCCACACCCTCTGACACGAGGATCTGTTAGTGGCCATAACCTCTGACACAGGGATCTGTTAGTGCCCACATCCCCTGACACGGGGATCTGTTAGTGCCCACACCCCGGACAAGAGGGATCTGTTCGTGCCCACACCCCCGGTACAGGGATCTGTTAGTGCCCACATCCGCAGCACGAGGGATCTGTTGGTGCCCACACCCCCTGACACAGGGATCTGTTAGTGCCAACACCCTCTGACACAGGGATCTGTTAGTGCCCACATTCCCTGAAAGGGATCTGTTCGTGCCCACACCCCCTGACACGAGGATCTGTTAGTGCCCACACCCACTGACACGAGGGATCTGTTAGTGCCCACACCCCATTACACAGGGATCTGTTAGTGCCCACATTCCCTGACAGGGATCTGTTCGCGCCCACACCCTCTGACACGAGGATCTGTTAGTGGCCATAACCTCTGACACAGGGATCTGTTAGTGCCCACATCCCCTGACACGGGGATCTGTTAGTGCCCACACCCCGGACAAGAGGGATCTGTTAGTGCCCACACCCCCGGTACAGGGATCTGTTAGTGCCCACATCCGCAGCACGAGGGATCTGTTGGTGCCCACACCCCCTGACACAGGGATCTGTTAGTGCCTACACCCTCTGACACAGGGGTCTGTTAGTGCCCACACCCCCTGACACAGGGATCTGTTGGTGCCGACACCCCCTGACACGGAGATCCGTTAGTGCCCATACCCTGAACACCGGGATCTGTTAATGCCCACATCCCTTGACACGAGGATCCGTTAGTGCCCACATCCCCTGACACAGGGATGTGTTAGTGCACATACCCCCTGACACGGGCATCCGTTAGTGTCCACAACCCCTGACACGGGAATCTGTTCGTGCCCACACCCCCTGACACAAGGATCTGTTAGTGCCCAAACACCCTGACACACGGATCTGTTAGTGCCCGCAATCCCTGACACGAGGGATCTGTTAGTGCCCACACCCCCTGACACTGGGATCTGTTAGTGCCCACATTCCCTGAAAGCGATCTGTTCGTGCCCACACCCCCTGACACGAGGATCTGTTAGTGGCCATAACTGCTGACACAGGGATCAGTTAGTGCCCACACCCACTGACACGAGGGATCTGTTAGTGCCCACACCCCATTACACAGGGATCTGTTAGTGCCCACATTCCCTGACAGGGATCTGTTCGCGCCCACACCCTCTGACACGAGGATCTGTTAGTGGCCATAACCGCTGACACAGGGATCTGTTTGTATCCACACACCCGGCACGAGTGATCGGTTAGTGCCCGCACCACCTAACACAGGGATCTGTTAGTGCCCACATCCCCTGACACAGGGATCTGTTAGTGCCCACACCCCCTGACACGGGGATCTGTTAGTGCCCACACCCTCTGAAACAGGGATCTGTTTGTGCCCACACCCCCTGACACAGGGATCTGTTAGTGCCCACACCCCCTGACACAAAGATCTGTTCGTGCCCACACCCCCTGACACAAGGATCTGTTAGTGTCCGCAACCCCTGACGCAGGGATCTGTGAATGCCCACACCCCCTGACACAGGGATCTGTTAGTGCCCACACCCCCTGACACGGGGATCGGTTAGTGCCCACACCCCCTGACACGAGGGATCTGTTAGTGCCCACATACCCTGACAGGGATCTGTTCGTGCCCACACCCCCTGACACGAGGATCTGTTAGTGCCCACACCCCATGACACAGGGATCTGTTAGTGCCCACATTCCCTGACAGGGATATGTTCGTGCCCACACCCCCTGACACGAGGATCTGTTAGTGCCCACATTCCCTGACAGGGATATGTTCGTGCCCACACCCCCTGACACGAGGATCTGTTAGTGCCCACACCCCATGACACAGGGATCTGTTAGTGCCCACATTCCCTGACAGGGATCTGTTCGTGCCGACACCCCCTGACACAGGGATCTGTTAGTGTCCACACCCTGACACAGGGATCTGTTAGTGCCCACATCCCTTGACACGAGGCTCCGTTAGTGCCCACATCGCCTGACACTGGGATGTGTTAGTGCCTGCAACCCCTGCCACGGAGGATCTGTTATTGCCCACACCCCCGATACAAGGGATTTGTTAGTGCCCACACCTCAAACACAGGAGATCCGTTAGTGCCCACACCCCCGACACAGGGATCTGTTAGTGCCCACACCTCCTGTCACGGGGATCTGTTAGTGCCCACACCCCCTGACACGGGGATCTGTTAGTGCCCACACCCCCCGACACGAGGGATCTGTTAGTGCCCACACCCCCTGACACAGGGATCTGTTAGTGCCCACACCCCCTAACACGAGGATCTGTTAGTGCCCAAACCCCCTGACACAGGGATCTGTTAGTGCCTGCAACCCCTGCCACGGGGGATCTGTTATTGCCCACACCCCCGATACAAGGGATTTGTTAGTGCCCACACCTCAAACACAGGAGATCCGTTAGTGCCCACACCCCCGACACAGGGATCTGTTAGTGCCCACACCTCCTGTCACGGGGATCTGTTAGTGCCCACACCCCCTGACACGGGGATCTGTTAGTGCCCACACCCCCCGACACGAGGGATCTGTTAGTGCCCACACCCCCTGACACAGGGATCTGTTAGTGCCCACATTCCCTGACAGGGATCTGTTCGTGCCCACACCCTTTGACACGAGGATCTGTTAGTGGCCATAATCGCTGACACAGGGATCTGTTTGTGTCCACACACCCGGCACGAGTGATCGGTTAGTGCCCGCACCACCTGACACAGGGATCTGTTAGTGCCCACAACCCCTGACACAGGGATCTGTTAGTGCCCACATCCCCTGACACGGGGATCAGTTAGTGCCCACACCCTTTGACAGGGATCTGTTAGTGCCCACATCCCCTGACACGGGGATCTGTTAGTGCCCACACCCGAGCACGAGGGATCTGTTGGTGCCCACACCCCCTGACACAGGGATCTGTTAGTGCCTACACCCTCTGACACAGGGATCTGATAGTGCCCACACCCCCTGACACGGGGATCTGTTGGTGCCGATACCCCGACACAGGGATCTGTTAGTGCCCACACCCTGACACAGGTATCTGTTAATGCCCACATCCCTTGACACTAGGATCCGTTAGTGCCCACAACCCGACATGGGCATCCGTTCGTGCCCACAACCCCTGACACGGGGATTTGTTAGTGCCCACACCACCTGACATGAGGGTCTGTTAGTGCCCAAACCCCCTGACACAGGGATCTGTTAGTGCCCGCAATCCCTGACACGGGAATCTGTTAGTGCCCAAACCCCCGACATGAGGGATCTGTTAGTGCCCGCACCTCAAACACAGGAGATCCATTAATGCCCACACCCCCCTGACACAGGGATCTGTTAGTGCCCACACCCCCTGGCACGGGGATCTGTTAGTGCCCACACCCCCTGACACGGGAATCTGTTAGTGCCCAAACCCCCGACACGAGGGATCTGTTAGTGCCCACATCCCCTGACACGGGGATCTGTTAGTGCCCACATCCCCTGACACGGGGATCTGTTAGTGCCCACACCCCCTGACACGGGGATCTGTTAGTGCCCACACCCCCTGACACGGGGATCTGTTAGTGCCCACACCTTCTGACACGGGGATCTGTTAGTGCCCACACCCCCTGACACGAGGATCTGTTAGTGCCCACACCCACTGACACGAGGGATCTGTTAGTGCCCACACCCCATTACACAGGGATCTGTTAGTGCCCACATTCCCTGACAGGGATCTGTTCGCGCCCACACCCTCTGACACGAGGATCTGTTAGTGGCCATAACCTCTGACACAGGGATCTGTTAGTGCCCACATCCCCTGACACGGGGATCTGTTAGTGCCCACACCCCGGACAAGAGGGATCTGTTAGTGCCCACACCCCCGGTACAGGGATCTGTTAGTGCCCACATCCGCAGCACGAGGGATCTGTTGGTGCCCACACCCCCTGACACAGGGATCTGTTAGTGCCTACACCCTCTGACACAGGGGTCTGTTAGTGCCCACACCCCCTGACACAGGGATCTGTTGGTGCCGACACCCCCTGACACGGAGATCCGTTAGTGCCCATACCCTGAACACCGGGATCTGTTAATGCCCACATCCCTTGACACGAGGATCCGTTAGTGCCCACATCCCCTGACACAGGGATGTGTTAGTGCACATACCCCCTGACACGGGCATCCGTTAGTGTCCACAACCCCTGACACGGGAATCTGTTCGTGCCCACACCCCCTGACACAAGGATCTGTTAGTGCCCAAACACCCTGACACACGGATCTGTTAGTGCCCGCAATCCCTGACACGAGGGATCTGTTAGTGCCCACACCCCCTGACACTGGGATCTGTTAGTGCCCACATTCCCTGAAAGCGATCTGTTCGTGCCCACACCCCCTGACACGAGGATCTGTTAGTGGCCATAACTGCTGACACAGGGATCAGTTAGTGCCCACACCCACTGACACGAGGGATCTGTTAGTGCCCACACCCCATTACACAGGGATCTGTTAGTGCCCACATTCCCTGACAGGGATCTGTTCGCGCCCACACCCTCTGACACGAGGATCTGTTAGTGGCCATAACCGCTGACACAGGGATCTGTTTGTATCCACACACCCGGCACGAGTGATCGGTTAGTGCCCGCACCACCTAACACAGGGATCTGTTAGTGCCCACATCCCCTGACACAGGGATCTGTTAGTGCCCACACCCCCTGACACGGGGATCTGTTAGTGCCCACACCCTCTGAAACAGGGATCTGTTTGTGCCCACACCCCCTGACACAGGGATCTGTTAGTGCCCACACCCCCTGACACAAAGATCTGTTCGTGCCCACACCCCCTGACACAAGGATCTGTTAGTGTCCGCAACCCCTGACGCAGGGATCTGTGAATGCCCACACCCCCTGACACAGGGATCTGTTAGTGCCCACACCCCCTGACACGGGGATCGGTTAGTGCCCACACCCCCTGACACGAGGGATCTGTTAGTGCCCACATACCCTGACAGGGATCTGTTCGTGCCCACACCCCCTGACACGAGGATCTGTTAGTGCCCACACCCCATGACACAGGGATCTGTTAGTGCCCACATTCCCTGACAGGGATATGTTCGTGCCCACACCCCCTGACACGAGGATCTGTTAGTGCCCACATTCCCTGACAGGGATATGTTCGTGCCCACACCCCCTGACACGAGGATCTGTTAGTGCCCACACCCCATGACACAGGGATCTGTTAGTGCCCACATTCCCTGACAGGGATCTGTTCGTGCCGACACCCCCTGACACAGGGATCTGTTAGTGTCCACACCCTGACACAGGGATCTGTTAGTGCCCACATCCCTTGACACGAGGCTCCGTTAGTGCCCACATCGCCTGACACTGGGATGTGTTAGTGCCTGCAACCCCTGCCACGGAGGATCTGTTATTGCCCACACCCCCGATACAAGGGATTTGTTAGTGCCCACACCTCAAACACAGGAGATCCGTTAGTGCCCACACCCCCGACACAGGGATCTGTTAGTGCCCACACCTCCTGTCACGGGGATCTGTTAGTGCCCACACCCCCTGACACGGGGATCTGTTAGTGCCCACACCCCCCGACACGAGGGATCTGTTAGTGCCCACACCCCCTGACACAGGGATCTGTTAGTGCCCACACCCCCTAACACGAGGATCTGTTAGTGCCCAAACCCCCTGACACAGGGATCTGTTAGTGCCTGCAACCCCTGCCACGGGGGATCTGTTATTGCCCACACCCCCGATACAAGGGATTTGTTAGTGCCCACACCTCAAACACAGGAGATCCGTTAGTGCCCACACCCCCGACACAGGGATCTGTTAGTGCCCACACCTCCTGTCACGGGGATCTGTTAGTGCCCACACCCCCTGACACGGGGATCTGTTAGTGCCCACACCCCCCGACACGAGGGATCTGTTAGTGCCCACACCCCCTGACACAGGGATCTGTTAGTGCCCACATTCCCTGACAGGGATCTGTTCGTGCCCACACCCTTTGACACGAGGATCTGTTAGTGGCCATAATCGCTGACACAGGGATCTGTTTGTGTCCACACACCCGGCACGAGTGATCGGTTAGTGCCCGCACCACCTGACACAGGGATCTGTTAGTGCCCACAACCCCTGACACAGGGATCTGTTAGTGCCCACATCCCCTGACACGGGGATCAGTTAGTGCCCACACCCTTTGACAGGGATCTGTTAGTGCCCACATCCCCTGACACGGGGATCTGTTAGTGCCCACACCCGAGCACGAGGGATCTGTTGGTGCCCACACCCCCTGACACAGGGATCTGTTAGTGCCTACACCCTCTGACACAGGGATCTGATAGTGCCCACACCCCCTGACACGGGGATCTGTTGGTGCCGATACCCCGACACAGGGATCTGTTAGTGCCCACACCCTGACACAGGTATCTGTTAATGCCCACATCCCTTGACACTAGGATCCGTTAGTGCCCACAACCCGACATGGGCATCCGTTCGTGCCCACAACCCCTGACACGGGGATTTGTTAGTGCCCACACCACCTGACATGAGGGTCTGTTAGTGCCCAAACCCCCTGACACAGGGATCTGTTAGTGCCCGCAATCCCTGACACGGGAATCTGTTAGTGCCCAAACCCCCGACATGAGGGATCTGTTAGTGCCCGCACCTCAAACACAGGAGATCCATTAATGCCCACACCCCCCTGACACAGGGATCTGTTAGTGCCCACACCCCCTGGCACGGGGATCTGTTAGTGCCCACACCCCCTGACACGGGAATCTGTTAGTGCCCAAACCCCCGACACGAGGGATCTGTTAGTGCCCACATCCCCTGACACGGGGATCTGTTAGTGCCCACATCCCCTGACACGGGGATCTGTTAGTGCCCACACCCCCTGACACGGGGATCTGTTAGTGCCCACACCCCCTGACACGGGGATCTGTTAGTGCCCACACCTTCTGACACGGGGATCTGTTAGTGCCCACACCCCCTGACACGAGGATCTGTTAGTGCCCACACCCACTGACACGAGGGATCTGTTAGTGCCCACACCCCATTACACAGGGATCTGTTAGTGCCCACATTCCCTGACAGGGATCTGTTCGCGCCCACACCCTCTGACACGAGGATCTGTTAGTGGCCATAACCTCTGACACAGGGATCTGTTAGTGCCCACATCCCCTGACACGGGGATCTGTTAGTGCCCACACCCCGGACAAGAGGGATCTGTTCGTGCCCACACCCCCGGTACAGGGATCTGTTAGTGCCCACATCCGCAGCACGAGGGATCTGTTGGTGCCCACACCCCCTGACACAGGGATCTGTTAGTGCCAACACCCTCTGACACAGGGATCTGTTAGTGCCCACATTCCCTGAAAGGGATCTGTTCGTGCCCACACCCCCTGACACGAGGATCTGTTAGTGCCCACACCCACTGACACGAGGGATCTGTTAGTGCCCACACCCCATTACACAGGGATCTGTTAGTGCCCACATTCCCTGACAGGGATCTGTTCGCGCCCACACCCTCTGACACGAGGATCTGTTAGTGGCCATAACCTCTGACACAGGGATCTGTTAGTGCCCACATCCCCTGACACGGGGATCTGTTAGTGCCCACACCCCGGACAAGAGGGATCTGTTAGTGCCCACACCCCCGGTACAGGGATCTGTTAGTGCCCACATCCGCAGCACGAGGGATCTGTTGGTGCCCACACCCCCTGACACAGGGATCTGTTAGTGCCTACACCCTCTGACACAGGGGTCTGTTAGTGCCCACACCCCCTGACACAGGGATCTGTTGGTGCCGACACCCCCTGACACGGAGATCCGTTAGTGCCCATACCCTGAACACCGGGATCTGTTAATGCCCACATCCCTTGACACGAGGATCCGTTAGTGCCCACATCCCCTGACACAGGGATGTGTTAGTGCACATACCCCCTGACACGGGCATCCGTTAGTGTCCACAACCCCTGACACGGGAATCTGTTCGTGCCCACACCCCCTGACACAAGGATCTGTTAGTGCCCAAACACCCTGACACACGGATCTGTTAGTGCCCGCAATCCCTGACACGAGGGATCTGTTAGTGCCCACACCCCCTGACACTGGGATCTGTTAGTGCCCACATTCCCTGAAAGCGATCTGTTCGTGCCCACACCCCCTGACACGAGGATCTGTTAGTGGCCATAACTGCTGACACAGGGATCAGTTAGTGCCCACACCCACTGACACGAGGGATCTGTTAGTGCCCACACCCCATTACACAGGGATCTGTTAGTGCCCACATTCCCTGACAGGGATCTGTTCGCGCCCACACCCTCTGACACGAGGATCTGTTAGTGGCCATAACCGCTGACACAGGGATCTGTTTGTATCCACACACCCGGCACGAGTGATCGGTTAGTGCCCGCACCACCTAACACAGGGATCTGTTAGTGCCCACATCCCCTGACACAGGGATCTGTTAGTGCCCACACCCCCTGACACGGGGATCTGTTAGTGCCCACACCCTCTGAAACAGGGATCTGTTTGTGCCCACACCCCCTGACACAGGGATCTGTTAGTGCCCACACCCCCTGACACAAAGATCTGTTCGTGCCCACACCCCCTGACACAAGGATCTGTTAGTGTCCGCAACCCCTGACGCAGGGATCTGTGAATGCCCACACCCCCTGACACAGGGATCTGTTAGTGCCCACACCCCCTGACACGGGGATCGGTTAGTGCCCACACCCCCTGACACGAGGGATCTGTTAGTGCCCACATACCCTGACAGGGATCTGTTCGTGCCCACACCCCCTGACACGAGGATCTGTTAGTGCCCACACCCCATGACACAGGGATCTGTTAGTGCCCACATTCCCTGACAGGGATATGTTCGTGCCCACACCCCCTGACACGAGGATCTGTTAGTGCCCACATTCCCTGACAGGGATATGTTCGTGCCCACACCCCCTGACACGAGGATCTGTTAGTGCCCACACCCCATGACACAGGGATCTGTTAGTGCCCACATTCCCTGACAGGGATCTGTTCGTGCCGACACCCCCTGACACAGGGATCTGTTAGTGTCCACACCCTGACACAGGGATCTGTTAGTGCCCACATCCCTTGACACGAGGCTCCGTTAGTGCCCACATCGCCTGACACTGGGATGTGTTAGTGCCTGCAACCCCTGCCACGGAGGATCTGTTATTGCCCACACCCCCGATACAAGGGATTTGTTAGTGCCCACACCTCAAACACAGGAGATCCGTTAGTGCCCACACCCCCGACACAGGGATCTGTTAGTGCCCACACCTCCTGTCACGGGGATCTGTTAGTGCCCACACCCCCTGACACGGGGATCTGTTAGTGCCCACACCCCCCGACACGAGGGATCTGTTAGTGCCCACACCCCCTGACACAGGGATCTGTTAGTGCCCACACCCCCTAACACGAGGATCTGTTAGTGCCCAAACCCCCTGACACAGGGATCTGTTAGTGCCTGCAACCCCTGCCACGGGGGATCTGTTATTGCCCACACCCCCGATACAAGGGATTTGTTAGTGCCCACACCTCAAACACAGGAGATCCGTTAGTGCCCACACCCCCGACACAGGGATCTGTTAGTGCCCACACCTCCTGTCACGGGGATCTGTTAGTGCCCACACCCCCTGACACGGGGATCTGTTAGTGCCCACACCCCCCGACACGAGGGATCTGTTAGTGCCCACACCCCCTGACACAGGGATCTGTTAGTGCCCACATTCCCTGACAGGGATCTGTTCGTGCCCACACCCTTTGACACGAGGATCTGTTAGTGGCCATAATCGCTGACACAGGGATCTGTTTGTGTCCACACACCCGGCACGAGTGATCGGTTAGTGCCCGCACCACCTGACACAGGGATCTGTTAGTGCCCACAACCCCTGACACAGGGATCTGTTAGTGCCCACATCCCCTGACACGGGGATCAGTTAGTGCCCACACCCTTTGACAGGGATCTGTTAGTGCCCACATCCCCTCACACGGGGATCTGTTAGTGCCCACACCCGAGCACGAGGGATCTGTTGGTGCCCACACCCCCTGACACAGGGATCTGTTAGTGCCTACACCCTCTGACACAGGGATCTGAAGTGCCCACACCCCCTGACACGGGGATCTGTTGGTGCCGATACCCCGACACAGGGATCTGTTAGTGCCCACACCCTGACACAGGTATCTGTTAATGCCCACATCCCTTGACACTAGGATCCGTTAGTGCCCACAACCCGACATGGGCATCCGTTCGTGCCCACAACCCCTGACACGGGGATTTGTTAGTGCCCACACCACCTGACATGAGGGTCTGTTAGTGCCCAAACCCCCTGACACAGGGATCTGTTAGTGCCCGCAATCCCTGACACGGGAATCTGTTAGTGCCCAAACCCCCGACATGAGGGATCTGTTAGTGCCCGCACCTCAAACACAGGAGATCCATTAATGCCCACACCCCCCTGACACAGGGATCTGTTAGTGCCCACACCCCCTGGCACGGGGATCTGTTAGTGCCCACACCCCCTGACACGGGAATCTGTTAGTGCCCAAACCCCCGACACGAGGGATCTGTTAGTGCCCACATCCCCTGACACGGGGATCTGTTAGTGCCCACACCCCCTGACACGGGGATCTGTTAGTGCCCACACCCCCTGACACGGGGATCTGTTAGTGCCCACACCTTCTGACACGGGGATCTGTTAGTGCCCACACCTTCTGACACGGGGATCTGTTAGTGCCCACACCCCCTGACACAAGGATCTGTTAGTGCCCACACCCACTGACACAGGGATCTTTTAGTGCCCATACCCTCTGACATGGGGATCTGTTTGTGCCGACACCCCCGGACACAGGGATCTGTTAGTGCCCACACCCCCTGACACGGGGATCTGTTAGTGCCCACACCTTCTGACACGGGGATCTGTTTTTGCCGACACCCCCGGACACGAGGGATCTGTTAGTGCCCACACCCCCTGACACGAGGGATCTGTTAGTGCCCACACCCCCTCACACGGGGATCTGTTAGTGCCCACACCCCCTGACACAGGGATCTGTTAGTGCCCACACCTCCTGTCACGGGGATCTGTTAGTGCCCACACCCCCTGACACGGGGATCTGTTAGTGCCCACACCCCCCGACACGAGGGATCTGTTAGTGCCCACACCCCCTGACACAGGGATCTGTTAGTGCCCACATTCCCTGACAGGGATCTGTTCGTGCCCACACCCCCTGACACGAGGATCTGTTAGTGGCCATAACCGCTGACACAGGGATCTGTTAGTGCCCACACCCCCTGACACGAGGGATCTGTTAGTGCCCACACCCCATGACACAGGGATCTGTTCGTGCCCACATTCCCTGACAGGGATCTGTTCGTGCCCACACCCTTTGACACAAGGATCTGTTAGTGGCCATAATCGCTGACACAGGGATCTGTTTGTGTCCACACAGCCGGCACGAGTGATCGGTTAGTGCCCGCACCACCTGACACAGGGATCTGATAGTGCCCACACCCCCTAACACGGGGATCTGTTGGTGCCGATGCCCCGACACAGGGATCTGTTAGTGCCCACACCCTGACACAGGTATCTGTTAATGCCCACATCCCTTGACACTAGGATCTGTTAGTGCCCACAACCCGACATGGGCATCCGTTCGTGCCCACAACCCCTGACACGGGGATTTGTTAGTGCCCACACCCCCTGACATGAGGGTCTGTTAGTGCCCAAACCCCCTGACACAGGGATCTGTTAGTGCCCGCAATCCCTGACACGGGAATCTGTTAGTGCCCAAACCCCCGACACGAGGGATCTGTTAGTGCCCGCACCTCAAACACAGGAGATCCATTAGTGCCCACACCCCCCTGACACAGGGATCTGTTAGTGCCCACACCCCCTGGCACGGGGATCTGTTAGTGCCGACACCCCCTGACACGGGGATCTGTTAGTGCCACACCCCCTGACACGGGAATCTGTTAGTACCCAAACCCCCGACACGAGGGATCTGTTAGTGCCCGCACCTCAAACACAGGAGATCCATTAGTGCCCACACCCCCCTGACACAGGGATCTGTTAGCGCCCACACCCCCTGGCACGGGGATCTGTTAGTGCCCACACCCCCTGACACGGGAATCTGTTAGTGCCCAAACCCCCGACACGAGGGATCTGTTAGTGCCCACATCCCCTGGCACAGGGATCTGTTAGTGCCCACATCCCCTGACACGGGGATCTGTTAGTGCCCACACCCCCTGACACGGGGATCTGTTACTGCCCACACCTTCTGACACGGGGATCTGTTAGTGCCCACACCTTCTGACATGGGGATCTGTTAGTGCCCACACCCCCTGACACAAGGATCTGTTAGTGCCCACACCCACTGACACAGGGATCTGTTAGTGCCCACACCCTCTGACATGGGGATCTGTTTGTGCCGACACCCCCGGACACAGGGATCTGTTAGTGCCCACACCCCCTGACACGGGGATCTGTTAGTGCCCACACCTTCTGACACGGGGATCTGTTTTTGCCGACACCCCCTGACACGAGGGATCTGTTAGTGCCCACACCCCCTGACACGAGGGATCTGTTAGTGCCCACACCTCTTGTCACGGGGATCTGTTAGTGCCCACACCCCCTGACACGGGGATCTGTTAGTGCCCACACCCCCCGACACGAGGGATCTGTTAGTGCCCACACCCCCTGACACAGGGATCTGTTAGTGCCCACATTCCCTGACAGGGATCTGTTCGTGCCCACACCCCCTGACACGAGGATCTGTTAGTGGCCATAACCGCTGACACAGGGATCTGTTAGTGCCCACACCCCCTGACACAAGGGATCTGTTAGTGCCCACACCCCATGACACAGGGATCTGTTAGTGCCCACATTCCCTGACAGGGATCTGTTAGTGCCCACACCCTTTGACACGAGGATCTGTTAGTGGCCATAATCGCTGACACGGGGATCTGTTTGTGTCCACACACCCGGCACGAGTGATCGGTTAGTGCCCGCACCACCTGACACAGGGATCTGTTAGTGCCCACATCCCCTGACACGGGGATCAGTTAGTGCCCACACCCCCGACACTGGGATCTGTTAGTGCCCACATCCCCTGACACGGGGATCTGTTAGTGCCCACACCCGCAGCACGAGGGATCTGTTGGTGCCCACATCCCCTGACACAGGGATCTGTTAATGCCTACACCCTCTGACACAGGGATCTGATAGTGCCCACACCCCCTGACACGGGGATCTGTTGGTGCCGATACCCCGACACAGGGATCTGTTAGTGCCCACACCCTGACACAGGTATCTGTTAATGCCCACATCCCTTGACACGAGGATCCGTTAGTGCCCACAACCCGACATGGGCATCCGTTAGTGTCCACAACCCCTGACACGGGGATTTGTTAGTGCCCACAACCCCCTGACATGAGGGTCTGTTAGTGCCCAAACCCCCTGACACAGGGATCTGTAGTGCCCGCAATCCCTGACACGGGAATCTGTTAGTGCCCAAACCCCCGACACGAGGGATCTGTTAGTGCCCGCACCTCAAACACAGATCCATTAGTGCCCACACACCCCTGACACAGGGATCTGTTAGTGCCCACACCCCCTGGCACGGGGATCTGTTAGTGCCCACACCCCCTGACACGGGAATCTGTTAGTGCCCAAACCCCCGACACGAGGGATCTGTTAGTGCCCACATCCCCTGGCACAGGGATCTGTTAGTGCCCACACCCTTTGACACGAGTATCTGTTAGTGGCCATAATCGCTGACACGGGGATCTGTTTGTGTCCACACACCCGGCACGAGTGATCGGTTAGTGCCCGCACCACCTGACACGGGGATCTGTTAGTGCCCACATCCCCTGACACGGGGATCAGTTAGTGCCCACACCCCCGACACTGGGATCTGTTAGTGCCCACATCCCCTGACACGGGGATCTGTTAGTGCCCACACCCGCAGCACGAGGGATCTGTTGGTGCCCACACCCCCTGACACAGGGATCTGTTAGTGCCTACACCCTCTGACACAGGGATCTGATAGTGCCCACACCCCCTGACACGGGGATCTGTTGGTGCCGATACCCCGACACAGGGATCTGTTAGTGCCCACACCCTGACACAGGTATCTGTTAATGCCCACATCCCTTGACACGAGGATCCGTTAGTGCCCACAACCCGACATGGGCATCCGTTAGTGCCCACAACCCCTGACACGGGGATTTGTTAGTGCCCACAACCCCCTGACATGAGGGTCTGTTAGTGCCCAAACCCCCTGACACAGGGATCTGTAGTGCCCGCAATCCCTGACACGGGAATCTGTTAGTGCCCAAACCCCCGACACGAGGGATCTGTTAGTGCCCGCACCTCAAACACAGATCCATTAGTGCCCACACACCCCTGACACAGGGATCTGTTAGTGCCCACACCCCCTGGCACGGGGATCTGTTAGTGCCCACGCCCCCTGACACGGGAATCTGTTAGTGCCCAAACCCCCAACACGAGGGATCTGTTAGTGCCCACATCCCCTGGCACAGGGATCTGTTAGTGCCCACATCCCCTGACACGGGGATCTGTTAGTGCCCACACCCCCTGACACGGGGATCTGTTACTGCCCACACCTTCTGACACGGGGATCTGTTAGTGCCCACACCTTCTGACACGGGGATCTGTTAGTGCCCACACCCCCTGACACAAGGATCTGTTAGTGCCCACACCCACTGACACAGGGATCTGTTAGTGCCCACACCCTCTGACATGGGGATCTGTTTGTGCCGACACCCCCGGACACAGGGATCTGTTAGTGCCCACACCCCCTGACACGGGGATCTGTTAGTGCCCACACCTTCTGACACGGGGATTTGTTTGTGCCGACACCCCCTGACACGAGGGATCTGTTAGTGCCCACACCCCCTGACTCAAGGATCTGTTAGTGCCCACACCCCCTGACACAAGGATCTGTTAGTGCCCACACCCACTGACACAGGGATCTGTTAGTGCCTACACCCCCTGACACAGGGATCTGTTAGTCCCCACACCCCCTAACATGGGGATCTGTTAGTGCCCACACCTTCTGACACGGGAATCTGTTAGTGCCCACATTCCCTGACAGGGATCTGTTCGTGCCCACACCCTCTGACACGAGGATCTGTTAGTGGCCATAACCGCTGACACAGGGATCAGTTAGTGTCCACACACCCGGCACGAGTGATCGGTTAGTGCCCGCACCATCTAACACAGGGATCTGTTAGTGCCCACATCCCCTCTCACAGGGATCTGTTGGTGCCGATACCCCGACACAGGGATCTGTTAGTGCCCACACCCTGACACAGGTATCTGTTAATGCCCACACCCCCTGAAACGAGGGACCTGTTCGTGCCCGCATTCCCTGACAGGGATCTGTTCGTGCCCATACACCCTGACACGAGGATCTGTTAGCGCCCATACCCCATGACACAGGGATCTGTTAGTGCCCACATTCCCTGACAGGGATCTGTTCGTGCCCACACCCCCTGACACGAGGATCTGTTAGTGCCCACACCCCATGACACAGGGATCTGTTAGTGCCCACACCCCATGACACAGGGATCTGTTAGTGCCCACATTCCCTGACAGGGATCTGTTCGTGCCGACACCCCCTGACACAGGGATCTGTTAGTGTCCACACCCTGACACAGGGATCTGTTAGTGCCCACATCCCTTGACACGAGGATCCGTTAGTGCCCACATCGCCTGACACAGGGATGTGTTAGTGCCCACACCCCCTGACACGGGGATCTGTTAGTGCCCACACCCCCTAACACGGGGATCTGTTAGTGCCCAAACCCCCTGACACAGGGATCTGTTAGTGCCTGCCACCCCTGACACGGGGGATCTGTTATTGCCCACACCCCCGATACAAGGGATTTGTTAGTGCCCACACCTCAAACACAGGAGATCCGTTAGTGCCCACACCCCCGACACAGGGATCTGTTAGTGCCCACACCTCCTGTCACGGGCATCTGTTAGTGCCCACACCCCCTGACACAGGGATCTGTTAGTGCCCACATTCCCTGACAGGGATCTGTTCGTGCCCACACCCCCTGACACGAGGATCTGTTAGTGGCCATAACCGCTGACACAGGGATCTGATAGTGCCCACACCCCCTGACACGAGGGATCTGTTAGTGCCCGCATTCCCTGACAGGGATCTGTTCGTGCCCACACCCTTTGACACGAGGATCTGTTAGTGGCCATAATCGCTGACACAGGGATCTGTTTGTGTCCACACACCCGGCACGAGTGATCGGTTAGTACCCGTACCACCTGACACAGGGATCTGTTAGTGCCCACATCCACTGACACGGGGATCAGGTAGTGCCCACACCCCCGACACAGGGATCTCTTAGTGCCCACATCCCCTGACACGGGGATCTGTTAGTGCCCACACCCGCAGCACGAGGGATCTGTTGGTGCCCACACCCCCTGACACAGGGATCTGTTAGTGCCTACACCCTCTGACACAGGGATCTGATAGTGCCCACACCCCCTGACACAGGGATCTGTTGGTGCCGATACCCCGACACAGGGATCTGTTAGTGCCCACACCCTGACACAGGAATCTGTTAATGCCCACATCCCTTGACACGAGGATCCGTTAGTGCCCACAACCCGACACGGGCATCCGTTAGTGCCCACAACCCCTGACACGGGGATTTGTTAGTGCCCACACCCCCTGACACGAGGATATGTTAGTGCCCAAACACCCCCTGACACAGGGATCTGTTAGTGCCCGCAATCCCTGACACGAGGGATCTGTTAGTGCCCACACGCCCTGATACAGGGATCTGTTAGTGCCGACACCCCCTGACACAGGGATCTGTTGGTGCCGACACCCCCTGACACAGGGATCTGTTAGTGCCCACACCCTGACACAGGGATTTGTTAGTACCCACATCCCTTGACACGTTGATCCGTTAGTGCCCACACCCCCTGACACGGGCATCCGTTAGTACCCACAACCCCTGACACGGGGATCTGTTAGTGCCCACACCCCCTGACATGAGGGTCTGTTAGTGCCCAAACCCCCGACACAGGGATCTGTTAGTGCCCGCAATCCCTGACACAGGAATCTGTTAGTGCCCAAACCCCCGACACGAGGGATCTGTTCGTGCCCGCACCTCAAACACAGGAGATCCATTAGTGCCCACACCCCCCTGACACAGGGATCTGTTAGTGCCCACACCCCCTGGCACGGGGATCTGTTAGTGCCCACACCCCCTGACACGGGAATCTGTTAGTGCCCAAACCCCCGACACGAGGAATCTGTTAGTGCCCACATCCCCTGACACAGGGATCTGTTAGTGCCCAAATCCCCTGACACAGGGATCTGTTAGTGCCCACACCCCCTGACACGGGGATCTGTTAGTGCCCACACCTTCTGACACGGGGATCTGTTAGTGCCCACACCCCCTGACACGAGGGATCTGTTAGTGCCCACACCCCCTGACACTAGGATCTGTTAGTGCCCACACCCCCTGACATGGGGATCTGTTAGTGCCCACACCTTCTCACACGGGAATCTGTTAGTGCCCACATTCCCTGACAGGGATCTGTTCGTGCCCACACCCTCTGACACGAGGATCTGTTAGTGGCCATAACCGCTGACACAGGGACCTGTTAGTGTCCACACACCCGGCACGAGTGATCGGTTAGTGGCCGCACCATCTAACACAGGGATCTGTTAGTGCCCACATCCCCTCTCACAGGGATCTGTTGGTGTCGATACCCTGACACAGGGATCTGTTAGTGCCCACACCCTGACACAGGTATCTGTTAATGCCCACACCCCCTGAAACGAGGGACCTGTTAGTGCCCGCACCCCCTGACATGAGGATCTGTTAGTGCCCACAACCCCCTGACACGGGGATCTGTTAGTGCCCACATCCCCTGACACGAGGGTCTGTTAGTGCTCACCCCCCCTGACACGAGGGATCTGTTAGTGCCCGCACCCCCTGACACGAGGATCTGTTAGTGCCCGCACCCCCGACACGACAGATCTGTTAGTGCTCACAACCCCTTACACAACCTGTTAGTTCCCAAACCCCCTGACACGAGGATCTGTTAGTGCCCACACCCCCTGACACGAGGATCTGTTAGTGCCCACACTCCCTGACACAAGGGTCTGTTAGTGCCACACCCTCTGACACGAGGATCTGTTAGTGCCCACATCCCCTGATACGAGGGATCTGTTAGTGCCCACATCCCCTGACATGAGGATCTGTTAGTGCCCACATCCCCTGACACAGGGATCAGTTAGTGACCATACCCCCTGACACGAGGATCTGTTAGTGCCCACACCCCCTGACATGAGGGTCTGTTAGTGCCCACATTCCCTGACACAGGGGTCTGTTCGTGCCCACACCCCCTGACACGAGGATCTGTTAGTGGCCATAACCACTGACACAGGGATCTGTTAGTGTCCACACACCCGGCACGAGTGATCGGTTAGTGCCCGCACCCCTGAGACAGGGTTCTGTTAGTGCCCACATCCCCTGGCATGGGGATCAGTTAGTGCCCACAACCCCGACACAGGGATCTGTTGGTGCCCACATCCCCTGACACGGGAATCTGTTAGTGCCCACACCCCGGACACGAGGGATCTGTTAGTGCCCACACCCCTGATACAGGGATCTGTTAGTGCCCACACCCCCAGCAGGAGGGATCTGTTGGTGCCCACACCCCCTAACACAGGGATCTGTTAGTGCCCACATCCCCTGACACAGGGATCTGTTAGTGCCCACACCCCATGACACAGGATCTGTTAGTGCCCACACCCCCGACACGGGGATCTGTTAGTGCCCACACCCCCTGGCACGGGGATCTGTTAGTGCCGAAATCCCCTGACACAGGGATCTCTTAGTGCCCACACCCCCTGACACATGATCTGTTCGTGCCCACACCCCCTGACACAAGGATCTGTTAGTGCCCACATCCCCTGACATGAGGATCTGTTAGTGCCCACATCCCCTGACACGGGGATCCATTCGTGCCCACACCCCCTGACACGGGGATCTGTTAGTGCCCACACCCCCTGACAGGAGGGTTTGTTAGTGCCCACATTCCCTGACACAGGGATGTGTTAGTGCCCACATTCCCTGACACAGGGATCTGTTAGTGGCCATTACCGCTGACACAGAGATCTGTTAGTGTCCACATCCCCCGACACAGGGATGTGTTAGAGCCCACAACCCCTGACACAGGGATCTGTTAGTGCCCACAACGCCTGACACGGGGATCTGTTAGTGACCACATCCCCTGACACAGGGATCTGTTAGTGCCCACTCCCCCTGACACGCGGATCTGTTAGTGTCCACAACACCTGACACGAGGGTCTGTTATTGCCCGCACCCCCTGACACGAGGGACCTGTTAGTGCCCGCACCCACTGACACGAGCATCTGTTAGTGCCCACACCCCCTGACACGATGGACCTGTTAGTTCCCGCACCCCCTGACGCGAGGATCTGTTAGTGCCCACACCCCCTGACACGAGGGATCTGTTAGTGCCCGCACCTCCTGACACGAGGGATCTGTTAGTGCTCACAACCCCTGACACAGGGATCAGTTAGTGCCCACACCCCGGACACAGCGATCTGTTAGTGCCCACACCCCCTGACACGAGGGTCTGTTAGTGCCCACACCCCCTGACACGAGGGTCTGTTAGTGCCCGCACCCCCAGACGCGAGGGTCCGTTAGTGCCCACACCCCTTGACACGAGGGATCTGTTAGTGCCCACACTCCCTGACACGAGGGATCTGTTAGTGTCCACACCCCCTGACACGAGGGATCAGTTAGTGCCCACACCCTCTGACACGAGGATCTGTTCGTGCCCACATCCCCTGATACGAGGGATCTGTTAGTGCCCACATCCCCTGACATGAGGAGTTGTTAGTGCCCACATCCCCTGACACAGGGATCAGTTCGTGACCATACCCCCTGACACGAGGATCTGTTAGTGCCCACACCCCCTGACACGAGGGTCTGTTAGTGCCCACATTCCCTGACACAGGGATCTGTTCGTGCCCACACCCCCTGACACGAGGATCTGTTAGTGGCCATAACCACTGACACAGGGATCTGTTAGTGTCCACACACCCGGCACGAGTGATCGGTTAGTGCCCGCACCCCTGAGACAGGGATCTGTTAGTGCCCACATCCCCTGGCACGGGGATCAGTTAGTGCCCACAACCCCGACACAGGGATCTGTTGGTGCCCACATCCCCTGACACGGGAATCTGTTAGTGCCCACACCCCGGACACGAGGGATCTGTTAGTGCCCACACCCCTGATACAGGGATCTGTTGGTGCCCACACCCCCAGCACGAGGGATCTGTTGGTGCCCACATCCCCTGACACGGGAATCTGTTAGTGCCCACATCCCCTGACACAGGGATCTGTTAGTGCCCACACCCCGTGACACAGGATCTGTTAGTGCCCACACCCCCTGGCACGGGGATCTGTTAGTGCCGAAATCCCCTGACACAGGGATCTCTTAGTGCCCACACCCCCTGACACATGATCTGTTCGTGCCCACACCCCCTGACACAAGGATCTGTTAGTGCCCACATCCCCTGACATGAGGATCTGTTAGTGCCCACATCCCCTGACACGGGGATCCATTCGTGCCCACACCCCCTGACACGGGGATCTGTTAGTGCCCAGACCCCCTGACAGGAGGGTTTGTTAGTGCCCACATTCCCTGACACAGGGATGTGTTAGTGACCACTCCCCCTGACATGCGGATCTGTTAGTATCCACACCACCTGACACGAGGGTCAGTTATTACCCGCACCCCCTGACACGAGGGACCTGTTAGTGCCCGCACCCTCTGACACGAGGGACCTGTTAGTGCCCGCACCCCCTGACGCGAGGTTCTGTTAGTGCCCACACCCCCTGACACGAGGGATCTGTTAGTGCCCGCACCTCCTGACACGAGGATCTGTTAGTGCCCACATCCCCTGACACAGGGATCTCTTAGTGCCCACACCCCCTGACACATAATCTGTTCGTGCCCACACCCCCTGACACAAGGATCTGTTAGTGCCCACATCCCCTGACATGAGGATCTGTTAGTGCCCACATCCCGTGACACGAGTGATCCATTTGTGCCCACACCCCCTGACACGGGGATCTGTTAGTGCCCACACCCCCTGACAGGAGGGTCTGTTAGTGCCCACATTCCCTGACACAGGGATCTGTTCGTGCCCACACCCCCTGACACGAGGATCTGTTAGTAGCCATAACCGCTGACACAGAGATCTGTTAAGTGTCCACATCCCCCGACACAGGGATGTGTTAGAGCCTACAACCCCTGACACGCGGATCTGTTAGTGTCCACAACACCTGACACGAGGGTCTGTTATTGCCCGCACCCCCTGACACGGGGGACCTGTTAGTGCCCGCACCCTCTGACACAGGGATCTGTTAGTGCCCACAACCCCTGACACGGGGATCTTTAGTGCCCACACCGTCTGACACGGGGATCTATTTGTGCCGACCCCCCCCGGACTCAGAGATTTGTTAGTGCCCACATCCCTTGAACGAGGATCCGTTAGTGCCCAAATCTCCTGACACAGGAATCTGTAGTGCCCACACCCCCTGACACGGGGATCTGTTAGTGCCCACACCCCCTGACACAAGGGACCTATGAGTGCCCACACCCCCAGACACAAGGGACCTGTGAGTGCCCACACCCCCTGACACGAGGATCTGTTAGTACCCACACCCACTGACACAGGGATCTGTTAGTGCCCGCAACCCCTGACACGGGGATCTGTTAGTGCCCACATCCCCTGACACGAGGGACCTGTTAGTGCCCGCACCCCTTGACACGAGGATCTGTTAGTGCCCACACCCCCTGACACGAGGGACCTGTTAGTGCCCGCACCCCCTGACACGAGGATCTGTTAGTGCCCACAACCCCCTCACACGGGGATCTGTTAGTGCCCACATCCCCTGACACGAGGGTCTGTTAGTGCTCACCCCCCCTGACACGAGGGATCTGTTAGTGCCCACACCCCCTGACACGAGGATCAGTTAGTGCCAGCACCCCCTGACACGACAGATCTGTTAGTGCTCAGAACCCCTTACACAACCTGTTAGTTCCCAAACCCCCTGACACGAGGATCTGTTAGTGCCCACACCCCCTGACATGAGGATCTGTTGGTGCCCACACCCCGGACACGAGGGATCTGTTAGTGCCCACACTCCCTGACACAAGGGATCTGTTAGTGCCAACATCCCCTGACATGAGGGATCTGTTAGTGTCCACACCCCCTGACACGAGAGTCTGTTAGTGCCACACCCTCTGACACGAGGATCTGTTAGTGCCCACACCCCCGACACAGGGATCTGTTGGTGCCCACATCCTCTGACACGGGAATCTGTTAGTGCCCACACCCCGGACACGAGGGATCTGTTAGTGCCCACACCCCCTGATACAGGGATCTGTTGGTGCCCACACCCCCAGCACGAGGGATCTGTTGGTGCCCACACCCCCTAACACAGGGATCTGTTCGTGCCCACATCCCCTGACACAGGGATCTGTTAGTGTCCACACCCCGTGACACAGGATCTGTTAGTGCCCACACCCCCTGACACGGGGATCTGTTAGTGCCCACACCACCTGGCACGGGGATCTGTTAGTGCCGAAATCCCCTGACACAGGGATCTCTTAGTGCCCACACCCCCTGACACATGATCTGTTCGTGCCCACACCCCCTGACACAAGGATCTGTTAGTGCCCACATCCCCTGACATGAGGATCTGTTAGTGCCCACATCCCCTGACACGGGTGATCCATTCGTGCCCACACCCCCTGACACGGGGATCTGTTAGTGCCCACACCCCCTGACAGGAGGGTTTGTTAGTGCCCACACCCCCCGACACAGGGATGTGTTAGTGACCACTCCCCCTGACACGCGGATCTGTTAGTATCCACACCACCCGACACGAGGGTCTGTTATTACCCACACCCCCTGACACGAGGGACCTGTTAGTGCCCGCACCCTCTGACACGAGGGACCTGTTAGTGCCCGCACCCCCTGACGCGAGGATCTGTTAGTGCCCACACCCCCTGACACGAGGGATCTGTTAGTGCCCGCACCTCCTGACACGAGGATCTGTTAGTGCCCACATCCCCTGACTCGAGGGAACTGTTAGTGCTCACAACCCCTGACACAGGGATCAGTTAGTGCCCACACCCCGGAAACAGCGATCTGTTAGTGCCCACACCCCCTGACACGAGGGTCTGTTAGTGCCCGCACCCCCAGACACGAGGGTCCGTTAGTGCCCACACCCCTTGACACGCGTGATCTGTTAGTGCCCGCAACCCCTGAAACGAGGATCTGTTAGTGCCCACATTCCCGGACACGAGGGATCTGTTAGTGCCCACACTCCCTGACACGAGGGATCTGTTAGTGTCCACACCCCCTGACACGAGGGATCTGTTAGTGCCCACAACCCCTGACACGAGGATCTGTTAGTGCCCACACGCCCTGACACAATGATCTGTTAGTGCCCACACGCCCTGACACGAGGGTCTGTTAGTGCCCACACCCCGTGATACGAGGATCTGTTAGTGCCCACACCCCCTGACACGAGGGACCTGCTAGTGCCCGCATCCCCTGACACGAGGCTCTGTTAGTGCCCACACCCCCTGACATGAGGGATCTGTTAGTGCCCACACCCCCTGACACGAGGGTCTGTTAGTGCCCACACCCCGTGATACGAGGATCTATTAGTGCCCACATCCCCTGATACGAGGGTTCTGTTCGTGCCCAAATCCCCTGACACAGTGATCTGTTAGTGCCCACACGCCCTGACACAGTGATCTGTTAGTGCCCACACCCCCTGGCACGAGGGTCTGTTAGTGCCCACACCCCCTGACACGAGGATTTATTAGTGCCCCCATCCCCTGACACGAGGATCTGTTAGTGCCCACATCCCCTGACACAGGGATCAGTTAGTGACCATACCCCCTGACATGCGGATCTGTTAGTATCCACACCACCTGACACGAGGGTCAGTTATTACCCGCACCCCCTGACACGAGGGACCTGTTAGTGCCCGCACCCTCTGACACGAGGGACCTGTTAGTGCCCGCACCCCCTGACGCGAGGTTCTGTTAGTGCCCACACCCCCTGACAAGAGGGATCTGTTAGTGCCCGCACCTCCTGACACGAGGATCTGTTAGTGCCCACATCCCTGACACAGGGATCTCTTAGTGCCCACACCCCCTGACACATAATCTGTTCGTGCCCACACCCCCTGACACAAGGATCTGTTAGTGCCCACATCCCCTGACATGAGGATCTGTTAGTGCCCACATCCCGTGACACGAGTGATCCATTTGTGCCCACACCCCCTGACACGGGGATCTGTTAGTGCCCACACCCCCTGACAGGAGGGTCTGTTAGTGCCCACATTCCCTGACACAGGGATCTGTTCGTGCCCACACCCCCTGACACGAGGATCTGTTAGTAGCCATAACCGCTGACACAGAGATCTGTTAAGTGTCCACATCCCCCGACACAGGGATGTGTTAGAGCCTACAACCCCTGACACGCGGATCTGTTAGTGTCCACAACACCTGACACGAGGGTCTGTTATTGCCCGCACCCCCTGACACGGGGGACCTGTTAGTGCCCGCACCCTCTGACACAGGGATCTGTTAGTGCCCACAACCCCTGACACGGGGATCTTTAGTGCCCACACCGTCTGACACGGGGATCTATTTGTGCCGACCCCCCCCGGACTCAGAGATTTGTTAGTGCCCACATCCCTTGAACGAGGATCCGTTAGTGCCCAAATCTCCTGACACAGGAATCTGTAGTGCCCACACCCCCTGACACGGGGATCTGTTAGTGCCCACACCCCCTGACACAAGGGACCTATGAGTGCCCACACCCCCAGACACAAGGGACCTGTGAGTGCCCACACCCCCTGACACGAGGATCTGTTAGTACCCACACCCACTGACACAGGGATCTGTTAGTGCCCGCAACCCCTGACACGGGGATCTGTTAGTGCCCACATCCCCTGACACGAGGGACCTGTTAGTGCCCGCACCCCCTGACACGAGGATCTGTTAGTGCCCACACCCCCTGACACGAGGGACCTGTTAGTGCCCGCACCCCCTGACACGAGGATCTGTTAGTGCCCACAACCCCCTCACACGGGGATCTGTTAGTGCCCACATCCCCTGACACGAGGGTCTGTTAGTGCTCACCCCCCCTGACACGAGGGATCTGTTAGTGCCCACACCCCCTGACACGAGGATCAGTTAGTGCCAGCACCCCCTGACACGACAGATCTGTTAGTGCTCAGAACCCCTTACACAACCTGTTAGTTCCCAAACCCCCTGACACGAGGATCTGTTAGTGCCCACACCCCCTGACATGAGGATCTGTTGGTGCCCACACCCCGGACACGAGGGATCTGTTAGTGCCCACACTCCCTGACACAAGGGATCTGTTAGTGCCAACACCCCCTGACATGAGGGATCTGTTAGTGTCCACACCCCCTGACACGAGAGTCTGTTAGTGCCACACCCTCTGACACGAGGATCTGTTAGTGCCCACACCCCCGACACAGGGATCTGTTGGTGCCCACATCCTCTGACACGGGAATCTGTTAGTGCCCACACCCCGGACACGAGGGATCTGTTAGTGCCCACACCCCCTGATACAGGGATCTGTTGGTGCCCACACCCCCAGCACGAGGGATCTGTTGGTGCCCACACCCCCTAACACAGGGATCTGTTCGTGCCCACATCCCCTGACACAGGGATCTGTTAGTGTCCACACCCCGTGACACAGGATCTGTTAGTGCCCACACCCCCTGACACGGGGATCTGTTAGTGCCCACACCACCTGGCACGGGGATCTGTTAGTGCCGAAATCCCCTGACACAGGGATCTCTTAGTGCCCACACCCCCTGACACATGATCTGTTCGTGCCCACACCCCCTGACACAAGGATCTGTTAGTGCCCACATCCCCTGACATGAGGATCTGTTAGTGCCCACATCCCCTGACACGGGTGATCCATTCGTGCCCACACCCCCTGACACGGGGATCTGTTAGTGCCCACACCCCCTGACAGGAGGGTTTGTTAGTGCCCACACCCCCCGACACAGGGATGTGTTAGTGACCACTCCCCCTGACACGCGGATCTGTTAGTATCCACACCACCCGACACGAGGGTCTGTTATTACCCACACCCCCTGACACGAGGGACCTGTTAGTGCCCGCACCCTCTGACACGAGGGACCTGTTAGTGCCCGCACCCCCTGACGCGAGGATCTGTTAGTGCCCACACCCCCTGACACGAGGGATCTGTTAGTGCCCGCACCTCCTGACACGAGGATCTGTTAGTGCCCACATCCCCTGACTCGAGGGAACTGTTAGTGCTCACAACCCCTGACACAGGGATCAGTTAGTGCCCACACCCCGGAAACAGCGATCTGTTAGTGCCCACACCCCCTGACACGAGGGTCTGTTAGTGCCCGCACCCCCAGACACGAGGGTCCGTTAGTGCCCACACCCCTTGACACGCGTGATCTGTTAGTGCCCGCAACCCCTGAAACGAGGATCTGTTAGTGCCCACATTCCCGGACACGAGGGATCTGTTAGTGCCCACACTCCCTGACACGAGGGATCTGTTAGTGTCCACACCCCCTGACACGAGGGATCTGTTAGTGCCCACAACCCCTGACACGAGGATCTGTTAGTGCCCACACGCCCTGACACAATGATCTGTTAGTGCCCACACGCCCTGACACGAGGGTCTGTTAGTGCCCACACCCCGTGATACGAGGATCTGTTAGTGCCCACACCCCCTGACACGAGGGACCTGTTAGTGCCCGCATCCCCTGACACGAGGCTCTGTTAGTGCCCACACCCCCTGACATGAGGGATCTGTTAGTGCCCACACCCCCTGACACGAGGGTCTGTTAGTGCCCACACCCCGTGATACGAGGATCTATTAGTGCCCACATCCCCTGATACGAGGGTTCTGTTCGTGCCCAAATCCCCTGACACAGTGATCTGTTAGTGCCCACACGCCCTGACACAGTGATCTGTTAGTGCCCACACCCCCTGACACGAGGGACCTGTTAGTGCCCGCATCCCCTGACACGAGGATCTATTAGTGCCCACACCCCCTGATATGAGGGATCTGTTAGTGCCCACACCCCCTGGCACGAGGGTCTGTTAGTGCCCACACCCCCTGACACGAGGATTTATTAGTGCCCCCATCCCCTGACACGAGGATCTGTTAGTGCCCACATCCCCTGACACAGGGATCAGTTAGTGACCATACCCCCTGACACGAGGATCTGTTAGTGCCCACACCCCCTGACACAAGGCTCAGTTAGTGCCCACATCCCCTGACACAGGGATCAATTAGTGCCCACACCCCCTGACACGAGAGTCTGTTAGTGCCCGCACCCCCTGACAGGAGGGTCTGTTAGTGCCCACACCTCCTGACACGGGGATCTGTTAGTGCCCACACCCCCTGACACGAGGATCTGTTAGTACCCACACGCCCTGACACAGTGATCTGTTAGTGCCCACACGCTCTGACACAGTGATCTGTTAGTGCCCGCATGCCCTGACACAAGGCTCTGTTAGTGCCCACACCCCCTGACATGAGGGATCTGTTAGTGCCCAAATCCCCTGACACAGTGATCTGTTAGTGCCCACACGCCCTGACACAGTGATCTGTTAGTGCCCACACCCCCTGACACGAGGAACTGTTAGTGCCCACACCCCCTGACATGAGGGTCTGTTAGTGCCCAAACCCCCTGACACATGGATCTGTTAGTGCCCGCAACCCCTGACACGGGGGATCTGTTCCTGCTCACACCCCCTGACACGAGGGATTTGTTCTTGCCCACACCTCAAACACAGGAGATCCGTTACTGCCCACACCCCCTGACAAAGGGATCTGTTAGTGCCCACACCCCCTGGCACGGGGATCTGTTAGTGCCCACACCCCCGACACGAGGGATCTGTTAGTGCCCACACCCCCTGACACAGGGATCTGTTAGTGCCCACATCCCCTGACATGGGGATCTGTTAGCGCCCACATCCCCTCACACAGGGATCTGTTAGTGCCCACACCCCCTGACACGGGGATCTGTTAGTGCCCACACCTTCTGACACGGGGATCTGTTAGTGCCCACATCCCCTGACACAGGGATCTGTTAGTGCCCACATCCCCTGAGACAGGGATCTGTTAGTGCCCAAACCCCCTGACACGGGGATCTTTAGTGCCCACACCGTCTGACACGGGGATCCATTTGTGCCGACCCCCCCGGACTCAGGGATTTGTTAGTGCCCACATCCCTTGACACGAGGATCCGTTAGTGCCTACATCTCCTGACACAGGAATCTGTAGTGCCCACACCCCCTGACACGGGGATCTGTTAGTGCCCACACCCCCTGACACAAGGGACCTGTGAGTGCCCACCCCCCCAGACACAAGGGACCTGTGAGTGCCCACACCCCCTGACACGAGGATCTGTTAGTACCCACACCCCCTGACACTGGGATCTGTTAGTGCCTGCAACCCCTGACACGAGGATCTGTTAGTGCCCACATCCCCTGACACGAGGGACCTGTTAGTGCCCTCACCCCCTGACACGACGATCTGTTAGTGCCCACACCCCCTGACACGAGGGACCTGTTAGTGCCCGCACCTCCGACACGAGGATCTGTTAGTGCCCACAACCCCTGACACGGGGATCTGTTAGTGCCCACATCCCGACACGAGGGTCTGTTAATGCCCACATTCTCGGACACGAGGGATCTGTTAGTGCCCACAATCCCTGACACGAGGGATCTGTTAGTGTCCTCTCCCCCTGACACGAGGGATCTGTTAGTGCCCACAACCCCTGACATGAGGGATCTGTTAGTGCCCACACGCCCTGACACAGTGATCTGTTAGTGCCCACACCCCCTGACATGAGGGACCCGTTAGTGCCCGCATCCCCTGACACGAGGATCTATTAGTGCCCACACCCCCTGATATGAGGGATCTGTTAGTGCCCACACCCCCTGGCACGAGGGTCTGTTAGTGCCCACACCCCCTGACACGAGGATTTATTAGTGCCCCCATCCCCTGACACGAGGATCTGTTAGTGCCCACATCCCCTGACACAGGGATCAGTTAGTGACCATACCCCCTGACACGAGGATCTGTTAGTGCCCACACCCCCTGACACAAGGGTCAGTTAGTGCCCACATCCTCTGACACAGGGATCAATTAGTGCCCACACCCCCTGACACGAGAATCTGTTAGTGCCCGCACCCCCTGACAGGAGGGTCTGTTAGTGCCCACACCTCCTGACACGGGGATCTGTTAGTGCCCACACCCCCTGACACGAGGATCTGTTAGTACCCACACGCCCTGACACAGTGATCTGTTAGTGCCCACACGCCCTGACACAGTGATCTGTTAGTGCCCACACGCTCTGACACAGTGATCTGTTAGTGCCCGCATGCCCTGACACGAGGCTCTGTTAGTGCCCACACCCCGTGATACGAGGATCTATTAGTGCCCACATCCCCTGATATGAGGGTTCTGTTAGTGCCCAAATCCACTGACACAATGATCTGTTAGTGCCCACACGCCCTGACACAGTGATCTGTTAGTGCCCACACCCCCTGACACGAGGAACTGTTAGTGCCCACACCCCCTGACATGAGGGTCTGTTAGTGCCCACACCCCGTGATACGAGGATCTATTAGTGCCCACATCCCCTGATATGAGGGTTCTGTTAGTGCCCAAATCCACTGACACAATGATCTGTTAGTGCCCACACGCCCTGACACAGTGATCTGTTAGTGCCCACACCCCCTGACACGAGGAACTGTTAGTGCCCACACCCCCTGACATGAGGGTCTGTTAGTGCCCAAACCCCCTGACACATGGATCTGTTAGTGCCCGCAACCCCTGACACGGGGGATCTGTTACTGCCCACACCCCCTGACACGAGGGATTTGTTCTTGTCCACACCTCAAACACAGGAGATCCGTTAGTGCCCACACCCCACTGACACAGGGATGTGTTAGTGCCCACACCCCCTGGCACGGGGATCTGTTAGTGCCCACACCCCCGACACGAGGGATCTGTTAGTGCCCACACCCCATGACACAGGGATCTGTTAGTGCCCACATCCCCTGACATGGGGATCTGTTAGTGCCCACATCCCCTGACACAGGGATCTGTTAGTGCCCACACCCCCTGACATGGGGATCTGTTAGTGCCCACACCTTCTGACACGGGGTTCTGTGTGTGCCGACACCCCCTGACACATGGATCTGTTAGTGCCCACATCCCCTGACACAGGGATCTGTTAATGCCCACAACCCCTGACACGGGGATCTTTAGTGCCCACACCGTCTGACACGGGGATCTATTTGTGCCGACCCCCCCGGACTCAGGGATTTGTTAGTGCCCACATCCCTTGACACGAGGATCCGTTAGTGCCCACATCTCCTGACACAGGAATCTGTAGTGCCCACACCCCCTGACACGGGGATCTGTTAGTGCCCACACCCCCTGACACGGGGATCTGTTAGTGCCCACACCCCCTGACACAAGGGACCTGTGAGTGCCCACACCCCCTGACACGAGGATCTGTTAGTACCCACACCCCCTGACACAGGGATCTGTTAGTGCCCGCAACCCCTGACACGAGGATCTGTTAGTGCCCACATCCCCTGACACGAGGGACCTGTTAGTGCCTGCACCCCCTGACACGAGGATCTGTTAGTGCCCACACCCCCTGACACGAGGGACCTGTTAGTGCCCACACCCCCTGACACGAGGGATCTGTTAGTGCCCACAACCCCTGACACGAGGGATCTGTTAGTGCCCACACCCCCTGATATGAGGGATCTGTTAGTGCCCACACCCCCTGACATGAGGGACCCGTTAGTGCCCGCATCCCCTGACACGAGGATCTATTAGTGCCCACACCCCCTGATATGAGGGATCTGTTAGTGCCCACACCCCCTGGCACGAGGGTCTGTTAGTGCCCACACCCCCTGACACGAGGATTTATTAGTGCCCCCATCCCCTGACACGAGGATCTGTTAGTGCCCACATCCCCTGACACAGGGATCAGTTAGTGACCATACCCCCTGACACGAGGATCTGTTAGTGCCCACACCCCCTGACACAAGGGTCAGTTAGTGCCCACATCCCCTGACACAGGGATCAATTAGTGCCCACACCCCCTGACACGAGAATCTGTTAGTGCCCGCACCCCCTGACAGGAGGGTCTGTTAGTGCCCACACCTCCTGACACGGGGATCTGTTAGTGCCCACACCCCCTGACACGAGGATCTGTTAGTACCCACACGCCCTGACACAGTGATCTGTTAGTGCCCACACGCTCTGACACAGTGATCTGTTAGTGCCCGCATGCCCTGACACGAGGCTCTGTTAGTGCCCACACCCCCTGACATGAGGGATCTGTTAGTGCCCACACCCCGTGATACGAGGATCTATTAGTGCCCACATCCCCTGATATGAGGGTTCTGTTAGTGCCCAAATCCACTGACACAATGATCTGTTAGTGCCCACACGCCCTGACACAGTGATCTGTTAGTGCCCACACCCCCTGACATGAGGGACCCGTTAGTGCCCGCATCCCCTGACACGAGGATCTATTAGTGCCCACACCCCCTGATATGAGGGATCTGTTAGTGCCCACACCCCCTGGCACGAGGGTCTGTTAGTGCCCACACCCCCTGACACGAGGATTTATTAATGCCCCCATCCCCTGACACGAGGATCTGTTAGTGCCCACATCCCCTGACACAGGGATCAGTTAGTGACCATACCCCCTAACACGAGGATCTGTTAGTGCCCACACCGCCTGACACAAGGGTCAGTTAGTGCCCACATCCCCTGACACAGGGATCAATTAGTGCCCACACCCCCTGACACGAGAATCTGTTAGTGCCCGCACCCCCTGACAGGAGGGTCTGTTAGTGCCCACACCTCCTGACACGGGGATCTGTTAGTGCCCACATCCCCTGACACGAGGATCTGTTAGTACCCACACGCCCTGACACAGTGATCTGTTAGTGCCCACACGCCCTGACACAGTGATCTGTTAGTGCCCACACGCTCTGACACAGTGATCTGTTAGTGCCCTGACACGAGGCTCTGTTAGTGCCCACACCCCCTGACATGAGGGATCTGTAAGTGCCCACACCCCGTGATACGAGGATCTATTAGTGCCCACATCCCCTGATATGAGGGTTCTGTTAGTGCCCAAATCCACTGACACAATGATCTGTTAGTGCCCACACGCCCTGACACAGTGATCTGTTAGTGCCCACACCCCTGACACGAGGAACTGTTAGTGCCCACACCCCCTGACATGAGGGTCTGTTAGTGCCCAAACCCCCTGACACATGGATCTGTTAGTGCCCGCAACCCCTGACACGGGGGATCTGTTACTGCCCACACCCCCTGACACGAGGGATTTGTTCTTGTCCACACCTCAAACACAGGAGATCCGTTAGTGCCCACACCCCACTGACACAGGGATGTGTTAGTGCCCACACCCCCTGGCACGGGGATCTGTTAGTGCCCACACCCCCGACACGAGGGATCTGTTAGTGCCCACACCCCATGACACAGGGATCTGTTAGTGCCCACATCCCCTGACATGGGGATCTGTTAGTGCCCACATCCCCTGACACAGGGATCTGTTAGTGCCCACACACCCTGACACGGGGATCTGTTAGTGCCCACACCTTCTGACACGGGGATCTGTGTGTGCTGACACCCCCTGACACAGGGATCTGTTAATGCCCACAACCCCTGACACGGGGATCTTTAGTGCCCACACCCCCTGACACGGGGATCTATTTGTGCCGACCCCCCCGGACTCAGGGATTTGTTAGTGCCCACATCCCTTGACACGAGGATCCGTTAGTGCCCACATCTCCTGACACAGGAATCTGTAGTGCCCACACCCCCTGACACGGGGATCTGTTAGTGCCCACACCCCCTGACACGGGGATCTGTTAGTGCCCACACCCCCTGACACAAGGGACCTGTGAGTGCCCACACCCCCTGACACGAGGATCTGTTAGTACCCACACTCCCTGACACAGGGATCTGTTAGTGCCCGCAACCCCTGACACGAGGATCTGTTAGTGCCCACATCCCCTGACACGAGGGACCTGTTAGTGCCTGCACCCCCTGACACGAGGATCTGTTAGTGCCCACACCCCCTGACACGAGGGACCTGTTAGTGCCCGCACCCCCTGACACGAGGATCTGTTAGTGCCCACAACCCCGTGACACGGGGATCTGTTAGTGCCCACATCCCCTGACACGAGGGTCTGTTAGTGCTCACCCCCCTGACACGAGGGATCTGTTAGTGCCCGCACCCCCTGACACGAGGATCAGTTAGTGCCCGCACCCCCTGACACGACAGATCTGTTAGTGCTCACAACCCCTAACACAACCTGTTAGTTCCCAAACCCCCTGACACGAGGATCTGTTAGTGCCCACACCCCCTGACACGAGGATCTGTTAGTGCCCACACTCCCTGACACAAGGGATCTGTTAGTGCCAACACCCCCTGACATGAGGGATCTGTTAGTGTCCACACCCCCTGACACGAGGGTCTGTTAGTGCCACACCCTCTGACACGAGGATCTGTTAGTGCCCACATCCACTGATACGAGGGATCTGTTAGTGCCCACATCCCCTGACATGAGGATCTGTTAGTGCCCACATCCTCTGACATGAGGATCTGTTAGTGCCCACATCCCCTGACACAGGGATCAGTTAGTGACCATACCCCCTGACACGAGGATCTGTTAGTGCCCACACCCCCTGACACGAGGATCTGTTAGTGCCCACACCCCCTGACACGAGGGTCAGTTAGTGCCCACATCCCCTGACACAGGGATCAATTAGTGCCCACACCCCCTGACACGAGAATCTGTTAGTGCCCGCACCCCCTGACAGGAGGGTCTGTTAGTGCCCACACCTCCTGACACGGGGATCTGTTAGTGCCCACACCCCCTGACACGAGGATCTGTTAGTACCCACACGCCCTGACACAGTGATCTGTTAGTGCACACACGCCCTGACACAGTGATCTGTTAGTGCCCACACGCTCTGACACAGTGATCTGTTAGTGCCCGCATGCCCTGACACGAGGCTCTGTTAGTGCCCACACCCCCTGACATGAGGGATCTGTTAGTGCCCACACCCCGTGATACGAGGATCTATTAGTGCCCACATCCCCTGATATGAGGGTTCTGTTAGTGCCCAAATCCACTGACACAATGATCTGTTAGTGCCCACACGCCCTGACACAGTGATCTGTTAGTGCCCACACCCCTGACACGAGGAACTGTTAGTGCCCACACCCCCTGACATGAGGGTCTGTTAGTGCCCAAACCCCCTGACACATGGATCTGTTAGTGCCCGCAACCCCTGACACGGGGGATCTGTTACTGCCCACACCCCCTGACACGAGGGATTTGTTCTTGTCCACACCTCAAACACAGGAGATCCGTTAGTGCCCACACCCCACTGACACAGGGATGTGTTAGTGCCCACACCCCCTGGCACGGGGATCTGTTAGTGCCCACACCCCCGACACGAGGGATCTGTTAGTGCCCACACCCCATGACACAGGGATCTGTTAGTGCCCACATCCCCTGACATGGGGATCTGTTAGTGCCCACATCCCCTGACATGGGGATCTGTTAGTGCCCACATCCCCTGACACAGGGATCTGTTAGTGCCCACACCCCCTGACACGGGGATCTGTTAGTGCCCACACCTTCTGACACGGGGATCTGTGTGTGCTGACACCCCCTGACACAGGGATCTGTTAATGCCCACAACCCCTGACACGGGGATCTTTAGTGCCCACACCGTCTGACACGGGGATCTATTTGTGCCGACCCCCCCGGACTCAGGGATTTGTTAGTGCCCACATCCCTTGACACGAGGATCCGTTAGTGCCCACATCTCCTGACACAGGAATCTGTAGTGCCCACACCCCCTGACACGGGGATCTGTTAGTGCCCACACCCCCTGACACGGGGATCTGTTAGTGCCCACACCCCCTGACACAAGGGACCTGTGAGTGCCCACACCCCCTGACACGAGGATCTGTTAGTACCCACACCCCCTGACACAGGGATCTGTTAGTGCCCGCAACCCCTGACACGAGGGTCTGTTAGTGCCCACATCCCCTGACACGAGGGACCTGTTAGTGCCTGCACCCCCTGACACGAGGATCTGTTAGTGCCCACACCCCCTGACACGAGGGACCTGTTAGTGCCCGCACCCCCTGACACGAGGATCTGTTAGTGCCCACAACCCCGTGACACGGGGATCTGTTAGTGCCCACATCCCCTGACACGAGGGTCTGTTAGTGCTCACCCCCCTGACACGAGGGATCTGTTAGTGCCCGCACCCCCTGACACGAGGATCAGTTAGTGCCCGCACCCCCTGACACGACAGATCTGTTAGTGCTCACAACCCCTAACACAACCTGTTAGTTCCCAAACCCCCTGACACGAGGATCTGTTAGTGCCCACACCCCCTGACACGAGGATCTGTTAGTGCCCACACTCCCTGACACAAGGGATCTGTTAGTGCCAACACCCCCTGACATGAGGGATCTGTTAGTGTCCACACCCCCTGACATGAGGGTCTGTTAGTGCCACACCCTCTGACACGAGGATCTGTTAGTGCCCACATCCGCTGATACGAGGGATCTGTTCGTGCCCACATCCCCTGACATGAGGATCTGTTAGTGCCCACATCCCCTGACATGAGGATCTGTTAGTGCCCACATCCCCTGACACAGGGATCAGTTAGTGACCATACCCCCTGACACGAGGATCTGTTAGTGCCCACACCCCCTGACACGAGGATCTGTTAGTGCCCACACCCCCTGACACGAGGGTCTGTTAGTGCCCACATTCCCTGACACAGGGATCTGTTAGTGGCCATAACCGCTGACACAGGGATCTGTTAGTGTCCACACACCCGGCACGAGTGATCGGTTAGTGCCCGCATCCCTGAGACAGGGATCTGTTAGTGCCCACATCCCCTGGCACGGGGATCAGTTAGTGCCCCCACCCCCGACACAGGGATCTGTTGGTGCCCACATCCTCTGACACGGGAATCTGTTAGTGCCCACACCCCGGACACGAGGGATCTGTTAGTGCCCACACCCCCTGATACAGGGATCTGTTGGTGCCCACACCCCCAGCATGAGGGATCTGTTGGTGCCCACACCCCCTGACACAGGGATCTGTTAGTGCCCACATCCCCTGACACAGGGATCTTTTAGTGCCCACACCCCGTGACACAGGATCTGTTAGTGCCCACACCCCCTGGCACGGGGATCTGTTAGTGCCCGCAACCCCTGACACGAGGGTCTGTTAGTGCCCACACCCCCTGACACGAGGATTTATTAGTGCCCCCATCCCCTGACACGAGGATCTATTAGTGCCCACACCCCCGGATATGAGGGATCTGTTAGTGCCCACACCCCCTGGCACGAGGGTCTGTTAGTGCCCACACCCCCTGACACGAGGATTTATTAGTGCCCCCATCCCCTGACACGAGGATCTGTTAGTGCCCACATCCCCTGACACAGGGATCAGTTAGTGACCATACCCCCTGACACGAGGATCTGTTAGTGCCCACACCCCCTGACACAAGGGTCAGTTAGTGCCCACATCCCCTGACACAGGGATCAATTAGTGCCCACACCCCCTGACACGAGAATCTGTTAGTGCCCGCACCCCCTGACAGGAGGGTCTGTTAGTGCCCACACCTCCTGACACGGGGATCTGTTAGTGCCCACACCCCCTGACACGAGGATCTGTTAGTACCCACACGCCCTGACACAGTGATCTGTTAGTGCCCACACGCCCTGACACAGTGATCTGTTAGTGCCCACACGCTCTGACACAGTGATCTGTTAGTGCCCGCATGCCCTGACACGAGGCTCTGTTAGTGCCCACACCCCCTGACATGAGGGATCTGTTAGTGCCCACACCCCGTGATACGAGGATCTATTAGTGCCCACATCCCCTGATATGAGGGTTCTGTTAGTGCCCAAATCCACTGACACAATGATCTGTTAGTGCCCACACGCCCTGACACAGTGATCTGTTAGTGCCCACACCCCCTGACACGAGGAACTGTTAGTGCCCACACCCCCTGACATGAGGGTCTGTTAGTGCCCAAACCCCCTGACATGAGGGTCTGTTAGTGCCCAAACCCCCTGACACATGGATCTGTTAGTGCCCGCAACCCGTGACACGGGGGATCTGTTACTGCCCACACCCCCTGACACGAGGGATTTGTTCTTGTCCACACCTCAAACACAGGAGATCCGTTAGTGCCCACACCCCACTGACACAGGGATGTGTTAGTGCCCACACCCCCTGGCACGGGGATCTGTTAGTGCCCACACCCCCGACACGAGGGATCTGTTAGTG
Source organism: Chiloscyllium plagiosum (assembly GCF_037043375.1). Classification (NCBI taxonomy): domain Eukaryota; kingdom Metazoa; phylum Chordata; class Chondrichthyes; order Orectolobiformes; family Hemiscylliidae; genus Chiloscyllium; species Chiloscyllium plagiosum. The sequence goes on along the minus strand of NW_028270184.1, from coordinate 11,734,523 downwards.
CCCACACCCCATGACACAGGGATCTGTTAGTGCCCACATCCCCTGACATGGGGATCTGTTAGTGCCCACATCCCCTGACACAGGGATCTGTTAGTGCCCACACCCCCTGACACGGGGATCTGTTAGTGCCCACACCTTCTGACACGGGGATCTGTGTGTGCCGACACCCCCTGACACAGGGATCTGTTAGTGCCCACATCCCCTGACACAGGGATCTGTTAATGCCCACAACCCCTGACACGGGGATCTTTAGTGCCCACACCGTCTGACACGGGGATCTATTTGTGCCGACCCCCCCGGACTCAGTGATTTGTTAGTGCCCAACATCCCTTGACACGAGGATCCGTTAGTGCCCACATCTCCTGACACAGGAATCTGTAGTGCCCACACCCCCTGACACGGGGATCTGTTAGTGCCCACACCCCCTGACACGGGGATCTGTTAGTGCCCACACCCCCTGACACAAGGGACCTGTGAGTGCCCACACCCCCTGACACGAGGATCTGTTAGTACCCACACCCCCTGACACAGGGATCTGTTAGTGCCCGCAACCCCTGACACGAGGATCTGTTAGTGCCCACATCCCCTGACACGAGGGACCTGTTAGTGCCTGCACCCCCTGACACGAGGATCTGTTAGTGCCCACACCCCCTGACACGAGGGACCTGTTAGTGCCCGCACCCCCTGACACGAGGGATCTGTTAGTGCCCACAACCCCTGACACGAGGGATCTGTTAGTGCCCACACGCCCTGACACAGTGATCTGTTAGTGCCCACACCCCCTGACATGAGGGACCCGTTAGTGCCCGCATCCCCTGACACGAGGATCTATTAGTGCCCACACCCCCTGATATGAGGGATCTGTTAGTGCCCACACCCCCTGGCACGAGGGTCTGTTAGTGCCCACACCCCCTGACACGAGGATTTATTAGTGCCCCCATCCCCTGACACGAGGATCTGTTAGTGCCCACATCCCCTGACACAGGGATCAGTTAGTGACCATACCCCCTGACACGAGGATCTGTTAGTGCCCACACCCCCTGACACAAGGGTCAGTTAGTGCCCACATCCCCTGACACAGGGATCAATTAGTGCCCACACCCCCTGACACGAGAATCTGTTAGTGCCCGCACCCCCTGACAGGAGGGTCTGTTAGTGCCCACACCTCCTGACACGGGGATCTGTTAGTGCCCACACCCTCTGACACGAGGATCTGTTAGTACCCACACGCCCTGACACAGTGATCTGTTAGTGCCCACACGCCCTGACACAGTGATCTGTTAGTGCCCACACGCTCTGACACAGTGATCTGTTAGTGCCTGCATGCCCTGACACGAGGCTCTGTTAGTGCCCACACCCCCTGACATGAGGGATCTGTTAGTGCCACACCCCGTGATACGAGGATCTATTAGTGCCCACATCCCCTGATATGAGGGTTCTGTTAGTGCCCAAATCCACTGACACAATGATCTGTTAGTGCCCACACGCCCTGACACAGTGATCTGTTAGTGCCCACACCCCCTGACACGAGGAACTGTTAGTGCCCACACCCCCTGACATGAGGGTCTGTTAGTGCCCAAACCCCCTGACACATGGATCTGTTAGTGCCCGCAACCCCTGACACGGGGGATCTGTTACTGCCCACACCCCCTGACACGAGGGATTTGTTCTTGTCCACACCTCAAACACAGGAGATCCGTTAGTGCCCACACCCCACTGACACAGGGATGTGTTAGTGCCCACACCCCCTGGCACGGGGATCTGTTAGTGCCCACACCCCCGACACGAGGGATCTGTTAGTGCCCACACCCCATGACACAGGGATCTGTTAGTGCCCACATCCCCTGACATGGGGATCTGTTAGTGCCCACATCCCCTGACACAGGGATCTGTTAGTGCCCGCACCCCCTGACACGAGGATCAGTTAGTGCCCGCACCCCCTGACACGACAGATCTGTTAGTGCTCACAACCCCTAACACAACCTGTTAGTTCCCAAACCCCCTGACACGAGGATCTGTTAGTGCCCACACCCCCTGGCACGGGGATCTGTTAGTGCCCACACCCCCGACACGAGGGATCTGTTAGTGCCCACACCCCATGACACAGGGATCTGTTAGTGCCCACATCCCCTGACATGGGGATCTGTTAGTGCCCACATCCCCTGACACAGGGATCTGTTAGTGCCCACACCCCCTGACACGGGGATCTGTTAGTGCCCACACCTTCTGACACGGGGATCTGTGTGTGCTGACACCCTCTGACACAGGGATCTGTTAGTGCCCACATCCCCTGACACAGGGATCTGTTAATGCCCACAACCCCTGACACGGGGATCTTTAGTGCCCACACCGTCTGACACGGGGATCTATTTTTGCCGACCCCCCCTGACTCAGGGATTTGTTAGTGCCCACATCCCTTGACACGAGGATCCGTTAGTGCCCACATCTCCTGACACAGGAATCTGTAGTGCCCACACCCCCTGACACGGGGATCTGTTAGTGCCCACACCCCCTGACACGAGCATCTGTTAGTGCCCACACCCCCTGACACAAGGGACCTGTGAGTGCCCACACCCCCTGACACGAGGATCTGTTAGTACCCACACCCCCTGACACAGGGATCTGTTAGTGCCCGCAACCCCTGACACGAGGATCTGTTCGTGCCCACATCCCCTGACACGAGGGACCTGTTAGTGCCTGCACCCCCTGACACGAGGATCTGTTAGTGCCCACACCCCCTGACACGAGGGACCTGTTAGTGCCCGCACCCCCTGACACGAGGATCTGTTAGTGCCCACAACCCCGTGACACGGGGATCTGTTAGTGCCCACATCCCCTGACACGAGGGTCTGTTAGTGCTCACCCCCCTGACACGAGGGATCTGTTAGTGCCCGCACCCCCTGACACGAGGATCAGTTAGTGCCCGCACCCCCTGACACGACAGATCTGTTAGTGCTCACAACCCCTAACACAACCTGTTAGTTCCCAAACCCCCTGACACGAGGATCTGTTAGTGCCCACACCCCCTGACACGAGGATCTGTTAGTGCCCACACTCCCTGACACAAGGGATCTGTTAGTGCCAACACCCCCTGACATGAGGGATCTGTTAGTGTCCACACCCCCTGACATGAGGGTCTGTTAGTGCCACACCCTCTGACACGAGGATCAGTTAGTGCCCGCACCCCCTGACACGACAGATCTGTTAGTGCTCACAACCCCTAACACAACCTGTTAGTTCCCAAACCCCCTGACACGAGGATCTGTTAGTGCCCACACCCCCTGACACGAGGATCTGTTAGTGCCCACACTCCCTGACACAAGGGATCTGTTAGTGCCAACACCCCCTGACATGAGGGATCTGTTAGTGTCCACACCCCCTGACATGAGGGTCTGTTAGTGCCACACCCTCTGACACGAGGATCTGTTAGTGCCCACATCCGCTGATACGAGGGATCTGTTAGTGCCCACATCCCCTGACATGAGGATCTGTTAGTGCCCACATCCCCTGACATGAGGATCTGTTAGTGCCCACATCCCCTGACACAGGGATCAGTTAGTGACCATACCCCCTGACACGAGGATCTGTTAGTGCCCACACCCCCTGACACGAGGGTCTGTTAGTGCCCACATTCCCTGACACAGGGATCTGTTAGTGGCCATAACTGCTGACACAGGGATCTGTTAGTGGCCATAACTGCTGACACAGGGATCTGTTAGTGTCCACACACCCGGCACGAGTGATCGGTTAGTGCCCGCACCCCTGAGACAGGGATCTGTTAGTGCCCACATCCCCTGGCACGGGGATCAGTTAGTGCCCCCACCCCCGACACAGGGATCTGTTGGTGCCCACATCCTCTGACACGGGAATCTGTTAGTGCCCACACCCCGGACACGAGGGATCTGTTAGTGCCCACACCCCCTGATACAGGGATCTGTTGGTGCCCACACCCCCAGCATGAGGGATCTGTTGGTGCCCACACCCCCTGACACAGGGATCTGTTAGTGCCCACATCCCCTGACACAGGGATCTGTTAGTGCCCACACCCCGTGACACAGGATCTGTTAGTGCCCACACCCCCTGGCACGGGGATCTGTTAGTGCCGAAATCCCCTGACACAGGGATCTCTTAGTGCCGAAATCCCCTGACACAGGGATCTCTTAGTGCCGAAATCCCCTGACACAGGGATTCCTTAGTGCCCACACCCCCGACACATGATCTGTTCATGCCCACACCCCCTGACACAAGGATCTGTTAGTGCCCACATCCCCTGACATGAGGATCTGTTAGTGCCCACATCCCCTGACACGGGTGATCCATTCGTGCCCACACCCCCTGACACGGGGATCTGTTAGTGCCCACACCCCCTGACAGGAGGGTTTGTTAGTGCCCACATTCCCTGACACAGGGATCTGTTTGTGCCCACACCCCCTGACACGGGGATCTGTTAGTGGCCATTACCGCTGACACAGGGATCTGTTTGTGCCCACACCCCCTGACACGAGGATCTGTTAGTAGCCATAACCACTGACACAGAGATCTGTTAGTGTCCGCATCCCCCGACACAGGGATGTGTTAGTGACCAATCCCCCTGACACGCGGATCTGTTAGTATCCACACCAACTGACACGAGGGTCTGTTATTACCCGCACCCCCTGACACGAGGGACCTGTTAGTGCCCGCACCCTCTGACACGAGCATCTGTTAGTGCCCACACCCCCTGACACGAGGGACCTGTTAGTGCCCGCACCCCCTGACGCGAGGATCTGTTAGTGCCCACACCCCCTGACACGAGGGATCTGTTAGTGCCCGCACCTCCTGACACGAGCATCTGTTAGTGCCCACATCCCCTGACACGAGGGAACTATTAGTGCTCACAACCCCTGACACAGGGATCAGTTCGTGCCCACACCCCGGAAACAGCGATCTGTTAGTGCCCACACCCCCTGACACGAGGGTCTGTTAGTGCCCGTACCCCCAGACACGAGGGTCCGTTAGTGCCCACACCCCTTGACACGCGTGATCTGTTAGTGCCCGCAACCCATGAAACGAGGATCTGTTAGTGCCCACATTCCCGGACACGAGGGATCTGTTACTGCCCACACTCCCTGACACAGGGATCTGTTTGTGCCCACACCCCCTGACACGGGGATCTGTTAGTGGCCATTACCGCTGACACAGGGATTTGTTTGTGCCCACACCCCCTGACACGAGGATCTGTTAGTATCCACACCAACTGACACGAGGGTCTGTTATTACCCGCACCCCCTGACACGAGAGACCTGTTAGTGCCCTCACCCTCTGACACGAGCATCTGTTAGTGCCCACACCCTCTGACACGAGGGACCTGTTAGTGCCCGCACCCCCTGACGCGAGGATCTGTTAGTGCCCACACCCCCTGACACGAGGGATCTGTTAGTGCCCGCACCTCCTGACACGAGGATCTGTTAGTGCCCACATCCCCTGACACGAGGGAACTGTTAGTGCTCACAACCCCTGACACAGGGATCAGTTAGTGCCCCCACCCCGGAAACAGCGATCTGTTAGTGCCCACACACCCTGACACGAGGATCTGTTAGTGCCCACACCACCAGACACGAGGGATCTGTTAGTGTCCACACCCCCTGACATGAGGATCTGTTAGTGCCCCCCATCCCCTGACACGAGGGATTTGTTAGTGCGCACAACCCCTTACACGAGCTATCTGTTAGTTCTTGCACCCCCTGACACGAGGATCTGTTAGTGCCCACATCCCCTGACACGACGGATCTGTAAGTGCCCACACCCCCTGACATGGGGAACTGTTAGTGCCCACACCCCCTGACGCGGGGATCTGTTAGCGCCCACATCCACTGACACGGGGATCTGTTAGTGCCCACACCCCCTGACACAGGGGATCTGTTAGTGCCCACACCCCCTGACATGGGGATCTGTTAGTGCCCACACCCCCTGATACAGGGATCTGTTAGTGCCCACATTCCCTGACACAGGGGTCTGTTCAGGCCCACACCCCCTGACACGACGGATCTGTTAGTGCCCACACACCCTGACACGGGGATCTGTTGGTGCCCGCAACCCCTGACAGGGGCATCTGTGAGTGCCTACACCTCCTGACACGGGGATCTGTTACTGCCCACACCCCGTGACACAGGGATCTGTTAGTGCCCATACCCCCAGACACGAGGGATCTGTTAGTGCCCACACCCCGTGTCACGGGATCTGTTAGTGCCCACACCCCCTGACACGGGCATCTGTTAGTGGCCACACCCTCTGACACAGGGAGCTGTTAGTGCCCACACCCCCTGACACGGGCATCTGTTAGTGGCCACACCCTCTGACACAGGGAGCTGTTAGTGCCCACACCCCCTGACACGGGCATCTGTTAGTGGCCACACCCTCTGACACAGGGAGCTGTTAGTGCCCACACCCCCTGACACGGGCATCTGTTAGTGCCCACACATCCTGACACAGGGGTCTGTTCAGGCCCACACCCCCTGACACGGGGATCTGTTAGTGCCCACACCCCCTGACACAGGGACCTGTTAGTGCCCACACCCCGTGTCACGGGATCTGTTAGTGCCCACACCCCCTGACACAGGGGTTCTGTTAGTGCCCACACCCCCTGACACGGGGATCTGTTAGTGCCCACACCCCCTGACACAGGGATCTGTTAGTGCCCACATTCCCTGACACAGGGATCTGTTCAGGCCCACACCCCCTGACACGACGGATCTGTTAGTGCCCACACACCCTGACACGGGGATCTGTAAGTGCCCGCAACCCCTGACATGGGCATCTGTGAGTGCCTACACCTCCTGACACGGGGATCTGTTACTGCCCACACCCCGTGACACAGGGATCTGTTAGTGCCCATACCCCCAGACACGAGGGATCTGTTAGTGCCCACACCCCGTGTCACGGGATCTGTTAGTGCCCACACCCCCTGACACGGGCATCTGTTAGTGGCCACACCCTCTGACACAGGGAGCTGTTAGTGCCCACACCCCCTGACACGGGCATCTGTTAGTGGCCACACCCTCTGACACAGGGAGCTGTTAGTGCCCACACCCCCTGACACGGGCATCTGTTAGTGCCCACACATCCTGACACAGGGGTCTGTTCAGGCCCACACCCCCTGACACGGGGATCTGTTAGTGCCCACACCCCCTGACACAGGGACCTGTTAGTGCCCACACCCCGTGTCACGGGATCTGTTAGTGCCCACACCCCCTGACACGGGCATCTGTTAGTGGCCACACCCCCTGACACAGGGAGCTGTTAGTGCCCACACCCCCTGACACGAGCATCTGTTAGTGCCCACATTCCCTGACACAGGGGTCTGTTCAGGCCCACACCCCCTGACACGGGGATCTGTTAGTGCCCACACCCCCTGACACAGGGACCTGTTAGTGCCCACACCCTGTGTCACGGGATCTGTTAGTGCCCACACCCCCTGACACGGGCATCTGTTAGTGGCCACACCCTCTGACACAGGGAGCTGTTAGTGCCCACACCCCCTGACACAGGCATCTGTTAGTGCCCACACATCCTGACACAGGGATCTGTGAGTGCCCACACCTCCTGACACGGAGATGTGTTAGTGCCCACACCCCGTGACACGGGATCTGTTAGTGCCCATACCCCCTGACACGAGGGATCTGTTAGTGCCCACACCCCCTGACACAGGGATCTGTGAGTGCCCACACCTCCTGACACGGAGATCTGTTAGTGCCCACACCCCGTGACACGGGATCTGTTAGTGCCCATACCCCCTGACACGAGGGATCTGTTAGTGCCCACACCCCCTGACACAGGGATCTGTGAGTGCCCACACCACCTGACACGATGGACCTGTTAGTGCCCACATCCTCTGACACGAGGATCTGTTAGTGCCCACAACCTCCTGACACAGGGATCTGTTAGTGCCCACACTCCCTGACACGAGGGTCTGTTAGTGCCCACACCCCCTGACATAAGGGATCTATTAGTGCCCGCACCCCCTGACATGAGGATCTGTGAGTGCCCACATCACCTGACACGATGGACCTGTTAGTGCCCACACCCTCTGACATGAGGATCTGTTAGTGCCCACAACCCCCTGACACAGGGATCTGTTAGTGCCCACACTCCCTGACACGAGGGTCTGTTAGTGCCCACACCCCCTGACATAAGGGATCTATTAGTGCCCGCACCCCCTGACATGAGGATCTGTTAGTGCCCACATCCCCTGACACGAGGGATCTGTTAGTGCGCACAACCCCTTACACGAGCTATCTGTTAGTTCCCGCGCCCCCTGACACGAGGATCTGTTAGTGCCCACACCCCCTGACACGAGGATCTGTTAGTGCCCGCACCCCCTGACACAGGGATCTGTTAGTGCCCACATCCCCTGACACAGCGATGTATTGGTGCCCACATCCCCTGACACAGGGATGTATTAGTGCCCACATCCCCTGACACAGGGATGTGTTAGTGCCCACAACCCCTGACATGAGGGATCTGTTATTACCCACACCCACTGACACAGGGATGTGTTAGTGCCCACATCCCCTGACACAGGGATGTGTTAGTGCCCACATCCCCTGACACGGGGAACTGTTAGTGCCCAAACTCCCTGACACAAGGGATCTGTTAGTGCCCACATCCCCTGACACGGGGTTCTGTTAGTGCCCACACCCCCTGACATGGGGATCTGTTCGTGCCCACAACCCCTGACACAGGGATCTGTTAGTACTCACACCCCCTGACTCGGGGATCTGTTCGTGCCCACCCCACCCCCGACAGGGATCTGTTAGTGCCCACACCCGCTGACACGAGGGATTAGATTAGATTACATTACAGTGTGGAAACAGGCCCTTCGGCCCAACAGGTCCACACCGACCCGCTGAAGCGCAACCCACCCATACCCCTACAGTTACCCCTTACCTAACACTACGGGCAATTTAGCATGGCCAATTCACCTGACCTGCACAAATTTGGACTGTGGGAGGAAACCGGAGCACCCGGAGGACACCCACGCAGACACGGGGAGAGCGTGCAAACTCTACACAGTCATTCGCCTGAGGCAGGAATTGAACCCGCGTCTCTGGCGCTGTGAGGCAGCAGTGCTAACCACTGTGCCACCGTACCGCCCACGGGGATCTGTTAGTGCCCATAAACCCCTGACACAGGGATCTGTTAGTACCCACACCCCCTGACACAGGGATCTGTTAGTGCCCACACCCCCTGACACAGGGACCTGTTAGTGCCCACACCCCGTGTCACGGGATCTGTTAGTGCCCACACCCCCTGACACGGGCATCTGTTAGTGGCCACACCTCCTGACACAGGGATCTGTTAGTGCCCACACCCCCTGACACAGGGATCTGTTAGTGCCCATGCCCCCTGACACGAGGATCTGTTAGTGCCCTCACCCCCTGACACGGGGATCTGTTCGTGCCCACACCTCCTGAGACGGAGATCTGTTAGTGCCCACACCACGTGACACAGGATCAGTTAGTGCCCACACAACCTGACACGGATATCTGTTAGTGCCCACCCCCCCTGATACGAGGGATCTGTTAGTGCCCACACCCCCTGTCACGGGCATCTGTTAGTGCCCACACGCCCTGACACAGGGATCTGTTAGTACCCACACCCCCTGACACTAGTGATCTATTAGTGCCCACATCCCCTGACACAAGGGATCTGTTAGTGCCCACAACCCCTGACTCAGGGATCTGTTAGTACCCACACCCCCTGACTCGGGGATCGGTTAGTGCCCACCCCCCCCCCGACAGGGAGATGTTAGTGCCCACCCCCCGACACGGAGATCTGTTAGTGCCCCCCCCCCGACACGGGGATCTGTTAGTGCCCACACCCGCTGACACGAGGGATTAGATTAGATTACATTACAGTGTACAAACAGGCCCTTTGGCCCAACAAGTCCACACCGACCCGCCGAAGCGCAACCCACCCATACTCCTACAGTTACCCCTTACCTAACACTACGGGCAATTTAGCATGGCCAATTCACCTGACCTGCACAAATTTGGACTGTGGGAGGAAACTGGAGCACCCGGAGGACACCCACGCAGACACGGGGAGAACGTGCAAACTCCACACAGTCAGTCGCCTGAGGCAGGAATTGAACCCGGGTTTCTGGCGCTGTGAGGCAGCAGTGCTAACCACTGTGCCACCGTACCGCCCACGGGGATCTGTTAGTGCCAATAAACCCCTGACACAGGGATCTGTTAGTACCCACACCCCCTGACACAGTGATCTGTTAGTGCCCACACCACCTGACACAGGGACCTGTTAGTGCCCACACCCCGTGTCACGGGATCTGTTAGTGCCCACACTCCCTGACACGGACATCTGTTAGTGGCCACACCCCCTGACACAGGAATCTGTTAGTACCCACACCCCCTGACACAGGGATCTGTGAGTGCCCACATCCCCTGACACGAGGGATCTATTAGTGACTGCACCCCCTGGCATGAGGATCTGTTAGTGCCCACAACTCCCTGACACAGGGATCTGTTAGTGCCCACAGCCCCTGACATGGGGATCTGTTAGTGCCCGCAACCCCTGACACAGGGATCTGTTAGTGCCCACACCCCCTGACACAACGGATCTGTTCGTGCCCACATCCCCTGACACGGGGATCTGTTAGTGCCCACACCCCCTGACACGAGGGATCTATTAGTGCCCACACCCCCTGACACTAGGGATATGTTAGTGCCCACATCCCCTGACATGGGGATCTGTTAGTGCCCGCAACCCTTGACACGGGGATCTGTTAGGGCCCACACCCCCTGACACAGGGATCTGTTAGTGCCCACATCCCCTGACACAGGGATCTGTTAGTGCCCACATCCCCTGACATGGGGATCTGTTAGTGCCCACACGCCCTGACACAGGGGATCTGTTCGCGCCCACACCCCCTGACACAGGGGATCTGTTCGTGCCCACACCCTCTGACACGGGGATCTGTTAGTGCCCACACCCCATGACATGAGGGAAGTGTTAGTGCCCACACCCCCTGACACAGGGATCTGTTAGTGCCCACATTCCCTGACACAGGGGTCTGTTCATGCCCACAACCCCTGACACGGGGATCTGTTAGTGCCCACACTCCCTGACACGACGGATCTGTTAGTGCACACACCCCCTGACATGGGGATCTGTTAGTGCCCACACCCCCTGACACGACGGATCTGTTAGTGCCCACACCCCGTGTCACGGGATCTGTTAGTGCCCACACCCCCTGACACGGGGATCTGTTATGCCCACTCCCCCTGACACAGGGATCTGTGAGTGCCCACACCTCCTGACACGGAGATCTGTTAGTGCCCACACCCCGTGACACGGGATCTGTTAGTGCCCATACCCCCGACACGAGGGATCTGTTAGTGCCCACACCCCCTGACACAGGGATCTGTGAGTGCCCACATCACCTGACACGATGGACCTGTTAGTGCCCACACCCTCTGACACGAGGATCTGTTAGTGCCCACAACCCCCTGACGCGGGGATCTGTTAGTGCCCACACTCCCTGACACGAGGGTCTGTTAGTGCCCACACCCCCTGACATGAGGGATCTATTAGTGCCTGCACCCCCTGACATGAGGATCTGTTAGTGCCCACATCCCCTGACACGAGGGATCTGTTATTACCCACACCCACTGACACAGGGATGTGTTAGTGCCCACATCCCCTGACACAGGGATGTGTTAGTGCCCACATCCCCTGACACAGGGATCTGTTAGTGCCCACATTCCCTGACACGGGGAACTGTTAGTGCCCAAACTCCCTGACACAAGGGATCTGTTAGTGCCCACATCCCCTGACACGGGGTTCTGTTAGTGCCCACGCCCCCTGACATGTGGATCTGTTAGTGCCCACAACCCCTGACTCAGGGATCTCTTAGTACCCACACCCCCCTGACTTGGGGATCTGTTAGTGCCCACCCCCCGACACGGACATCTGTTAGTGCCCGGCCCCCTTGCCACGGGGATCTGTTAGTGCCCACACCCGCTGACACGAGGGATTAGATTAGATTACATTACAGTGTGGAAACAGGCCCTTCGGCCCAACAGGTCCACACCGACCCGCCGAAGCGCAACCCACCCATACCCCTACAGTTACCCCTTACCTAACACTACGGGCATGGCCAATTCACCTGACCTGCACATATTTGGACTGTGGGAGGAAACCGGAGCACCCGGAGGACACCCACGCAGACACGGGGAGAACGTGCAAACTCCACACAGTCATTCGCCTGAGGCAGGAATTGAACCCGGGTCTCTGGCGCTGTGAGGCAGCAGTGCTAACCACTGTGCCACCGTACCGCCCACGTGGATCTGTTAGTGCCCATAAACCCCTGACACAGGGATCTGTTAGTACCCACACCCACTGACACAGGGATCTGTTAGTGCCCACACCCCCTGACACAGGGACCTGTTAGTGCCCACACCCCGTGTCACGGGATCTGTTAGTGCCCACACCCCCTGACACGGGCATCTGTTAGTGGCCACACCCCCTGACACGGATCTGTTAGTGCCCACACCCTCTGACACAGGGATCTGTTGGTGCCCATACCCCCTGACACGAGGGATCTGTTAGTGCCCTCACCCCCTGACACGGGGATCTGTTCGTGCCCACACCTCCTGAGACGGAGATCTGTTAGTGCCCACACCACGTGACACAGGATCTGTTAGTGCCCACACCACCTGACACGACGGATCTGTTAGTGCCCACACCCCCTGACACGGGCATCTGTTAGTGCCCACACCCCCTGACACAGGGATCTGTTACTGTCCACACCCCCTGACACGGGCATCTGTTAGTGCCCACACCCCCTGACACGGAGATCTGTTAGTGCCCACACCCCATGACACGGGATATGTTAGTGCCCATACCCCCTGACACGAGGGATCTGTTAGTGCCCACACCCCCTGACACAGGGATCTGTGAGTGCCCACACCACCTGACACGATGGACCTGTTAGTGCCCACATCCTCTGACACGAGGATCTGTTCGTGCTCACAACCCCCGACACAGGGTCTGTTAGTGCCCACACCCCCTGACACGAGGGATCTATTAGTGCCCGCACCCCCTTACATGAGGATCTGTTAGTGCCCAAACTCCCTGACACAGGGATCTGTTTGTGCCCACAATCCACTGACACAGGGGATCTGTTCGTGCCCACACCCCCTGACTCAGGGACCTGTTAGGGCCCACATCCCCTGACACGGGGATCTGTTAGTGCCCATATCCCCTGACACAGGGATCTGTTAGTACCCACACCCCCTGACACAGTGATCTATTAGTGCCCACATCCCCTGACACGAGGGATCTGTTAGTGCCCACAACCCCTGACTCAGGGATCTGTTAGTACCCACACCCCCTGACGGGGATCTGTTAGTGCCCCGCCCCCCCCCCCACACGGGGATCTGTTAGTGCCCACACCCGCTGACACGAGGGATTAGATTAGATTACATTACAGTGTAGAAACAGGCCCTTCGTTCAACAAGTCCACACTGACCCGCCGAAGCGCAACCCACCCATACCCCTACAGTTACCCCTTACCTAACACTACGGGCAATTTAGCATGGCCAATTCACCTGACCTGCACAAATTTGGACTGTGGGAGGAAACCGGAGCACCCGGAGGACACCCACGCAGACACGGGGAGAACGTGCAAACTCCACACAGTCATTCGCCTGAGGCAGGAATTGAACCCGGGTCTCTGGCGCTGTGAGGCAGCAGTGATAACCACTGTGCCACCGTACCGCCCACGGGGATCTGTTAGTGCCCATAAACCCCTGACACAGGGATCTGTTAGTACCCACACCCCCTGACACAGGGATCTGTTAGTGCCCACACCCCCTGACACAGGGACCTGTTAGTGCCCACACCCCGTGTCACGGGATCTGTTAGTGGCCACACCCCCTGACTCGAGGGTCTGTTAGTGCCCACACCCCCTGACACGTGGGATCTATTAGTGCCCGCACCCCCTGACATGAGGATCTGTTAGTGCCCACAACCCCCTGACACAGGGATCTGTTAGGGCCCACACTCCCTGACATGAGGGTCTGTTAGTCCCCACACCCCCTGACACGAGGGATCTATTAGTGCCTGCACCCCCTGACATGAGGATCTGTTAGTGCCCCCCATCCCCTGACACGAGGGATTTGTTAGTGCGCACAACCCCTTACACGAGCTATCTGTTAGTTCTTGCACTCCCTGACACGAGGATCTGTTAGTGCCCACACCGCCTGACACGAGGATCTGTTAGTGCCCGCACCCCCTGACACGAGGATCTGTTAGTGCCCACATCCCCTGACACGACGGATCTGTTAGTGCCCACACCCCCTGACATGGGGAACTGTTAGTGCCCACACCCCCTGACGCGGGGATCTGTTAGCGCCCACATCCACTGACACGGGGATCTGTTAGTGCCCACACCCCCTGACACAGGGGATCTGTTAGTGCCCACACCCCCTGACACGGGGATCTGTTAGTGCCCACACCCCCTGACACAGGGATCTGTTAGTGCCCAGATTCCCTGACACAGGGGTCTGTTCAGGCCCACACCCCCTGACACGACGGATCTGTTAGTGCCCACACACCCTGACACGGGGATCTGTTAGTGCCCGCAACCCCTGACAGGGGCATCTGTGAGTGCCTACACCTCCTGACACGGGGATCTGTTACTGCCCACACCCCGTGACACAGGGATCTGTTAGTGCCCATACCCCCAGACACGAGGGATCTGTTAGTGCCCACACCCCGTGTCACGGGATCTGTTAGTGCCCACACCCCCTGACACGGGCATCTGTTAGTGGCCACACCCTCTGACACAGGGAGCTGTTAGTGCCCACACCCCCTGACACGGGCATCTGTTAGTGGCCACACCCTCTGACACAGGGAGCTGTTAGTGCCCACACCCCCTGACACGGGCATCTGTTAGTGCCCACACATCCTGACACAGGGGTCTGTTCAGGCCCACCCCCCCTGACACGGGGATCTGTTAGTGCCCACACCCCCTGACACAGGGACCTGTTAGTGCCCACACCCCGTGTCACGGGATCTGTTAGTGCCCACACCCCCTGACACGGGCATCTGTTAGTGGCCACACCCTCTGACACAGGGAGCTGTTAGTGCCCACACCCCCTGACACGGGCATCTGTTAGTGCCCACATTCCCTGACACAGGGACCTGTTAGTGCCCACACCCCGTGTCACGGGATCTGTTAGTGCCCACACCCCCTGACACGGGCATCTGTTAGTGGCCACACCCTCTGACACAGGGATCTGTTAGTGCCCACACCCCCTGACACGGGCATCTGTTAGTGCCCACACATCCTGACACAGGGATCTGTGAGTGCCCACACCTCCTGACACGGAGATGTGTTAGTGCCCACACCCCGTGACACGGGATCTGTTAGTGCCCATACCCCCTGACACGAGGGATCTGTTAGTGCCCACACCCCCTGACACAGGGATCTGTGAGTGCCCACACCTCCTGACACGGAGATCTGTTAGTGCCCACACCCCCTGACACAGGGACCTGTTAGTGCCCACACCCCGTGTCACGGGATCTGTTAGTGCCCACACTCCCTGACACGGGCATCTGTTAGTGGCCACACCCTCTGACACAGGGAGCTGTTAGTGCCCACACCCCCTGACACGGGCATCTGTTAGTGCCCACACATCCTGACATAGGGATCTGTGAGTGCCCACACCTCCTGACACGGAGATGTGTTAGTGCCCACACCCCGTGACACGGGATCTGTTAGTGCCCATACCCCCTGACACGAGGGATCTGTTAGTGCCCACACCCCCGACACAGGGATCTGTGAGTGCCCACACCTCCTGACACGGAGATCTGTTAGTGCCCACACCCCGTGACGCGGGATCTGTTAGTGCCCATACCCCCTGACACGAGGGATCTGTTAGTGCCCACACCCCCTGACACAGGGATCTGTGAGTGCCCACATCACCTGACACGATGGACCTGTTAGTGCCCACACCCTCTGACACGAGGATCTGTTAGTGCCCACAATCCCCTGACACGGGGATCTGTTAGTGCCCACACTCCCTGACACGAGGGTCTGTTAGTGCCCACACCCCCTGACATGAGGGATCTATTAGTGCCTGCACCCCCTGACATGAGGATCTGTTAGTGCCCACATCCCCTGACACGAGGGATCTGTTAGTGCGCAGAACCCCTTACACGAGCTATCTGTTAGTTCCCGCGCCCCCTGACACGAGGATCTGTTAGTGCCCACACCCCCTGACACGAGGATCTGTTAGTGCCCGCACCCCCTGACACAGGGATCTGTTAGTGCCCACTTCCCCTTACACAGCGATGTATTAGTGCCCACATCCCCTGACACAGGGATGTATTAGTGCCCACATCCCCTGACACAGGGATGTGTTAGTGCCCACAACCCCTGACATGAGGGATCTGTTATTACCCACACCCACTGACACAGGGATGTGTTAGTGCCCACATCCCCTGACACAGGGATGTGTTAGTGCCCACATTCCCTGACACGGGGAACTGTTAGTGCCCAAACTCCCTGACACAAGGGATCTGTTAGTGCCCACATCCCCTGACACGGGGTTCTGTTAGTGCCCACACCCCCTGACATGGGGATCTGTTAGTGCCCACAACCCCTGACACAGGGATCTGTTAGTACTCACACCCCCTGACTCGGGGATCTGTTAGTGCCCACCCCACCCCCGACAGGGATCTGTTAGTGCCCACACCCGCTGACACGAGGGATTAGATTAGATTACATTACAGTGTGGAAACAGGCCCTTCGGCCCAACAGGTCCACACCGACCCGCTGAAGCGCAACCCACCCATACCCCTACAGTTACCCCTTACCTAACACTATGGGCAATTTAGCATGGCCAATTCACCTGACCTGCACAAATTTGGACTGTGGGAGGAAACCGGAGCACCCGGAGGACACCCACGCAGACACGGGGAGAACGTGCAAACTCTACACAGTCATTCGCCTGAGGCAGGAATTGAACCCGGGTCTCTGGCGCTGTGAGGCAGCAGTGCTAATCACTGTGCCACCGTACCGCCCACGGGGATCTGTTAGTGCCCATAAACCCCTGACACAGGGATCTGTTAGTACCCACACCCCCGACACAGGGATCTGTTAGTGCCCACACCCCCTGACACGGGCATCTGTTAGTGGCCACACCCCCTGACACAGGGATCTGTTAGTGCCCACACCCCCTGACACAGGGATCTGTTAGTGCCCATGCCCCCTGACACGAGGGATCTGTTAGTGCCCTCACCCCCTGACACGGGGATCTGTTCGTGCCCACACCTCCTGAGACGGAGATCTGTTAGTGCCCACACCACGTGACACAGGATCGGTTAGTGCCCACACAACCTGACACGGATATCTGTTAGTGCCCACCCCCCCGACACAGGGATCTGTTAGTGCCCATACCCCCTGATACGAGGGATCTGTTAGTGCCCACACCCCCTGACACGGGCATCTGTTAGTGCCCACATTCCCTGACACAGGGACCTGTTAGTGCCCACACCCCGTGTCACGGGATCTGTTAGTGCCCACACCCCCTGACACGGGCATCTGTTAGTGGCCACACCCTCTGACACAGGGAGCTGTTAGTGCCCACACCCCCTGACACGGGCATCTGTTAGTGCCCACATATCCTGACACAGGGATCTGTGAGTGCCCACACCCCCTGACACAGGGATCTGTGAGTGCCCACACCTCCTGACACGGAGATCTGTTAGTGCCCACACCCCCTGACACAGGGACCTGTTAGTGCCCACACCCCATGTCACGGGATCTGTTAGTGCCCACACTCCCTGACACGGGCATCTGTTAGTGGCCACACCCTCTGACACAGGGAGCTGTTAGTGCCCACACCCCCTGACACGGGCATCTGTTAGTGCCCACACATCCTGACATAGGGATCTGTGAGTGCCCACACCTCCTGACACGGAGATGTGTTAGTGCCCACACCCCGTGACACGGGATCTGTTAGTGCCCATACCCCCTGACACGAGGGATCTGTTAGTGCCCACACCCCCGACACAGGGATCTGTGAGTGCCCACACTTCCTGACACGGAGATCTGTTAGTGCCCACACCCCGTGACACGGGATCTGTTAGTGCCCATACCCCCTGACACGAGGGATCTGTTAGTGCCCACACCCCCTGACACAGGGATCTGTGAGTGCCCACATCACCTGACACGATGGACCTGTTAGTGCCCACACCCTCTGACACGAGGATCTGTTAGTGCCCACAATCCCCTGACACGGGGATCTGTTAGTGCCCACACTCCCTGACACGAGGGTCTGTTAGTGCCCACACCCCCTGACATGAGGGATCTATTAGTGCCTGCACCCCCTGACATGAGGATCTGTTAGTGCCCACATCCCCTGACACGAGGGATCTGTTAGTGCGCACAACCCCTTACACGAGCTATCTGTTAGTTCCCGCGCCCCCTGACACGAGGATCTGTTAGTGCCCACACCCCCTGACACGAGGATCTGTTAGTGCCCGCACCCCCTGACACAGGGATCTGTTAGTGCCCACTTCCCCTTACACAGCGATGTATTAGTGCCCACATCCCCTGACACAGGGATGTATTAGTGCCCACATCCCCTGACACAGGGATGTGTTAGTGCCCACAACCCCTGACATGAGGGATCTGTTATTACCCACACCCACTGACACAGGGATGTGTTAGTGCCCACATCCCCTGACACAGGGATGTGTTAGTGCCCACATTCCCTGACACGGGGAACTGTTAGTGCCCAAACTCCCTGACACAAGGGATCTGTTAGTGCCCACATCCCCTGACACGGGGTTCTGTTAGTGCCCACACCCCCTGACATGGGGATCTGTTCGTGCCCACAACCCCTGACACAGGGATCTGTTAGTACTCACACCCCCTGACTCGGGGATCTGTTAGTGCCCACCCCACCCCCGACAGGGATCTGTTAGTGCCCACACCCGCTGACACGAGGGATTAGATTAGATTACATTACAGTGTGGAAACAGGCCCTTCGGCCCAACAGGTCCACACCGACCCGCTGAAGCGCAACCCACCCATACCCCTACAGTTACCCCTTACCTAACACTATGGGCAATTTAGCATGGCCAATTCACCTGACCTGCACAAATTTGGACTGTGGGAGGAAACCGGAGCACCCGGAGGACACCCACGCAGACACGGGGAGAACGTGCAAACTCTACACAGTCATTCGCCTGAGGCAGGAATTGAACCCGGGTCTCTGGCGCTGTGAGGCAGCAGTGCTAATCACTGTGCCACCGTACCGCCCACGGGGATCTGTTAGTGCCCATAAACCCCTGACACAGGGATCTGTTAGTACCCACATCCCCGACACAGGGATCTGTTAGTGCCCACACCCCCTGACACGGGCATCTGTTAGTGGCCACACCCCCTGACACAGGGATCTGTTAGTGCCCACACCCCCTGACACAGGGATCTGTTAGTGCCCATGCCCCCTGACACGAGGGATCTGTTAGTGCCCTCACCCCCTGACACGAGGATCTGTTCGTGCCCACACCTCCTGAGACGGAGATCTGTTAGTGCCCACACCACGTGACACAGGATCGGTTAGTGCCCACACAACCTGACACGGATATCTGTTAGTGCCCACCCCCCCGACACAGGGATCTGTTAGTGCCCATACCCCCTGATACGAGGGATCTGTTAGTGCCCACACCCCATGTCACGGGCATCTGTTAGTGCCCACACGCCCTGACACAGGGATCTGTTAGTACCCACACCCCCTGATACAGTGATCTGTGAGTGCCCACACCCCCTGACACAAGGGATTTTTAGTGCCTGCACCCCCTGGCATGAGGATCTGTTAGTGCCCACAACCCCCTGACACAGGGGATCTGTTCGTGCCCACACCCTCTGACACGGGGATCTGTTAGTGCCCACACCCCATGATATGAGGGAAGTGTTAGTGCCCACACCCCCTGACACAGGGATCTGTTAGTGCCTACATTCCCTGACACAGGGGTCTGTTCATGCCCACAACCCCTGACACGGGGATCTGTTAGTGCCCACACTCCCTGACACGACGGATCTGTTAGTGCACACACCCCCTGACATGGGGATCTGTTAGTGCCCACACCCCGTGACACGACGGATCTGTTCGTGCCCACACCCCCTGACATGGGGATCTGTTAGTGCCCACACCCCCTGACACGGGGATCTGTTATGCCCACACCCCCTGACACAGAGATCTGTTAGTGCCCACACCCCGTGTCACGGGATCTGTTAGGGCCCACACCCCCTGACACAGGGATCTGTTAGTGCCCACACCCCCTGACACGGGGATCTGTTAGTGCCCACACCCCCTGACACGACGGATCTGTTAGTGCCCACACCCCCTGACACGGGGATCGGTTAGTGCCCACATCGCCTGACACGGGGATCTGTTAGTGCCCACACCCCCTGACACAGGGGATCTGTTCGTGCCCACACCCCCTGACACAGGGGATCTGTTAGTGCCCACACCCCCTGACACGGGGATCTGTTAGTGCCCACACACCCTGACACGACGGATCTGTTAGTGCCCACACCCCCTGACATGGGGATCTGTTAGTGCCCACACCCCCTGACGCGTGGATCTGTTAGTGCCCACACCCCCTGACACGGGGATCTGTTAGTGCCCACACCCCCTGACACAGGGGAACTGTTAGTGCCCACACCCCGTGACACAGGGATCTGTTAGTGCCCACACCCCCTGACACAGGCATCTGTTAGTGCCCACATTCCCTGACACAGGGGTCTGTTCATGCCCACACCCCCTGACACGGGGATCTGTTAGTGCCCGCAACCCCTGACAGGGGCATCTGTGAGTGCCGACACGTCCTGACACGGGGATCTGTTACTGCCCACACCCCGTGACACAGGGATCTGTTAGTGCCCATACCCCCTGACACGAGGGATCTGTTCGTGCCCACACCCGCTGACACGGGGATCTGTTCGTGCCCACACCTCCTGACACGGAGATCTGTTAGTGCCCACACCACGTGACACAGGATCTGTTAGTGCCCACACCACCTGACACGGAGATCTGTTAGTGCCCACCCCCCCGACACAGGGGTCTGTTATTACCCACACCCACTGACACAGGGATGTGTTAGTGCCCACATCCCCTGACACAGGGATGTGTTAGTACCCACATCCCCTGACACATGGATCTGTTAGTACCCACACCCCCTGACTCGGGGATCTGTTAGTGCCCACATCCCCTGACACGGGGAACTGTTAGTGCCCAAACTCCCTGACACAAGGGATCTGTTAGTGCCCACATCCCCTGACACGGGGTTCTGTTAGTGCCCACACGCCCTGACATGGGGATCTGTTAGTACCCACACCCCCTGACTCGGGGATCTGTTAGTGCCCACTCCCCGCCCCCGACAGGGAGATGTTAGTGCCCACCCCCCGACACGGACATCTGTTAGTGCCAGGCCCACTTGACACGGGGATCTGTTAGTGCCCATACCCGCTGACACGAGGGATTAGATTAGATTACATTACAGTGTGGAAACAGGCCCTTCGGCCCAACAGGTCCACACCGACCCGCCGAAGCGCAACCCACCCATACCCCTACAGTTACCCCTTACCTAACACTACGGGCAATTTAGCATGGCCAATTCACCTGACCTGCACAAATTTGGACTGTGGGAGGAGACCGGAGCACCCAGAGGACACCCACGCAGACACGGGGAGAACGTGCAAACTCCACACAGTCATTCGCCTGAGGCGGGAATTGAACCCGGGTCTCTGGCGCTGTGAGGCAGCAGTGCTAACCACTGTGCCATCGTACCGCCCACGGGGATCTGTTAGTGCCCATAAACCCCTGACACAGGGATCTGTTAGTACCCACACCCCCTGACACAGGGATCAGTTAGTGCCCACACCCCCTGACACAGGGACCAGTTAGTGCCCACACCCCATGATATGAGGGAAGTGTTAGTGCCCACACCCCCTGACACAGGGATCTGTTAGTGCCTACATTCCCTGACACAGGGGTCTGTTCATGCCCACAACCCCTGACACGGGGATCTGTTAGTGCCCACACTCCCTGACACGACGGATCTGTTAGTGCACACACCCCCTGACATGGGGATCTGTTAGTGCCCACACCCCGTGACACGACGGATCTGTTCGTGCCCACACCCCCTGACATGGGGATCTGTTAGTGCCCACACCCCCTGACACGGGGATCTGTTATGCCCACACCCCCTGACACAGAGATCTGTTAGTGCCCACACCCCGTGTCACGGGATCTGTTAGGGCCCACACCCCCTGACACAGGGATCTGTTAGTGCCCACACCCCCTGACACGGGGATCTGTTAGTGCCCACACCCCCTGACACGACGGATCTGTTAGTGCCCACACCCCCTGACACGGGGATCGGTTAGTGCCCACATCGCCTGACACGGGGATCTGTTAGTGCCCACACCCCCTGACACAGGGGATCTGTTCGTGCCCACACCCCCTGACACAGGGGATCTGTTAGTGCCCACACCCCCTGACACGGGGATCTGTTAGTGCCCACACACCCTGACACGACTGATCTGTTAGTGCCCACACCCCCTGACATGGGGATCTGTTAGTGCCCACACCCCCTGACGCGTGGATCTGTTAGTGCCCACACCCCCTGACACGGGGATCTGTTAGTGCCCACACCCCCTGACACAGGGGAACTGTTAGTGCCCACACCCCGTGACACAGGGATCTGTTAGTGCCCACACCCCCTGACACAGGCATCTGTTAGTGCCCACATTCCCTGACACAGGGGTCTGTTCATGCCCACACCCCCTGACACGGGGATCTGTTAGTGCCCGCAACCCCTGACAGGGGCATCTGTGAGTGCCGACACGTCCTGACACGGGGATCTGTTACTGCCCACACCCCGTGACACAGGGATCTGTTAGTGCCCATACCCCCTGACACGAGGGATCTGTTCGTGCCCACACCCGCTGACACGGGGATCTGTTCGTGCCCACACCTCCTGACACGGAGATCTGTTAGTGCCCACACCACGTGACACAGGATCTGTTAGTGCCCACACCACCTGACACGGAGATCTGTTAGTGCCCACCCCCCCGACACAGGGGTCTGTTATTACCCACACCCACTGACACAGGGATGTGTTAGTGCCCACATCCCCTGACACAGGGATGTGTTAGTACCCACATCCCCTGACACATGGATCTGTTAGTACCCACACCCCCTGACTCGGGGATCTGTTAGTGCCCACATCCCCTGACACGGGGAACTGTTAGTGCCCAAACTCCCTGACACAAGGGATCTGTTAGTGCCCACATCCCCTGACACGGGGTTCTGTTAGTGCCCACACGCCCTGACATGGGGATCTGTTAGTACCCACACCCCCTGACTCGGGGATCTGTTAGTGCCCACTCCCCGCCCCCGACAGGGAGATGTTAGTGCCCACCCCCCGACACGGACATCTGTTAGTGCCAGGCCCACTTGACACGGGGATCTGTTAGTGCCCATACCCGCTGACACGAGGGATTAGATTAGATTACATTACAGTGTGGAAACAGGCCCTTCGGCCCAACAGGTCCACACCGACCCGCCGAAGCGCAACCCACCCATACCCCTACAGTTACCCCTTACCTAACACTACGGGCAATTTAGCATGGCCAATTCACCTGACCTGCACAAATTTGGACTGTGGGAGGAGACCGGAGCACCCGGAGGACACCCACGCAGACACGGGGAGAACGTGCAAACTCCACACAGTCATTCGCCTGAGGCGGGAATTGAACCCGGGTCTCTGGCGCTGTGAGGCAGCAGTGCTAACCACTGTGCCATCGTACCGCCCACGGGGATCTGTTAGTGCCCATAAACCCCTGACACAGGGATCTGTTAGTACCCACACCCCCTGACACAGGGATCAGTTAGTGCCCACACCCCCTGACACAGGGACCAGTTAGTGCCCACACCCCGTGTCACGGGATCTGTTAGTGCCCACACCCACTGACACAGGCATCTGTTGGTGGCCACACCCCCTGACACAGGGATCTGTTAGCGCCCACACCCCGTGACACAGGGATCTGTTAGTGCCCATACCCCCTGACACGAGGGATCTGTTAGTGCCCACACCCCCTGACACGGGGATCTGTTCGTGCCCACACCTCCTGACATGGAGATCTGATAGTGCCCACACCACGTGACACAGGATCTGTTAGTGCCCACACCACCTGACACGGAGATCTGTTAGTGCCCACCCCTCCGACACAGGGGTCTGTTAGTGCCCACACCCACTGACACAGGGATGTGTTAGTGCCCACATCCCCTGACACAGGAATGTGATAGTGCCCACATCCCCTGACACGAGGGATCCGTTATTACCCAAACCCACTGACACAGGGATGTGTTAGTGCCCACATCCCCTGACACAGGGATGTGTTAGTGCCCACATCCCCGACACAGGGATCTGTTAGTGCCCACACCCCCTGACACAGGGACCCGTTAGTGCCCACACCCCGTGTCACGGGATCTGTTAGTGCCCACACCCCGTGTCACGGGATCTGTTAGTGCCCACACCCCCTGACACGGGCATCTGTTAGTGGCCACACCCTCTGACACAGGGATCTGTTAGTGCCCACACCCCCTGACACGGGCATCTGTTCGTAGCCACACCCCCTGACACAGGGATCTGTGAGTGCCCACACCTCCTGACACGGAGATCTGTTAGTGCCCACACCCCGTGACACGGGATCTGTTAGTGCCCATACCCCCTGACACGAGGGATCTGTTAGTGCCCACACCCCCGACACAGGGATCTGTGAGTGTCCACACCACCTGACACGATGGACCTGTTAGTGCCCACACCGTCTGACACGAGGTTCTGTTAGTGCCCACACTCCCTGACACGAGGCTCTGTTAGTGCCCGCACCCCCTGACATGAGGGATCTATTAGTGCCCGCACCCCTGACATGAGGATCTGTTAGTGCCCACATCCCCTGACACGAGGGACCTGTAAGTGCCCACATCCCCTGACACGAGGGACCTGTAAGTGCGCACAACCCCTTACACGAGCTATCTGTTAGTTCCCGCACCCCCTGACACGAGGATCTCTTAGTGCCCGCACTCCCTGACACAGGGATCTGTTAGTGCCCGCACCCCCTGACACAGGGATCTGTTAGTGCCCACATCCCCTGACACGAGGGATCTGTTAGTGCCCACACCTCCTGACACAGAGATCTGTTTGTGCCCACAATCCACTGACACGGGGGATGTGTTCGTGCCCACACCCCCGACACAGGGATCTGTTCGTGCCCAAACCCCCTGACTCAGGGACCTGTTAGTGCCCACATCCCCTGACACAGGAATCTGTTAGTGCCCACATCCACTGACACGAGGAATCTGTTAGTGCCCACGGCCCCTGACACAGGGATATGTTAGTACCCACACCCCCTGACTCGGGAATCTGTTAGTGCCCACCCCCCCACCCGACAGGGAGATGTTAGTGCCCACCCACTGACACAGAGATCTGTTACTGTCCCCCACCGACACGAGGATCTGTTAGTGCCCGCACCCCCTGACACAGGGATCTGTTAGTGCCCACATCCCCTGACATGAGGGATCTGTTAGTGCCCACACCTCCTGACACAGGGATCTGTTAGTGCCCACACCTCCTGACACAGGGATCTGTTTGTGCCCACAATCCACTGACACGGGGGATCTGTTCGTGCCCACACCCCCGACACAGGGATCTGTTAGTGCCCACACCCCCTGACTCAGGGACCTGTTCGTGCCCACACCCCGTGTCACGGGGATCTGTTAGTGCCCACATCCCCCGACACAGGGATCTGTTAGTGCCCACACCCCCTGACTCAGGGAACTGTTAGTGCCCACATCCCCTGACACGGGGATCTGTCAGTGCCCATATCCGCTGACACAGGGATCTGTTAGTACCCACACCCCCTGACACAGTGATCTGTTAGTGCCCACATCCACTAACACGAGGGATCTGTTAGTGCCCACAACCCCTGACACGAGGGATCTATTAGTGCCCGCACCCCCTGTCATGAGGGATCTGTTAGTGCCCACACCCCGTGACACAGGGATGTGTTAGTGCCCACACCCCCTGAAACTGGGATCTGTTAGTACCCACATCCCCTGACACAGGGATCTGTTAGTGCCGGCACCTCGTGACACAGGGATCTGTTAGTGCCCACATCCCCTGACACGGGCATCTGTTAGTGCCCACACCCCCTGACACAGGGATCTGTTAGTGCCCACACCCGCTGACACAGGGATCTGTTAGTGCCCACACCCCCTGACACGAGGATCTGTTAGTGCCCGCCCCCCTGACAAGAGGATCTGTTAGTGCCCACAACCCCCTGACACAGGGATCTGTGAGTGCCCACACCTCCTGACACGGAGATCTGTTAGTGCCCACACGCCCTGACACGGGGATCTGTTAGTGCCCGCAACCCTTGACACGGGGATCGGTTAGGGCCCACACCCCCTGACACAGGGATCTGTTAGTGCCCACATCCCCGAACACAGGGATCTGTTAGTGCCCACATCCCCTGACACGGGGATCTGTTAGTGCCCGCACCGCCTGACACGAGGATCTGTTAGTGCCCGCACCCCCTGACACGAGGATCTGTTAGTGCCCGCCCCCCCAACACAGGGATCTATTAGTGCCCACACCCCCTGACACAGGGATGTTAGTGCCCACATCCCTTGACACAGGGAGCTGTTAGTGCCCACATCCCCTGACACGGGGATCTGTTAGTGCCCACACCCCCTGACACAGGGGATCTGTTAGTGCCCACACCCCCTGACACGGGGATCTGTTAGTGCCCACACCCCCTGACACGACGGATCTGTTAGTGCCCACACCCCCTGACATGGGGATCTGTTAGTGCCCACACCCCCTGACACGGGAATTTGTTAGTGCCCGCAACCCTTGACACGGTGATCTGTTAGGGCCTACACCCCCTGACACAGGGATCTGTTAGTGCCCACATCCCCTGACACGGGGATCTGTTAGTGCCCACATGCCCTGACACAGGGGATCTGTTTGCGCCCACACCCCCTGACACAGGGGATCTGTTAGTGCTCACACCCCCTGACACACGGGATCTGTTAGTGCCCACATTCCCTGTCACAGGGGTCTGTTCATGCCCACACCCCCTGACACGACGGACCTGTTAGTGCCCACACCCCCTGATACAGGGATCTGTTAGTGCCTGCAATCACTGATGCGGGGATCTGTTAGTACCCACACCCCCTGACACGACAGATCTGTTAGTGCCCACATCCCCTGACATGGGGATCTGTTAGTGCCCACACCCCCTGACACGGGGATCTGTTAGTGCCCACACCCCCTGACACGGGGATCTGTTAGTGCCCGCAACCCTTGACACGGGGATCTGTTAGGGCCCACATCCCCTGACATGAGGATCTGTTAGTGCCCGCACCACCTGACACGAGGATCTGCTAGTGCCCGCCCACCTGATACAGGGATCTGTTAGTGCCCACACCCCCTGACACAGGGATGTGTGAGTGCCCACATCTCCTGACACGGAGATCTGTTATTACCCACACGCCCTGACACGGGGATCTGTTAGTGCCCGCAACCCTTGACACGGGGATCGGTTAGGGCCCACACCCCCTGACACAGGGATCTGTTAGTGCCCACATCCCCTAACACAGGGATCTGTTAGTGCCCACATCCCCTGACACGGGGATCTGTTAGTGCCCACATGCCCTGACACAGGGGATCTGTTCGCGCACACACCCCCTGACACAGGGGATCTGTTAGTGCCCACATCCCCTGACACGGGGATCTGTTAGTGCCCACACCCCATGACATGAGGGATCTGTTAGTGCCCACAGCCCGTGACATAGGGATGTGATAGTGCCCACACCCCCTGACACTGGGATCTGTTAATACCCACATCCCCTGACACAGGGATCTGTTAGTGCCTGCACCT
Source organism: Chiloscyllium plagiosum (assembly GCF_037043375.1). Taxonomy (NCBI): domain Eukaryota; kingdom Metazoa; phylum Chordata; class Chondrichthyes; order Orectolobiformes; family Hemiscylliidae; genus Chiloscyllium; species Chiloscyllium plagiosum. The sequence continues at coordinate 11,706,496 of NW_028270184.1, read as the reverse complement.
CCTGACACGGGGATCTGTTAGTGCCCACATCCCCTGACACGGGCATCTGTTAGTGCCCACACCCCCTGACACAGGGATCTGTTAGTGCCCACACCCCCTGACACGGGGATCTGTTAGTGCCCGCACCCCCTGACATGAGAATCTGTTAGTGCCCACATCCCCTGACACGAGGGATCTGTTCGTGCGCACACCCACTGACACAGGGATGTGTTAGTGCCCACATCCCCTGACACAGGGAACTGTTAGTGCCCAAACGCCCTGACACGAGGGATCTGTTTGTGCCCACATCCCCTGACACAGGGATCTGTTAGTGCCCACACACCCTGACACGGGGATCTGTTAGTGCCCACACCCCCTGACACGAGGGATCTGCTAGTGCCCACCCCACCTGACACGGGGATTTGTTAGTGCCCACACCCCCTGACACGGGGATCTGTTAGTGCCCACATCCCCTGACACGGGGATCTGTTAGTGCCCACATCCCCTGTCACGGGGATCTGTTAGTGCCCACATCCCCTGACACAGGAATCTGTTAGTGCCCACACCCCCTGACACAGGGATCTGTCAGTGCCCACACCCCCTCATATGGAGATCTGTTTGTGCCCACCCCCCCCGACACAGGGGTCTGTTAGTGCCCACACCCACTGACACGAGGGATCTGTTAGTGCCCACACCCACTGACACGAGGGATCTGTTAGTGCCCACACCCACTGACACAGGGATGTGTTAGTGCCAACATTCCCTGACACAGGGATCTGTTAGTGCCCACACACCCTGACATGGGGATCTATTAGTGCCCACACCCCCTGACACGGGGATCTGTTAGTGCCCACACCCCCTGACACGAGGGATCTGTTAGTTCCCACACCCTCTGACACAGGGATCTGTTAGTGCCAACACCTCCTGACACGAGGAGCTGTTAGTGCCCACACCCCCTGACACGAGGGATCTGCTAGTGCCCCCCCCCCCCGGCACAGGGATCTGTTAGTGCCCACACCCCCTGACACGAGGGATCTGTTAGTGCCCACACCCCCTGACACGAGGGATCTGCTAGTGCCCAACCCCCCCCGACACGGGGATCTGTTAGTGCCCACACCCCCTGACACGAGGGATCTGTTAGTTCCCACACCCTCTGACACAGGGATCTGTTAGTGCCCACCCCCACGACATGGGGATCTGTTAGTGCCCACACCCCCTGACGCGGGGATCTGTTAGTGCCCACACCCCCTGACACGAGGGATCTGTTAGTTCCCACACCCTCTGACACAGGGATCTGTTAGTGCCCACCCCCACGACACGGGGATCTGTTAGTGCCCACACCCCCTGACACGGGGATCTGTTAGTGCCCACACCCCCTGACACGGGGATCTGTTAGTGCCCACATTCCCTGACACAGGGGTCTGTTCATGCCCACACCCCCTGACACGACGGATCTGTTAGTGCCCACACCCCCTGACACGAGGGATCTGTTAGTGCCCACATCCCCTGACACGGGCATCTGTTAGTGCCCACACCCCCTGACACAGGGATCTGTTAGTGCCCACACCCCCTGACACGAGGGTTCTGTTAGTGCCCACACCTCCTGACACAGGGATCTGTTTGTGCCACAATCCACTGACACGGGGGATCTGTTAGTGCCCACACCTCCTGACACGGAGATCTGTTAGTGCCCACACCCCCTGACACGGGGATCTGTTAGTGCCCACACACCCTGACACGAGGGATCTGTTAGTTCCCACACCCCCAGACACAGGGATCTGTTAGTTCCCACACCCCCTGACACGATGGACCTGTTAGTGCCCACACCCCCTGACATGAGAATCTGTTAGTGCCCACATCCCCTGACACGAGGAATCTGTTAGTGCGCACAACCCCTGACACGGAGATCGGTTCGTGCCCACCCCCCTGACACAGGGGTCTGTTAGTGCCCACACCACTTGACACGGAGATCTGTTGGTGCCCACACCTCCTGACATGAGGATCTGTTAGTGCCCACAACCCCCTGACACAGGGATCTGTTAGTGCCCGCCCCCCTGACACAGGGGATCTGTTAGTGCCCACACCCCCTGACACAGGGATCTGTGAGTGCCCACACCCCCTGACACGGAGATCTGTTACTGCCCACACGCCCTGACACGGGGATCTGTTAGTGCCCGCAACCCTTGACACGGGGATCGGTTAGGGCCCACACCCCCTGACTCAGGGATCTGTTAGTGCCCACATCCCCTAACACAGGGGTCTGTTAGTGCCCACATCCCCTAACACAGGGGTCTGTTAGTGCCCACATGCCCTGACACAGGGGATCTGTTCGCGCCCACACCCCCTGACACAGGGGATCTGTTAGTGCTCACATCCCCTGACACGGGGATCTGTTTTTGCCCACACCCCATGACATGAGGGATCTGTTAGTGCCCACACCCCGTGACACAGGGATGTGTTAGTGCCCACACCCCCTGAAACTGGGATCTGTTAGTACCCACATCCCCTGACACAGGGATCTGTTAGTGCCGGCACCTCGTGACACGGGGATCTGTTAGTGCCCACATCCCCTGACACGGGCATCTGTTAGTGCCCACACCCCCTGACACAGGGATCTGTTAGTGCCCACACCCCCTGACACAGGGATCTGTTAGTGCCCACACCCCCTGACACGAGGGATCTGTTAGTGCCCACACCTCCTGACACAGGGGATCTGTTAGTGCCCACATCCCCTGACACGGGGATCTGTTAGTGCCCACACCCCATGACATGAGGGATCTGTTAGTGCCCACACCCCGTGACACGACGGATCTGTTAGTGCCCGCAACCCTTGACACGGGGATCGGTTAGGGCCCACACCCCCTGACACAGGGATCTGTTAGTGCCCACATCCCCTAACACAGGGATCTGTTAGTGCCCACATCCCCTGACACGGGGATCTGTTAGTGCCCGCACCGCCTGACACGAGGATCTGTTAGTGCCCGCACCCCCTGACACGAGGATCAGTTTGTGCCCGCCCCCACGACACGGGGATCTGTTAGTGCCCACACCACTTGACACGGAGATCTGTTGGTGCGCACACCTCCTGACATGGGTATCTGTTAGTGCCCACACCCCCTGACACGAGGGATCTGTTAGTGCCCACACCCACTGACACAGGGATGTGTTAGTGCCCACATCCCCTGACACAGGGATCTGTTAGTGCCCACATCCCCTGACACAGGGAACTGTTAGTGCCCACACCACTTGACACGGAGATCTGTTGGTGCGCACACCTCCTGACATGGGGATCTGTAAGTGCCCACACCCCCTGACACGAGGGATCTGTTAGTGCCCACACCCACTGACACAGGGATGTGTTAGTGCCCACATCCCCTGACACAGGGATGTGTTAGTGCCCACATCCCCTGACACAGGGAACTGTTAGTGCCCACATCCCCTGACACAGGGATCTGTTAGTGCCCACACCCCCTGACACGAGGGATCTGCTAGTGCCCACCCCTCCCCGACACGGGGATTTGATAGTGCCCACACCCCCTGACACGGGGATCTGTTAGTGCCCACATCCCCTGACACGGGGATCTGTTAGTGCCCACATCCCCTGACACAGGGATCTGTTAGTGCCCTCATCCCCTGACACAGGGATCTGTTAGTGCCCACACCCCCTGACACAGGGATCTGTCAGTGCCCACACCCCCTCATACGGAGATCTGTCAGTGCCCAGCCCCCCGACACAGGGGTCTGTTAGTGCCCACACCCCCTGACACGAGGGATGTTAATGCCCACACCCACTGACACGAGGGATCTGTTAGTGCCCACACCCACTGACACAGGGATGTGTTAGTGCCCACATCACCTGACACAGGGATCTGTTAGTTCCCACACCCTCTGACACAGGGGTGTGTTAGTGCCCACACACCCTGACATGGGGATCTGTTAGTGCCAACACCTCCTGACACGAGGATCTGTTAGTGCCCACCCCCCCCCCGACACGGGGATGTGTTAGTGCCCACACCCCCTGACACGACGGATCTGTTAGTGCCCACACCCCCTGACACGGGGATCTGTTAGTGCCCACACCCCCTGACACGGGGATCTGTTAGTGCCCACACCCCCTGACACGGGGATCTGTTAGTGCCCACACCCCCTGACACAGGGATCTGTTCGTGCCCACACCCCCTGACACAGGGATCTGTTAGTGCCCACATTCCCTGACACAGGGGTCTGTTCATGCCCACACCCCCTGACACGGGGATCTGTTAGTGCCCACACCCCCTGACACGGGGATCTGTTAGTGCCCACACCCCCTGACACAGGGATCTGTTAGTGCCCACACCCCCTGACACGGGGATCTGTTAGTGTCCGCAACCCCTGACAGGGGCATCTGTGAGTGCCCACACCTCCTGACACGGGGATCTGTTAGTTCCCATACCCCCTGACACGAGGGATCTGTTAGTGCCCACACCCACTGACACGGGGATCTGTTCGTGCCCACATCCGCTGACATAGGGATCTGTTAGTGCCCACACCACCTGACACGGAGATCTGTTAGTGCCCGCCCCCCCCGACACCGGGATGTGTTAGTGCCCACATCCCCTGACATAGGAATGTGTTAGTGCCCACACCCCCTGACACAGGCATCTGTTAGTGCCCACATTCCCTGACACAGGGGTCTGTTCATGCCCACACCCCCTGACACGGGGATCTGTTAGTGCCCGCAACCCCTGACAGGGGCATCTGTGAGTGCCGACAAGTCCTGACACGGAGATCTGTTACTGCCCACACCCCGTGACACAGGGATCTGTTAGTGCCCATACCCCCTGACACGAGGGATCTGTTCGTGCCCACACCCGCTGACACGGGGATCTGTTCGTGCCCACACCTCCTGACACGGAGATCTGTTAGTGCCCACACCACGTGACACAGGATCTGTTAGTGCCCACACCACCTGACACGGAGATCTGTTAGTGCCCACCCCCCCGACACAGGGGTCTGTTATTACCCACACCCACTGACACAGGGATGTGTTAGTGCCCACATCCCCTGACACAGGGATGTGTTAGTACCCACATCCCCTGACACATGGATCTGTTAGTACCCACACCCCCTGACTCGGAGATCTGTTAGTGCCCACATCCCCTGACACGGGGAACTGTTAGTGCCCAAACTCCCTGACACAAGGGATCTGTTAGTGCCCACATCCCCTGACACGGGGTTCTGTTAGTGCCCACACGCCCTGACATGGGGATCTGTTAGTACCCACACCCCCTGACTCGGGGATCTGTTAGTGCCCACTCCCCGCCCCCGACAGGGAGATGTTAGTGCCCACCCCCCGACACGGACATCTGTTAGTGCCACGCCCACTTGACACGGGGATCTGTTAGTGCCCATACCCGCTGACACGAGGGATTAGATTAGATTACATTACAGTGTGGAAACAGGCCCTTCGGCCCAACAGGTCCACACCGACCCGCCGAAGCGCAACCCACCCATACCCCTACAGTTACCCCTTACCTAACACTACGGGCAATTTAGCATGGCCAATTCACCTGACCTGCACAAATTTGGACTGTGGGAGGAGACCGGAGCACCCAGAGGACACCCACGCAGACACGGGGAGAACGTGCAAACTCCACACAGTCATTCGCCTGAGGCGGGAATTGAACCCGGGTCTCTGGCGCTGTGAGGCAGCAGTGCTAACCACTGTGCCATCGTACCGCCCACGGGGATCTGTTAGTGCCCATAAACCCCTGACACAGGGATCTGTTAGTACCCACACCCCCTGACACAGGGATCTGTTAGTGCCCACACCCCCTGACACAGGGACCTGTTAGTGCCCACACCCCGTGTCACGGGATCTGTTAGTGCCCACACCCACTGACACAGGCATCTGTTGGTGGCCACACCCCGTGACACAGGGATCTGTTAGCGCCCACACCCCGTGACACAGGGATCTGTTAGTGCCCACACCCCCTGACACGGGGATCTGTTCGTGCCCACACCTCCTGACATGGAGATCTGATAGTGCCCACACCACGTGACACAGGATCTGTTAGTGCCCACACCACCTGACATGGAGATCTGTTAGTGCCCACCCCTCCGACACAGGGGTCTGTTAGTGCCCACACCCACTGACACAGGGATGTGTTAGTGCCCACATCCCCTGACACAGGAATGTGATAGTGCCCACATCCCCTGACACGAGGGATCCGTTATTACCCACACCCACTGACACAGGGATGTGTTAGTGCCCACATCCCCTGACACAGGGATGTGTTAGTGCCCACATCCCCTGACACAGGGATCTGTTAGTGCCCACACCCCCTGACACAGGGACCCGTTAGTGCCCACACCCCGTGTCACGGGATCTGTTAGTGCCCACACCCCGTGTCACGGGATCTGTTAGTGCCCACACCCCCTGACACGGGCATCTGTTAGTGGCCACACCCTCTGACACAGGGATCTGTTAGTGCCCACACCCCCTGACACGGGCATCTGTTCGTAGCCACACCCCCTGACACAGGGATCTGTGAGTGCCCACACCTCCTGACACGGAGATCTGTTAGTGCCCACACCCCGTGACACGGGATCTGTTAGTGCCCATACCCCCTGACACGAGGGATCTGTTAGTGCCCACACCCCCGACACAGGGATCTGTGAGTGTCCACACCACCTGACACGATGGACCTGTTAGTGCCCACACCGTCTGACACGAGGTTCTGTTAGTGCCCACACTCCCTGACACGAGGCTCTGTTAGTGCCCGCACCCCCTGACATGAGGGATCTATTAGTGCCCACACCCCTGACATGAGGATCTGTTAGTGCCCACATCCCCTGACACGAGGGACCTGTAAGTGCCCACATCCCCTGACACGAGGGACCTGTAAGTGCGCACAACCCCTTACACGAGCTATCTGTTAGTTCCCGCACCCCCTGACACGAGGATCTCTTAGTGCCCGCACTCCCTGACACAGGGATCTGTTAGTGCCCGCACCCCCTGACACAGGGATCTGTTAGTGCCCACATCCCCTGACACGAGGGATCTATTAGTGCCCACACCTCCTGACACAGAGATCTGTTTGTGCCCACAATCCACTGACACGGGGGATGTGTTCGTGCACACACCCCCGACACAGGGATCTGTTCGTGCCCAAACCCCCTGGCTCAGGGACCTGTTAGTGCCCACATCCCCTGACACAGGAATCTGTTAGTGCCCACATCCCCTGACACGGGGTTCTGTTAGTGCCCACACGCCCTGACATGGGGATCTGTTAGTACCCACACCCCCTGACTCGGGGATCTGTTAGTGCCCACTCCCCGCCCCCGACAGGGAGATGTTAGTGCCCACCCCCCGACACGGACATCTGTTAGTGCCACGCCCACTTGACACGGGGATCTGTTAGTGCCCATACCCGCTGACACGAGGGATTAGATTAGATTACATTACAGTGTGGAAACAGGCCCTTCGGCCCAACAGGTCCACACCGACCCGCCGAAGCGCAACCCACCCATACCCCTACAGTTACCCCTTACCTAACACTACGGGCAATTTAGCATGGCCAATTCACCTGACCTGCACAAATTTGGACTGTGGGAGGAGACCGGAGCACCCAGAGGACACCCACGCAGACACGGGGAGAACGTGCAAACTCCACACAGTCATTCGCCTGAGGCGGGAATTGAACCCGGGTCTCTGGCGCTGTGAGGCAGCAGTGCTAACCACTGTGCCATCGTACCGCCCACGGGGATCTGTTAGTGCCCATAAACCCCTGACACAGGGATCTGTTAGTACCCACACCCCCTGACACAGGGATCTGTTAGTGCCCACACCCCCTGACACAGGGACCTGTTAGTGCCCACACCCCGTGTCACGGGATCTGTTAGTGCCCACACCCACTGACACAGGCATCTGTTGGTGGCCACACCCCGTGACACAGGGATCTGTTAGCGCCCACACCCCGTGACACAGGGATCTGTTAGTGCCCACACCCCCTGACACGGGGATCTGTTCGTGCCCACACCTCCTGACATGGAGATCTGATAGTGCCCACACCACGTGACACAGGATCTGTTAGTGCCCACACCACCTGACATGGAGATCTGTTAGTGCCCACCCCTCCGACACAGGGGTCTGTTAGTGCCCACACCCACTGACACAGGGATGTGTTAGTGCCCACATCCCCTGACACAGGAATGTGATAGTGCCCACATCCCCTGACACGAGGGATCCGTTATTACCCACACCCACTGACACAGGGATGTGTTAGTGCCCACATCCCCTGACACAGGGATGTGTTAGTGCCCACATCCCCTGACACAGGGATCTGTTAGTGCCCACACCCCCTGACACAGGGACCCGTTAGTGCCCACACCCCGTGTCACGGGATCTGTTAGTGCCCACACCCCGTGTCACGGGATCTGTTAGTGCCCACACCCCCTGACACGGGCATCTGTTAGTGGCCACACCCTCTGACACAGGGATCTGTTAGTGCCCACACCCCCTGACACGGGCATCTGTTCGTAGCCACACCCCCTGACACAGGGATCTGTGAGTGCCCACACCTCCTGACACGGAGATCTGTTAGTGCCCACACCCCGTGACACGGGATCTGTTAGTGCCCATACCCCCTGACACGAGGGATCTGTTAGTGCCCACACCCCCGACACAGGGATCTGTGAGTGTCCACACCACCTGACACGATGGACCTGTTAGTGCCCACACCGTCTGACACGAGGTTCTGTTAGTGCCCACACTCCCTGACACGAGGCTCTGTTAGTGCCCGCACCCCCTGACATGAGGGATCTATTAGTGCCCACACCCCTGACATGAGGATCTGTTAGTGCCCACATCCCCTGACACGAGGGACCTGTAAGTGCCCACATCCCCTGACACGAGGGACCTGTAAGTGCGCACAACCCCTTACACGAGCTATCTGTTAGTTCCCGCACCCCCTGACACGAGGATCTCTTAGTGCCCGCACTCCCTGACACAGGGATCTGTTAGTGCCCGCACCCCCTGACACAGGGATCTGTTAGTGCCCACATCCCCTGACACGAGGGATCTATTAGTGCCCACACCTCCTGACACAGAGATCTGTTTGTGCCCACAATCCACTGACACGGGGGATGTGTTCGTGCACACACCCCCGACACAGGGATCTGTTCGTGCCCAAACCCCCTGGCTCAGGGACCTGTTAGTGCCCACATCCCCTGACACAGGAATCTGTTAGTGCCCACATCCACTGACACGAGGGATCTGTTAGTGCCCACGGCCCCTGACACAGGGATATGTTAGTACCCACACCCCCTGACTCGGGAATCTGTTAGTGCCCACCCCCCCCCCCCCGACAGGGAGATGTTAGTGCCCACCCCCCGACACAGAGATCTGTTACTGTCCCCCACCGACACGAGGATCTGTTAGTGCCCGCACCCCCTGACACAGGGATCTGTTAGTGCCCACATCCCCTGACATGAGGGATCTGTTAGTGCCCACGGCCCCTGACACAGGGATATGTTAGTACCCACACCCCCTGACTCGGGAATCTGTTAGTGCCCACCCCCCCCCCGACAGGGAGATGTTAGTGCCCACCCCCCGACACAGAGATCTGTTACTGTCCCCCACCGACACGAGGATCTGTTAGTGCCCGCACCCCCTGACACAGGGATCTGTTAGTGCCCACATCCCCTGACATGAGGGATCTGTTAGTGCCCACACCTCCTGACACAGGGATCTGTTAGTGCCCACACCTCCTGACACAGGGATCTGTTCGTGCCCAAACCCCCTGACTCAGGGACCTGTTAGTGCCCACATCCCCTGACACAGGAATCTGTTAGTGCCCACATCCACTGACACGAGGGATCTGTTAGTGCCCACGGCCCCTGACACAGGGATATGTTAGTACCCACACCCCCTGACTCGGGAATCTGTTAGTGCCCACCCCCCCCCCCGACAGGGAGATGTTAGTGCCCACCCCCCGACACAGAGATCTGTTACTGTCCCCCACCGACACGAGGATCTGTTAGTGCCCGCACCCCCTGACACAGGGATCTGTTAGTGCCCACATCCCCTGACATGAGGGATCTATTAGTGCCCACACCTCCTGACACAGGGATCTGTTAGTGCCCACACCTCCTGACACAGGGATCTGTTTGTGCCCACAATCCACTGACACGGGGGATCTGTTCGTGCCCACACCCCCGACACAGGGATCTGTTAGTGCCCACACCCCCTGACTCAGGGACCTGTTAGTGCCCACACCCCGTGTCACGTGGATCTGTTAGTGCCCACATCCCCTGACACGGGGATCTGTTAGTGCCCATATCCGCTGACACAGGGATCTGTTAGTACCCACACCCCCTGACACAGTGATCTGTTAGTGCCCACATCCACTAACACGAGGGATCTGTTAGTGCCCACAACCCCTGACACGAGGGATCTATTAGTGCCCGCACCCCCTGTCATGAGGGATCTGTTAGTGCCCACACCCCGTGACACAGGGATGTGTTAGTGCCCACACCCCCTGAAACTGGGATCTGTTAGTACCCACATCCCCTGACACAGGGATCTGTTAGTGCCGGCACCTCGTGACACAGGGATCTGTTAGTGCCCACATCCCCTGACACGGGCATCTGTTAGTGCCCACACCCCCTGACACAGGGATCTGTTAGTGCCCACACCCGCTGACACAGGGATCTGTTAGTGCCCACACCCCCTGACACGAGGATCTGTTAGTGCCCGCCCCCCTGACAAGAGGATCTGTTAGTGCCCACAACCCCCTGACACAGGGATCTGTGAGTGCCCACACCTCCTGACACGGAGATCTGTTAGTGCCCACACGCCCTGACACGGGGATCTGTTAGTGCCCGCAACCCTTGACACGGGGATCGGTTAGGGCCCACACCCCCTGACACAGGGATCTGTTAGTGCCCACATCCCCGAACACAGGGATCTGTTAGTGCCCACATCCCCTGACACGGGGATCTGTTAGTGCCCGCACCGCCTGACACGAGGATCTGTTAGTGCCCGCACCCCCTGACACGAGGATCTGTTAGTGCCCGCCCCCCTAACACAGGGATCTGTTAGTGCCCACACCCCCTGACACAGGGATGTTAGTGCCCACATCCCTTGACACAGGGAGCTGTTAGTGCCCACATCCCCTGACACGGGGATCTGTTAGTGCCCACACCCCCTGACACAGGGGATCTGTTCATGCCCACACCCCCTGACACAGGGGATCTGTTAGTGCCCACACCCCCTGACACGGGGATCTGTTAGTGCCCACACCCCCTGACACGACGGATCTGTTAGTGCCCACACCCCCTGACATGGGGATCTGTTAGTGCCCACACCCCCTGACACGGGAATCTGTTAGTGCCCGCAACCCTTGACACGGTGATCTGTTAGGGCCTACACCCCCTGACACAGGGATCTGTTAGTGCCCACATCCCCTGACACGGGGATCTGTTAGTGCCCACATGCCCTGACACAGGGGATCTGTTTGCGCCCACACCCCCTGACACAGGGAATCTGTTAGTGCTCACACCCCCTGACACACGGGATCTGTTAGTGCCCACATTCCCTGTCACAGGGGTCTGTTCATGCCCACACCCCCTGACACGACGGACCTGTTAGTGCCCACTCCCCCTGATACAGGGATCTGTTAGTGCCTGCAATCACTGATGCGGGGATCTGTTAGTACCCACACCCCCTGACACGACAGATCTGTTAGTGCCCACATCCCCTGACATGGGGATCTGTTAGTGCCCACACCCCCTGACACGGGGATCTGTTAGTGCCCGCAACCCTTGACACGGGGATCTGTTAGGGCCCACATCCCCTGACATGAGGATCTGTTAGTGCCCGCACCACCTGACACGAGGATCTGCTAGTGCCCGCCCACCTGATACAGGGATCTGTTATTACCCACACGCCCTGACACGGGGATCTGTTAGTGCCCGCAACCCTTGACACGGGGATCGGTTAGGGCCCACACCCCCTGACACAGGGATCTGTTAGTGCCCACATCCCCTAACACAGGGATCTGTTAGTGCCCACATCCCCTGACACGGGGATCTGTTAGTGCCCACATGCCCTGACACAGGGGATCTGTTCGTGCCCACACCCCCTGGCACAGGGGATCTGTTAGTGCCCACATCCCCTGACACGGGGATCTGTTAGTGCCCACACCCAATGACATGAGGGATCTGTTAGTGCCCACAGCCCGTGACATAGGGATGTGTTAGTGCCCACACCCCCTGACACTGGGATCTGTTAATACCCACATCCCCTGACACAGGGATCTGTTAGTGCCTGCACCTCCTGACACGGGGATCTGTTAGTGCCCACATCCCCTGACACGGGCATCTGTTAGTGCCCACACCCCCTGACACGGGGATCTGTTAGTGCCCACACCCCCTGACACAGGGATCTGTTAGTGCCCGCACCCCCTGACATGAGAATCTGTTAGTGCCCACATCCCCTGACACGAGGGATCTGTTCGTGCGCACACCCACTGACACAGGGATGTGTTAGTGCCCACATCCCCTGACACAGGGAACTGTTAGTGCCCAAACGCCCTGACACGAGGGATCTGTTTGTGCCCACATCCCCTGACACAGGATTCTGTTAGTGCCCACACACCCTGACACGGGGATCTGTTAGTGCCCACACCCCCTGACACGAGGGATCTGCTAGTGCCCACCCCACCTGACACGGGGATTTGTTAGTGCCCACACCCCCTGACACGGGGATCTGTTAGTGCCCACATCCCCTGACATGGGGATCTGTTAGTGCCCACATCCCCTGACACGGGGATCTGTTAGTGCCCACATCCCCTGACACGGGGATCTGTTAGTGCCCACATCCCCTGTCACGGGGATCTGTTAGTGCCCACATCCCCTGACACAGGAATCTGTTAGTGCCCACACCCCCTGACACAGGGATCTGTCAGTGCCCACACCCCCTCATATGGAGATCTGTTTGTGCCCACCCCCCCCGACACAGGGGTCTGTTAGTGCCCACACCCCCTGACACGGGGGATCTGTTAGTGCCCACACCCACTGACACGAGGGATCTGTTAGTGCCCACACCCACTGACACAGGGATGTGTTAGTGCCAACATTCCCTGACACAGGGATCTGTTAGTGCCCACACACCCTGACATGGGGATCTATTAGTGCCCACACCCCCTGACACGGGGATCTGTTAGTGCCCACACCCCCTGACACGAGGGATCTGTTAGTTCCCACACCCTCTGACACAGGGATCTGTTAGTGCCAACACCTCCTGACACGAGGAGCTGTTAGTGCCCACACCCCCTGACACGGGGATCTGTCAGTGCCCATATCCGCTGACACAGGGATCTGTTAGTACCCACACCCCCTGACACAGTGACCTGTTAGTGCCCACATCCACTGACACGAGGGATCTGTTAGTGCCCACACCCACTGACACAGGGATGTGTTAGTGCCAGCATTCCCTGACACAGGGATCTGTTAGTGCCCACACACCCTGACATGGGGATCTATTAGTGCCCACACCCCCTGACACGGGGATCTGTTAGTTCCCACACCCTCTGACACGAGGGATCTATTAGTGCCCGCACCCCCTGTCATGAGGGATCTGTTAGTGCCCACACCCCGTGACACAGGGATGTGTTAGTGCCCACCCCCCCTGAAACTGGGATCTGTTAGTACCCACATCCCCTGACACAGGGATCTGTTAGTGCCGGCACCTCGTGACACAGGGATCTGTTAGTGCCCACATCCCCTGACACGGGCATCTGTTAGTGCCCACACCCCCTGACACAGGGATCTGTTAGTGCCCACACCCGCTGACACAGGGATCTGTTAGTGCCCACACCCCCTGACACGAGGATCTGTTAGTGCCCGCCCCCCTGACAAGAGGATCTGTTAGTGCCCACAACCCCCTGACACAGGGATCTGTGAGTGCCCACACCTCCTGACACGGAGATCTGTTAGTGCCCACACGCCCTGACACGGGGATCTGTTAGTGCCCGCAACCCTTGACACGGGGATCGGTTAGGGCCCACACCCCCTGACACAGGGATCTGTTAGTGCCCACATCCCCGAACACAGGGATCTGTTAGTGCCCACATCCCCTGACACGGGGATCTGTTAGTGCCCGCACCGCCTGACACGAGGATCTGTTAGTGCCCGCACCCCCTGACACGAGGATCTGTTAGTGCCCGCCCCCCCAACACAGGGATCTGTTAGTGCCCACACCCCCTGACACAGGGATGTTAGTGCCCACATCCCTTGACACAGGGAGCTGTTAGTGCCCACATCCCCTGACACGGGGATCTGTTAGTGCCCACACCCCCTGACACAGGGGATCTGTTCATGCCCACACCCCCTGACACAGGGGATCTGTTAGTGCCCACACCCCCTGACACGGGGATCTGTTAGTGCCCACACCCCCTGACACGGGGATCTGTTAGTGCCCACACCCCCTGACACGACGGATCTGTTAGTGCCCACACCCCCTGACATGGGGATCTGTAAGTGACCACACCCCCTGACACGGGAATCTGTTAGTGCCCGCAACCCTTGACACGGTGATCTGTTAGGGCCTACACCCCCTGACACAGGGATCTGTTAGTGCCCACATCCCCTGACACGGGGATCTGTTAGTGCCCACATGCCCTGACACAGGGGATCTGTTTGCGCCCACACCCCCTGACACAGGGGATCTGTTAGTGCTCACACCCCCTGACACACGGGATCTGTTAGTGCCCACATTCCCTGTCACAGGGGTCTGTTCATGCCCACACCCCCTGACACGACGGACCTGTTAGTGCCCACACCCCCTGATACAGGGATCTGTTAGTGCCTGCAATCACTGATGCGGGGATCTGTTAGTACCCACACCCCCTGACACGACAGATCTGTTAGTGCCCACATCCCCTGACATGGGGATCTGTTAGTGCCCACACCCCCTGACACGGGGATCTGTTAGTGCCCGCAACCCTTGACACGGGGATCTGTTAGGGCCCACATCCCCTGACATGAGGATCTGTTAGTGCCCGCACCACCTGACACGAGGATCTGCTAGTGCCCGCCCACCTGATACAGGGATCTGTTAGTGCCCACACCCCCTGACACAGGGATCTGTGAGTGCCCACATCTCCTGACACGGAGATCTGTTATTACCCACACGCCCTGACACGGGGATCTGTTAGTGCCCGCAACCCTTGACACGGGGATCGGTTAGGGCCCACACCCCCTGACACAGGGATCTGTTAGTGCCCACATCCCCTAACACAGGGATCTGTTAGTGCCCACATCCCCTGACACGGGGATCTGTTAGTGCCCACATGCCCTGACACAGGGGATCTGTTCGCGCCCACACCCCCTGACACAGGGGATCTGTTAGTGCCCACATCCCCTGACACGGGGATCTGTTAGTGCCCACACCCCATGACATGAGGGATCTGTTAGTGCCCACAGCCCGTGACATAGGGATGTGTTAGTGCCCACACCCCCTGACACTGGGATCTGTTAATACCCACATCCCCTGACACAGGGATCTGTTAGTGCCTGCACCTCCTGACACGGGGATCTGTTAGTGCCCACATCCCCTGACACGGGCATCTGTTAGTGCCCACACCCCCTGACACAGGGATCTGTTAGTGCCCACACCCCCTGACACGGGGATCTGTTAGTGCCCGCACCCCCTGACATGAGAATCTGTTAGTGCCCACATCCCCTGACACGAGGGATCTGTTCGTGCGCACACCCACTGACACAGGGATGTGTTAGTGCCCACATCCCCTGACACAGGGAACTGTTAGTGCCCAAACGCCCTGACACGAGGGATCTGTTTGTGCCCACATCCCCTGACACAGGGATCTGTTAGTGCCCACACACCCTGACACGGGGATCTGTTAGTGCCCACACCCCCTGACACGAGGGATCTGCTAGTGCCCACCCCACCTGACACGGGGATTTGTTAGTGCCCACACCCCCTGACACGGGGATCTGTTAGTGCCCACATCCCCTGACATGGGGATCTGTTAGTGCCCACATCCCCTGACACGGGGATCTGTTAGTGCCCACATCCCCTGACACGGGGATCTGTTAGTGCCCACATCCCCTGTCACGGGGATCTGTTAGTGCCCACATCCCCTGACACAGGAATCTGTTAGTGCCCACACCCCCTGACACAGGGATCTGTCAGTGCCCACACCCCCTCATATGGAGATCTGTTTATGCCCACCCCCCCCGACACAGGGGTCTGTTAGTGCCCACACCCCCTGACACGAGGGATCTGTTAGTGCCCACACCCACTGACACGAGGGATCTGTTAGTGCCCACACCCACTGACACGAGGGATCTGTTAGTGCCCACACCCACTGACACAGGGATGTGTTAGTGCCAACATTCCCTGACACAGGGATCTGTTAGTGCCCACACACCCTGACATGGGGATCTATTAGTGCCCACACCCCCTGACACGGGGATCTGTTAGTGCCCACACCCCCTGACACGAGGGATCTGTTAGTTCCCACACCCTCTGACACAGGGATCTGTTAGTGCCAACACCTCCTGACACGAGGAGCTGTTAGTGCCCACACCCCCTGACACGAGGGATCTGCTAGTGCCCCCCCCGACACAGGGATCTGTTAGTGCCCACACCCCCTGACACGAGGGATCTGTTAGTGCCCACACCCCCTGACACGAGGGATCTGCTAGTGCCCAACCCCCCCCGACACGGGGATCTGTTAGTGCCCACACCCCCTGACACGAGGGATCTGTTAGTTCCCACACCCTCTGACACAGGGATCTGTTAGTGCCCACCCCCACGACACGGGGATCTGTTAGTGCCCACACCCCCTGACGCGGGGATCTGTTAGTGCCCACACCTCCTGACACGGGGATCTGTTAGTGCCCACACCCCCTGACACAGGGATCTGTTAGTGCACACATTCCCTGACACAGGGGTCTGTTCATGCCCACACCCCCTGACACGACGGATCTGTTAGTGCCCACACCCCCTGACACGGGGATCTGTTAGTGCCCACACCCCCTGACACGGGGATCTGTTAGTGCCCACATTCCCTGACACAGGGGTCTGTTCATGCCCACACCCCCTGACACGAGGGATCTGTTAGTGCCCACATCCCCTGACACGAGGGATCTGTTAGTGCCCACATCCCCTGACACGGGCATCTGTTAGTGCCCACACCCCCTGAGACAGGGATCTGTTAGTGCCCACACCCCCTGACACGAGGGTTCTGTTAGTGCCCACACCTCCTGACACAGGGATCTGTTTGTGCCACAATCCACTGACACGGGGGATCTGTTAGTGCCCACACCTCCTGACATGGAGATCTGTTAGTGCCCACACCCCCTGACACGGGGATCTGTTAGTGCCCACACACCCTGACACGAGGGATCTGTTAGTTCCCACACCCCCAGACACAGGGATCTGTTAGTTCCCACACCCCCTGACACGATGGACCTGTTAGTGCCCACACCCCCTGACATGAGAATCTGTTAGTGCCCACATCCCCTGACACGAGGAATCTGTTAGTGCGCACAACCCCTGACACGGAGATCGGTTCGTGCCCACCCCCCTGACACAGGGGTCTGTTAGTGCCCACACCACTTGACACGGAGATCTGTTGGTGCCCACACCTCCTGACATGAGGATCTGTTAGTGCCCACAACCCCCTGACACAGGGATCTGTTAGTGCCCGCCCCCCTGACACAGGGATCTGTTAGTGCCCACACCCCCTGACACAGGGATCTGTGAGTGCCCACACCCCCTGACACGGAGATCTGTTACTGCCCACACGCCCTGACACGGGGATCTGTTAGTGCCCGCAACCCTTGACACGGGGATCGGTTAGGGCCCACACCCCCTGACTCAGGGATCTGTTAGTGCCCACATCCCCTAACACAGGGGTCTGTTAGTGCCCACATCCCCTAACACAGGGGTCTGTTAGTGCCCACATGCCCTGACACAGGGGATCTGTTCGCGCTCACACCCCCTGACACAGGGGATCTGTTAGTGCCCACATCCCCTGACACGGGGATCTGTTTTTGCCCACACCCCATGACATGAGGGATCTGTTAGTGCCCACACCCCGTGACACAGGGATGTGTTAGTGCCCACACCCCCTGAAACTGGGATCTGTTAGTACCCACATCCCCTGACACAGGGATCTGTTAGTGCCGGCACCTCGTGACACGGGGATCTGTTAGTGCCCACATCCCCTGACACGGGCATCTGTTAGTGCCCACACCCCCTGACACAGGGATCTGTTAGTGCCCACACCCCCTGACACAGGGATCTGTTAGTGCCCACACCCCCTGACACGAGGGATCTGTTAGTGCCCACACCTCCTGACACAGGGGATCTGTTAGTGCCCACATCCCCTGACACGGGGATCTGTTAGTGCCCACACCCCATGACATGAGGGATCTGTTAGTGCCCACACCCCGTGACACGACGGATCTGTTAGTGCCCGCAACCCTTGACACGGGGATCGGTTAGGGCCCACACCCCCTGACACAGGGATCTGTTAGTGCCCACATCCCCAAACACAGGGATCTGTTAGTGCCCACATCCCCTGACACGGGGATCTGTTAGTGCCCGCACCGCCTGACACGAGGATCTGTTAGTGCCCGCACCCCCTGACACGAGGATCAGTTTGTGCCCGCCCCCACGACACGGGGATCTGTTAGTGCCCACACCACTTGACACGGAGATCTGTTGGTGCGCACACCTCCTGACATGGGGATCTGTTAGTGCCCACACCCCCTGACACGAGGGATCTGTTAGTGCCCACACCCACTGACACAGGGATGTGTTAGTGCCCACATCCCCTGACACAGGGATCTGTTAGTGCCCACATCCCCTGACACAGGGAACTGTTAGTGCCCAAACTCCCTGACACGAGGGATCTGTTAGTGCCCACATCCCCTGACACAGGGATCTGTTAGTGCCCACACACCCTGACACGGGGATCTGTCAGTGCCCACACCCCCTGACACGAGGGATCTGCTAGTGCCCACCCCTCCCCGACACGGGGATTTGATAGTGCCCACACCACCTGACACGGGGATCTGTTAGTGCCCACATCCCCTGACACGGGGATCTGTTAGTGCCCACATCCCCTGACACAGGGATCTGTTAGTGCCCACATCCCCTGACACAGGGATCTGTTAGTGCCCACACCCCCTGACACAGGGATCTGTCAGTGCCCACACCCCCTCATACGGAGATCTGTCAGTGCCCAGCCCCCCGACACAGGGGTCTGTTAGTGCCCACACCCCCTGACACGAGGGATGTTAATGCCCACACCCACTGACACGAGGGATCTGTTAGTGCCCACACCCCCTGACACGAGGGATCTGTTAGTGCCCACACCCCCTGACACGGGGGTTCTGTTAGTGCCCACACCTCCTGACACAGGGATCTGTTTGTGCCACAATCCACTGACACGGGGGATCTGTTAGTGCCCACACCTCCTGACATGGAGATCTGTTAGTGCCCACACCCCCTGACACGGGGATCTGTTAGTGCCCACACACCCTGACACGAGGGATCTGTTAGTTCCCACACCCCCAGACACAGGGATCTGTTAGTTCCCACACCCCCTGACACGATGGACCTGTTAGTGCCCACACCCCCTGACATGAGAATCTGTTAGTGCCCACATCCCCTGACACGAGGAATCTGTTAGTGCGCACAACCCCTGACACGGAGATCGGTTCGTGCCCACCCCCCTGACACAGGGGTCTGTTAGTGCCCACACCACTTGACACGGAGATCTGTTGGTGCCCACACCTCCTGACATGAGGATCTGTTAGTGCCCACAACCCCCTGACACAGGGATCTGTTAGTGCCCGCCCCCCTGACACAGGGATCTGTTAGTGCCCACACCCCCTGACACAGGGATCTGTGAGTGCCCACACCCCCTGACACGGAGATCTGTTACTGCCCACACGCCCTGACACGGGGATCTGTTAGTGCCCGCAACCCTTGACACGGGGATCGGTTAGGGCCCACACCCCCTGACTCAGGGATCTGTTAGTGCCCACATCCCCTAACACAGGGGTCTGTTAGTGCCCACATCCCCTAACACAGGGGTCTGTTAGTGCCCACATGCCCTGACACAGGGGATCTGTTCGCGCCCACACCCCCTGACACAGGGGATCTGTTAGTGCCCACATCCCCTGACACGGGGATCTGTTTTTGCCCACACCCCATGACATGAGGGATCTGTTAGTGCCCACACCCCGTGACACAGGGATGTGTTAGTGCCCACACCCCCTGAAACTGGGATCTGTTAGTACCCACATCCCCTGACATGAGGGATCTGTTAGTGCCGGCACCTCGTGACACGGGGATCTGTTAGTGCCCACATCCCCTGACACGGGCATCTGTTAGTGCCCACACCCCCTGACACAGGGATCTGTTAGTGCCCACACCCCCTGACACAGGGATCTGTTAGTGCCCACACCCCCTGACACGAGGGATCTGTTAGTGCCCACACCTCCTGACACAGGGGATCTGTTAGTGCCCACATCCCCTGACACGGGGATCTGTTAGTGCCCACAACCCCCTGACACAGGGATCTGTTAGTGCCCGCCCCCCTGACACAGGGATCTGTTAGTGCCCACACCCCCTGACACAGGGATCTGTGAGTGCCCACACCCCCTGACACGGAGATCTGTTACTGCCCACACGCCCTGACACGGGGATCTGTTAGTGCCCGCAACCCTTGACACGGGGATCGGTTAGGGCCCACACCCCCTGACTCAGGGATCTGTTAGTGCCCACATCCCCTAACACAGGGGTCTGTTAGTGCCCACATCCCCTAACACAGGGGTCTGTTAGTGCCCACATGCCCTGACACAGGGGATCTGTTCGCGCCCACACCCCCTGACACAGGGGATCTGTTAGTGCCCACATCCCCTGACACGGGGATCTGTTTTTGCCCACACCCCATGACATGAGGGACCTGTTAGTGCCCACACCCCGTGACACAGGGATGTGTTAGTGCCCACACCCCCTGAAACTGGGATCTGTTAGTACCCACATCCCCTGACACAGGGATCTGTTAGTGCCCACATCCCCAAACACAGGGATCTGTTAGTGCCCACATCCCCTGACACGGGGATCTGTTAGTGCCCGCACCGCCTGACACGAGGATCTGTTAGTGCCCGCACCCCCTGACATGAGGATCAGTTTGTGCCCGCCCCCACGACACGGGGATCTGTTAGTGCCCACACCACTTGACACGGAGATCTGTTGGTGCGCACACCTCCTGACATGGGGATCTGTTAGTGCCCACACCCCCTGACACGAGGGATCTGTTAGTGCCCACACCCACTGACACAGGGATGTGTTAGTGCCCACATCCCCTGACACAGGGATCTGTTAGTGCCCACATCCCCTGACACAGGGAACTGTTAGTGCCCAAACTCCCTGACACGAGGGATCTGTTAGTGCCCACATCCCCTGACACAGGGATCTGTTAGTGCCCACACACCCTGACACGGGGATCTGTTAGTGCCCACACCCCCTGACACGAGGGATCTGCTAGTGCCCACCCCTCCCCGACACGGGGATTTGATAGTGCCCACACCACCTGACACGGGGATCTGTTAGTGCCCACATCCCCTGACACGGGGATCTGTTAGTGCCCACATCCCCTGACACAGGGATCTGTTAGTGCCCACATCCCCTGACACAGGGATCTGTTAGTGCCCACACCCCCTGACACAGGGATCTGTCAGTGCCCACACCCCCTCATACGGAGATCTGTCAGTGCCCAGCCCCCCGACACAGGGGTCTGTTAGTGCCCACACCCCCTGACACGAGGGATGTTAATGCCCACACCCACTGACACGAGGGATCTGTTAGTGCCCACACCCACTGACACAGGGATGTGTTAGTGCCCACATCACCTGACACAGGGATCTGTTAGTTCCCACACCCTCTGACACAGGGGTGTGTTCGTGCCAACATTCCCTGACACAGGGATCTGTTAGTGCCCACACACCCTGACACAGGAATCTGTTAGTGCCCACACCCCCTGACACAGGGATCTGTCAGTGCCCACACCCCCTCATATGGAGATCTGTTTATGCCCACCCCCCCCGACACAGGGGTCTGTTAGTGCCCACACCCCCTGACACGAGGGATCTGTTAGTGCCCACACCCACTGACACGAGGGATCTGTTAGTGCCCACACCCACTGACACAGGGATGTGTTAGTGCCAACATTCCCTGACACAGGGATCTGTTAGTGCCCACACACCCTGACATGGGGATCTATTAGTGCCCACACCCCCTGACACGGGGATCTGTTAGTGCCCACACCCCCTGACACGAGGGATCTGTTAGTTCCCACACCCTCTGACACAGGGATCTGTTAGTGCCAACACCTCCTGACACGAGGAGCTGTTAGTGCCCACACCCCCTGACACGAGGGATCTGCTAGTGCCCCCCCCCCCGACACAGGGATCTGTTAGTGCCCACACCCCCTGACACGAGGGATCTGTTAGTGCCCACACCCCCTGACACGAGGGATCTGCTAGTGCCCAACCCCCCCCGACACGGGGATCTGTTAGTGCCCACACCCCCTGACACGAGGGATCTGTTAGTTCCCACACCCTCTGACACAGGGATCTGTTAGTGCCCACCCCCACGACACGGGGATCTGTTAGTGCCCACACCCCCTGACGCGGGGATCTGTTAGTGCCCACACCTCCTGACACGGGGATCTGTTAGTGCCCACACCCCCTGACCCAGGGATCTGTTAGTGCACACATTCCCTGACACAGGGGTCTGTTCATGCCCACACCCCCTGACACGACGGATCTGTTAGTGCCCACACCCCCTGACACGGGGATCTGTTAGTGCCCACACCCCCTGACACGGGGATCTGTTAGTGCCCACATTCCCTGACACAGGGGTCTGTTCATGCCCACACCCCCTGACACGACGGATCTGTTAGTGCCCACACCCCCTGACACGAGGGATCTGTTAGTGCCCACATCCCCTGACACGGGCATCTGTTAGTGCCCACACCCCCTGAGACAGGGATCTGTTAGTGCCCACACCCCCTGACACGAGGGTTCTGTTAGTGCCCACACCTCCTGACACAGGGATCTGTTTGTGCCACAATCCACTGACACGGGGGATCTGTTAGTGCCCACACCTCCTGACATGGAGATCTGTTAGTGCCCACACCCCCTGACACGGGGATCTGTTAGTGCCCACACACCCTGACACGAGGGATCTGTTAGTTCCCACACCCCCAGACACAGGGATCTGTTAGTTCCCACACCCCCTGACACGATGGACCTGTTAGTGCCCACACCCCCTGACATGAGAATCTGTTAGTGCCCACATCCCCTGACACGAGGAATCTGTTAGTGCGCACAACCCCTGACACGGAGATCGGTTCGTGCCCACCCCCCTGACAAAGGGGTCTGTTAGTGCCCACACCACTTGACACGGAGATCTGTTGGTGCCCACACCTCCTGACATGAGGATCTGTTAGTGCCCACAACCCCCTGACACAGGGATCTGTTAGTGCCCGCCCCCCTGACACAGGGATCTGTTAGTGCCCACACCCCCTGACACAGGGATCTGTGAGTGCCCACACCCCCTGACACGGAGATCTGTTACTGCCCACACGCCCTGACACGGGGATCTGTTAGTGCCCGCAACCCTTGACACGGGGATCGGTTAGGGCCCACACCCCCTGACTCAGGGATCTGTTAGTGCCCACATCCCCTAACACAGGGGTCTGTTAGTGCCCACATCCCCTAACACAGGGGTCTGTTAGTGCCCACATGCCCTGACACAGGGGATCTGTTCGCGCCCACACCCCCTGACACAGGGGATCTGTTAGTGCCCACATCCCCTGACACGGGGATCTGTTTTTGCCCACACCCCATGACATGAGGGATCTGTTAGTGCCCACACCCCGTGACACAGGGATGTGTTAGTGCCCACACCCCCTGAAACTGGGATCTGTTAGTACCCACATCCCCTGACACAGGGATCTGTTAGTGCCGGCACCTCGTGACACGGGGATCTGTTAGTGCCCACATCCCCTGACACGGGCATCTGTTAGTGCCCACACCCCCTGACACAGGGATCTGTTAGTGCCCACACCCCCTGACACAGGGATCTGTTAGTGCCCACACCCCCTGACACGAGGGATCTGTTAGTGCCCACACCTCCTGACACAGGGGATCTGTTAGTGCCCACATCCCCTGACACGGGGATCTGTTAGTGCCCACACCCCATGACATGAGGGATCTGTTAGTGCCCACACCCCGTGACACGACGGATCTGTTAGTGCCCGCAACCCTTGACACGGGGATCGGTTAGGGCCCACACCCCCTGACACAGGGATCTGTTAGTGCCCACATCCCCAAACACAGGGATCTGTTAGTGCCCACATCCCCTGACACGGGGATCTGTTAGTGCCCGCACCGCCTGACACGAGGATCTGTTAGTGCCCGCACCCCCTGACACGAGGATCAGTTTGTGCCCGCCCCCACGACACGGGGATCTGTTAGTGCCCACACCACTTGACACGGAGATCTGTTGGTGCGCACACCTCCTGACATGGGGATCTGTTAGTGCCCACACCCCCTGACACGAGGGATCTGTTAGTGCCCACACCCACTGACACAGGGATGTGTTAGTGCCCACATCCCCTGACACAGGGATCTGTTAGTGCCCACATCCCCTGACACAGGGATCTGTTAGTGCCCAAACTCCCTGACACGAGGGATCTGTTAGTGCCCACATCCCCTGACACGGGGATCTGTTAGTGCCCACACACCCTGACACGGGGATCTGTTAGTGCCCACACCCCCTGACACAGGGATCTGTCAGTGCCCACACCCCCTCATACGGAGATCTGTCAGTGCCCAGCCCCCCGACACAGGGGTCTGTTAGTGCCCACACCCCCTGACACGAGGGATGTTAATGCCCACACCCACTGACACGAGGGATCTGTTAGTGCCCACACCCCCTGACACGAGGGATCTGTTAGTGCCCACACCCCCTGACACGGGGGTTCTGTTAGTGCCCACACCTCCTGACACAGGGATCTGTTTGTGCCACAATCCACTGACACGGGGGATCTGTTAGTGCCCACACCTCCTGACATGGAGATCTGTTAGTGCCCACACCCCCTGACACGGGGATCTGTTAGTGCCCACACACCCTGACACGAGGGATCTGTTAGTTCCCACACCCCCAGACACAGGGATCTGTTAGTTCCCACACCCCCTGACACGATGGACCTGTTAGTGCCCACACCCCCTGACATGAGAATCTGTTAGTGCCCACATCCCCTGACACGAGGAATCTGTTAGTGCGCACAACCCCTGACACGGAGATCGGTTCGTGCCCACCCCCCTGACACAGGGGTCTGTTAGTGCCCACACCACTTGACACGGAGATCTGTTGGTGCCCACACCTCCTGACATGAGGATCTGTTAGTGCCCACAACCCCCTGACACAGGGATCTGTTAGTGCCCGCCCCCCTGACACAGGGATCTGTTAGTGCCCACACCCCCTGACACAGGGATCTGTGAGTGCCCACACCCCCTGACACGGAGATCTGTTACTGCCCACACGCCCTGACACGGGGATCTGTTAGTGCCCGCAACCCTTGACACGGGGATCGGTTAGGGCCCACACCCCCTGACTCAGGGATCTGTTAGTGCCCACATCCCCTAACACAGGGGTCTGTTAGTGCCCACATCCCCTAACACAGGGGTCTGTTAGTGCCCACATGCCCTGACACAGGGGATCTGTTCGCGCCCACACCCCCTGACACAGGGGATCTGTTAGTGCCCACATCCCCTGACACGGGGATCTGTTTTTGCCCACACCCCATGACATGAGGGATCTGTTAGTGCCCACACCCCGTGACACAGGGATGTGTTAGTGCCCACACCCCCTGAAACTGGGATCTGTTAGTACCCACATCCCCTGACACAGGGATCTGTTAGTGCCGGCACCTCGTGACACGGGGATCTGTTAGTGCCCACATCCCCTGACACGGGCATCTGTTAGTGCCCACACCCCCTGACACAGGGATCTGTTAGTGCCCACACCCCCTGACACAGGGATCTGTTAGTGCCCACACCCCCTGACACGAGGGATCTGTTAGTGCCCACACCTCCTGACACAGGGGATCTGTTAGTGCCCACATCCCCTGACACGGGGATCTGTTAGTGCCCACAACCCCCTGACACAGGGATCTGTTAGTGCCCGCCCCCCTGACACAGGGATCTGTTAGTGCCCACACCCCCTGACACAGGGATCTGTGAGTGCCCACACCCCCTGACACGGAGATCTGTTACTGCCCACACGCCCTGACACGGGGATCTGTTAGTGCCCGCAACCCTTGACACGGGGATCGGTTAGGGCCCACACCCCCTGACTCAGGGATCTGTTAGTGCCCACATCCCCTAACACAGGGGTCTGTTAGTGCCCACATCCCCTAACACAGGGGTCTGTTAGTGCCCACATGCCCTGACACAGGGGATCTGTTCGCGCCCACACCCCCTGACACAGGGGATCTGTTAGTGCCCACATCCCCTGACACGGGGATCTGTTTTTGCCCACACCCCATGACATGAGGGATCTGTTAGTGCCCACACCCCGTGACACAGGGATGTGTTAGTGCCCACACCCCCTGAAACTGGGATCTGTTAGTACCCACATCCCCTGACACAGGGATCTGTTAGTGCCGGCACCTCGTGACACGGGGATCTGTTAGTGCCCACATCCCCTGACACGGGCATCTGTTAGTGCCCACACCCCCTGACACAGGGATCTGTTAGTGCCCACACCCCCTGACACAGGGATCTGTTAGTGCCCACACCCCCTGACACGAGGGATCTGTTAGTGCCCACACCTCCTGACACAGGGGATCTGTTAGTGCCCACATCCCCTGACACGGGGATCTGTTAGTGCCCACACCCCATGACATGAGGGATCTGTTAGTGCCCACACCCCGTGACACGACGGATCTGTTAGTGCCCGCAACCCTTGACACGGGGATCGGTTAGGGCCCACACCCCCTGACACAGGGATCTGTTAGTGCCCACATCCCCAAACACAGGGATCTGTTAGTGCCCACATCCCCTGACACGGGGATCTGTTAGTGCCCACACACCCTGACACGGGGATCTGTTAGTGCCCACACCCCCTGACACAGGGATCTGTCAGTGCCCACACCCCCTCATACGGAGATCTGTCAGTGCCCAGCCCCCCGACACAGGGGTCTGTTAGTGCCCACACCCCCTGACACGAGGGATGTTAATGCCCACACCCACTGACACGAGGGATCTGTTAGTGCCCACACCCCCTGACACGAGGGATCTGTTAGTGCCCACACCCCCTGACACGGGGGTTCTGTTAGTGCCCACACCTCCTGACACAGGGATCTGTTTGTGCCACAATCCACTGACACGGGGGATCTGTTAGTGCCCACACCTCCTGACATGGAGATCTGTTAGTGCCCACACCCCCTGACACGGGGATCTGTTAGTGCCCACACACCCTGACACGAGGGATCTGTTAGTTCCCACACCCCCAGACACAGGGATCTGTTAGTTCCCACACCCCCTGACACGATGGACCTGTTAGTGCCCACACCCCCTGACATGAGAATCTGTTAGTGCCCACATCCCCTGACACGAGGAATCTGTTAGTGCGCACAACCCCTGACACGGAGATCGGTTCGTGCCCACCCCCCTGACACAGGGGTCTGTTAGTGCCCACACCACTTGACACGGAGATCTGTTGGTGCCCACACCTCCTGACATGAGGATCTGTTAGTGCCCACAACCCCCTGACACAGGGATCTGTTAGTGCCCGCCCCCCTGACACAGGGATCTGTTAGTGCCCACACCCCCTGACACAGGGATCTGTGAGTGCCCACACCCCCTGACACGGAGATCTGTTACTGCCCACACGCCCTGACACGGGGATCTGTTAGTGCCCGCAACCCTTGACACGGGGATCGGTTAGGGCCCACACCCCCTGACTCAGGGATCTGTTAGTGCCCACATCCCCTAACACAGGGGTCTGTTAGTGCCCACATCCCCTAACACAGGGGTCTGTTAGTGCCCACATGCCCTGACACAGGGGATCTGTTCGCGCCCACACCCCCTGACACAGGGGATCTGTTAGTGCCCACATCCCCTGACACGGGGATCTGTTTTTGCCCACACCCCATGACATGAGGGATCTGTTAGTGCCCACACCCCGTGACACAGGGATGTGTTAGTGCCCACACCCCCTGAAACTGGGATCTGTTAGTACCCACATCCCCTGACACAGGGATCTGTTAGTGCCGGCACCTCGTGACACGGGGATCTGTTAGTGCCCACATCCCCTGACACGGGCATCTGTTAGTGCCCACACCCCCTGACACAGGGATCTGTTAGTGCCCACACCCCCTGACACAGGGATCTGTTAGTGCCCACACCCCCTGACACGAGGGATCTGTTAGTACCCACACCTCCTGACACAGGGGATCTGTTAGTGCCCACATCCCCTGACACGGGGATCTGTTAGTGCCCACAACCCCCTGACACAGGGATCTGTTAGTGCCCGCCCCCCTGACACAGGGATCTGTTAGTGCCCACACCCCCTGACACAGGGATCTGTGAGTGCCCACACCCCCTGACACGGAGATCTGTTACTGCCCACACGCCCTGACACGGGGATCTGTTAGTGCCCGCAACCCTTGACACGGGGATCGGTTAGGGCCCACACCCCCTGACTCAGGGATCTGTTAGTGCCCACATCCCCTAACACAGGGGTCTGTTAGTGCCCACATCCCCTAACACAGGGGTCTGTTAGTGCCCACATGCCCTGACACAGGGGATCTGTTCGCGCCCACACCCCCTGACACAGGGGATCTGTTAGTGCCCACATCCCCTGACACGGGGATCTGTTTTTGCCCACACCCCATGACATGAGGGATCTGTTAGTGCCCACACCCCGTGACACAGGGATGTGTTAGTGCCCACACCCCCTGAAACTGGGATCTGTTAGTACCCACATCCCCTGACACAGGGATCTGTTAGTGCCGGCACCTCGTGACACGGGGATCTGTTAGTGCCCACATCCCCTGAAACGGGCATCTGTTAGTGCCCACACCCCCTGACACAGGGATCTGTTAGTGCCCACACCCCCTGACACAGGGATCTGTTAGTGCCCACACCCCCTGACACGAGGGATCTGTTAGTGCCCACACCTCCTGACACAGGGGATCTGTTAGTGCCCACATCCCCTGACACGGGGATCTGTTAGTGCCCACACCCCATGACATGAGGGATCTGTTAGTGCCCACACCCCGTGACACGACGGATCTGTTAGTGCCCGCAACCCTTGACACGGGGATCGGTTAGGGCCCACACCCCCTGACACAGGGATCTGTTAGTGCCCACATCCCCAAACACAGGGATCTGTTAGTGCCCACATCCCCTGACACGGGGATCTGTTAGTGCCCGCACCGCCTGACACGAGGATCTGTTAGTGCCCGCACCCCCTGACACGAGGATCAGTTTGTGCCCGCCTCCACGACACGGGGATCTGTTAGTGCCCACACCACTTGACACGGAGATCTGTTGGTGCGCACACCTCCTGACATGGGGATCTGTTAGTGCCCACACCCCCTGACACGAGGGATCTGTTAGTGCCCACACCCACTGACACAGGGATGTGTTAGTGCCCACATCCCCTGACACAGGGATCTGTTAGTGCCCACATCCCCTGACACAGGGAACTGTTAGTGCCCAAACTCCCTGACACGAGGGATCTGTTAGTGCCCACATCCCCTGACACAGGGATCTGTTAGTGCCCACACACCCTGACACGGGGATCTGTTAGTGCCCACACCCCCTGACACGAGGGATCTGCTAGTGCCCACCCCTCCCCGACACGGGGATTTGATAGTGCCCACACCACCTGACACGGGGATCTGTTAGTGCCCACATCCCCTGACACGGGGATCTGTTAGTGCCCACATCCCCTGACACAGGGATCTGTTAGTGCCCACATCCCCTGACACAGGGATCTGTTAGTGCCCACACCCCCTGACACAGGGATCTGTCAGTGCCCACACCCCCTCATACGGAGATCTGTCAGTGCCCAGCCCCCCGACACAGGGGTCTGTTAGTGCCCACACCCCCTGACACGAGGGATGTTAATGCCCACACCCACTGACACGAGGGATCTGTTAGTGCCCACACCCACTGACACAGGGATGTGTTAGTGCCCACATCACCTGACACAGGGATCTGTTAGTTCCCACACCCTCTGACACAGGGGTGTGTTAGTGCCAACATTCCCTGACACAGGGATCTGTTAGTGCCCACACACCCTGACACAGGAATCTGTTAGTGCCCACACCCCCTGACACAGGGATCTGTCAGTGCCCACACCCCCTCATATGGAGATCTGTTTATGCCCACCCCCCCCGACACAGGGGTCTGTTAGTGCCCACACCCCCTGACACGAGGGATCTGTTAGTGCCCACACCCACTGACACGAGGGATCTGTTAGTGCCCACACCCACTGACACAGGGATGTGTTAGTGCCAACATTCCCTGACACAGGGATCTGTTAGTGCCCACACACCCTGACATGGGGATCTATTAGTGCCCACACCCCCTGACACGGGGATCTGTTAGTGCCCACACCCCCTGACACGAGGGATCTGTTAGTTCCCACACCCTCTGACACAGGGATCTGTTAGTGCCAACACCTCCTGACACGAGGAGCTGTTAGTGCCCACACCCCCTGACACGATGGACCTGTTAGTGCCCACACCCCCTGACATGAGAATCTGTTAGTGCCCACATCCCCTGACACGAGGAATCTGTTAGTGCGCACAACCCCTGACACGGAGATCGGTTCGTGCCCACCCCCCTGACACAGGGGTCTGTTAGTGCCCACACCACTTGACACGGAGATCTGTTGGTGCCCACACCTCCTGACATGAGGATCTGTTAGTGCCCACAACCCCCTGACACAGGGATCTGTTAGTGCCCACCCCCCTGACACAGGGATCTGTTAGTGCCCACACCCCCTGACACAGGGATCTGTGAGTGCCCACACCCCCTGACACGGAGATCTGTTACTGCCCACACGCCCTGACACGGGGATCTGTTAGTGCCCGCAACCCTTGACACGGGGATCGGTTAGGGCCCACACCCCCTGACTCAGGGATCTGTTAGTGCCCACATCCCCTAACACAGGGGTCTGTTAGTGCCCACATCCCCTAACACAGGGGTCTGTTAGTGCCCACATGCCCTGACACAGGGGATCTGTTCGCGCCCACACCCCCTGACACAGGGGATCTGTTAGTGCCCACATCCCCTGACACGGGGATCTGTTTTTGCCCACACCCCATGACATGAGGGATCTGTTAGTGCCCACACCCCGTGACACAGGGATGTGTTAGTGCCCACACCCCCTGAAACTGGGATCTGTTAGTACCCACATCCCCTGACACAGGGATCTGTTAGTGCCGGCACCTCGTGACACGGGGATCTGTTAGTGCCCACATCCCCTGACACGGGCATCTGTTAGTGCCCACACCCCCTGACACAGGGATCTGTTAGTGCCCACACCCCCTGACACAGGGATCTGTTAGTGCCCACACCCCCTGACACGAGGGATCTGTTAGTGCCCACACCTCCTGACACAGGGGATCTGTTAGTGCCCACATCCCCTGACACGGGGATCTGTTAGTGCCCACACCCCATGACATGAGGGATCTGTTAGTGCCCACACCCCGTGACACGACGGATCTGTTAGTGCCCGCAACCCTTGACACGGGGATCGGTTAGGGCCCACACCCCCTGACACAGGGATCTGTTAGTGCCCACATCCCCTAACACAGGGATCTGTTAGTGCCCACATCCCCTGACACGGGGATCTGTTAGTGCCCGCACCGCCTGACACGAGGATCTGTTAGTGCCCGCACCCCCTGACACGAGGATCAGTTTGTGCCCGCCCCCACGACACGGGGATCTGTTAGTGCCCACACCACTTGACACGGAGATCTGTTGGTGCGCACACCTCCTGACATGGGGATCTGTTAGTGCCCACACCCCCTGACACAGGGAACTGTTAGTGCCCAAACTCCCTGACACGAGGGATCTGTTAGTGCCCACATCCCCTGACACAGGGATCTGTTAGTGCCCACACACCCTGACACGGGGATCTGTTAGTGCCCACACCCCCTGACACGAGGGATCTGCTAGTGCCCACCCCTCCCCGACACGGGGATCTGTTAGTGCCCACATCCCCTGACACAGGGATCTGTTAGTGCCCACATCCCCTGACACAGGGATCTGTTAGTGCCCACATCCCCTGACACAGGGATCTGTTAGTGCCCACATCCCCTGACACAGGGATCTGTTAGTGCCCACATCCCCTGACACAGGGATCTGTTAGTGCCCACACCCCCTGACACAGGGATCTGTCAGTGCCCAGCCCCCCGACACAGGGGTCTGTTAGTGCCCACACCCCCTGACACGAGGGATGTTAATGCCCACACCCACTGACACGAGGGATCTGTTAGTGCCCACACCCACTGACACAGGGATGTGTTAGTGCCCACATCACCTGACACAGGGATCTGTTAGTTCCCACACCCTCTGACACAGGGGTGTGTTAGTGCCAACATTCCCTGACACAGGGATCTGTTAGTGCCCACACACCCTGACATGGGGATCTATTAGTGCCCACACCCCCTGACACGGGGATCTGTTAGTTCCCACACCCTCTGACACAGGGATCTGTTAGTGCCAACACCTCCTGACACGAGGAGCTGTTAGTGCCCACACCCCCTGACACGAGGGATCTGCTAGTGCCCCCCCCCCCGACACAGGGATCTGTTAGTGCCCACACCCCCTGACACGAGGGATCTGTTAGTGCCCACACCCCCTGACACGAGGGATCTGCTAGTGCCCAACCCCCCCCCGACATGGGGATCTGTTAGTGCCCACACCCCCTGACACGAGGGATCTGTTAGTTCCCACACCCTCTGACACAGGGATCTGTTAGTGCCCACCCCCACGACACGGGGATCTGTTAGTGCCCACACCCCCTGACGCGGGGATCTGTTAGTGCCCACACCTCCTGACACGGGGATCTGTTAGTGCCCACACCCCCTGACACAGGGATCTGTTAGTGCACACATTCCCTGACACAGGGGTCTGTTCATGCCCACACCCCCTGACACGACGGATCTGTTAGTGCCCACACCCCCTGACACGGGGATCTGTTAGTGCCCACACCCCCTTTCACGGGGATCTGTTAGTGGCCACATTCCCTGACACAGGGGTCTGTTCATGCCCACATCCCCTGACACGGGCATCTGTTAGTGCCCACACCCCCTGACACAGGGATCTGTTAGTGCCCACACCCCCTGACACGAGGGTTCTGTTAGTGCCCACACCTCCTGACACAGGGATCTGTTTGTGCCACAATCCACTGACACGGGGGATCTGTTAGTGCCCACACCTCCTGACATGGAGATCTGTTAGTGCCCACACCCCCTGACACGGGGATCTGTTAGTGCCCACACACCCTGACACGAGGGATCTGTTAGTTCCCACACCCCCAGACACAGGGATCTATTAGTTCCCACACCCCCTGACACGATGGACCTGTTAGTGCCCACACCCCCTGACATGAGAATCTGTTAGTGCCCACATCCCCTGACACGAGGAATCTGTTAGTGCGCACAACCCCTGACACGGAGATCGGTTCGTGCCCACCCCCCTGACACAGGGGTCTGTTAGTGCCCACACCACTTGACACGGAGATCTGTTGGTGCCCACACCTCCTGACATGAGGATCTGTTAGTGCCCACAACCCCCTGACACAGGGATCTGTTAGTGCCCGCCCCCCTGACACAGGGATCTGTTAGTGCCCACACCCCCTGACACAGGGATCTGTGAGTGCCCACACCCCCTGACACGGAGATCTGTTACTGCCCACACGCCCTGACACGGGGATCTGTTAGTGCCCGCAACCCTTGACACGGGGATCGGTTAGGGCCCACACCCCCTGACTCAGGGATCTGTTAGTGCCCACATCCCCTAACACAGGGGTCTGTTAGTGCCCACATCCCCTAACACAGGGGTCTGTTAGTGCCCACATGCCCTGACACAGGGGATCTGTTCGCGCCCACACCCCCTGACACAGGGGATCTGTTAGTGCCCACATCCCCTGACACGGGGATCTGTTTTTGCCCACACCCCATGACATGAGGGATCTGTTAGTGCCCACACCCCGTGACACAGGGATGTGTTAGTGCCCACACCCCCTGAAACTGGGATCTGTTAGTACCCACATCCCCTGACACAGGGATCTGTTAGTGCCGGCACCTCGTGACACGGGGATCTGTTAGTGCCCACATCCCCTGACACGGGCATCTGTTAGTGCCCACACCCCCTGACACAGGGATCTGTTAGTGCCCACACCCCCTGACACAGGGATCTGTTAGTGCCCACACCCCCTGACATGAGGGATCTGTTAGTGCCCACACCTCCTGACACAGGGGATCTGTTAGTGCCCACATCCCCTGACACGGGGATCTGTTAGTGCCCACACCCCATGACATGAGGGATCTGTTAGTGCCCACACCCCGTGACACGACGGATCTGTTAGTGCCCGCAACCCTTGACACGGGGATCGGTTAGGGCCCACACCCCCTGACACAGGGATCTGTTAGTGCCCACATCCCCTAACACAGGGATCTGTTAGTGCCCACATCCCCTGACACGGGGATCTGTTAGTGCCCGCACCGCCTGACACGAGGATCTGTTAGTGCCCGCACCCCCTGACACGAGGATCAGTTTGTGCCCGCCCCCACGACACGGGGATCTGTTAGTGCCCACACCACTTGACACGGAGATCTGTTGGTGCGCACACCTCCTGACATGGGGATCTGTTAGTGCCCACACCCCCTGACACGAGGGATCTGTTAGTGCCCACACCCACTGACACAGGGATGTGTTAGTGCCCACATCCCCTGACACAGGGATCTGTTAGTGCCCACATCCCCTGACACAGGGAACTGTTAGTGCCCAAACTCCCTGACACGAGGGATCTGTTAGTGCCCACATCCCCTGACACAGGGATCTGTTAGTGCCCACACACCCTGACACGGGGATCTGTTAGTGCCCACACCCCCTGACACGAGGGATCTGCTAGTGCCCACCCCTCCCCGACACGGGGATTTGATAGTGCCCACACCACCTGACACGGGGATCTGTTAGTGCCCACATCCCCTGACACGGGGATCTGTTAGTGCCCACATCCCCTGACACAGGGATCTGTTAGTGCCCACATCCCCTGACACAGGGATCTGTTAGTGCCCACACCCCCTGACACAGGGATCTGTCAGTGCCCACACCCCCTCATACGGAGATCTGTCAGTGCCCAGCCCCCCGACACAGGGGTCTGTTAGTGCCTACACCCCCTGACACGAGGGATGTTAATGCCCACACCCACTGACACGAGGGATCTGTTAGTGCCCACACCCACTGACACAGGGATGTGTTAGTGCCCACATCACCTGACACAGGGATCTGTTAGTTCCCACACCCTCTGACACAGGGGTGTGTTAGTGCCCACACACCCTGACATGGGGATCTGTTAGTGCCAACACCTCCTGACACGAGGATCTGTTAGTGCCCACCCCCCCCCGACACGGGGATCTGTTAGTGCCCACACCCCCTGACACGACGGATCTGTTAGTGCCCACACCCCCTGACACGGGGATCTGTTAGTGCCCACACC
Source organism: Chiloscyllium plagiosum (assembly GCF_037043375.1). NCBI lineage: Eukaryota > Metazoa > Chordata > Chondrichthyes > Orectolobiformes > Hemiscylliidae > Chiloscyllium > Chiloscyllium plagiosum. Next base: position 11,670,666 of record NW_028270184.1, on the reverse strand, counting down.
CCCTGACACGGGGATCTGTTAGTGCCCACACCCCCTGACACAGGGATCTGTTCGTGCCCACACCCCCTGACACAGGGATCTGTTAG